>NC_083728.1:45883859-46186889 GCF_028564815.1 Eubalaena glacialis | reverse complement strand
AATGTGAATGAATGTCAAAAATACTACATTAAGAAAAAGAAGCCCAGACACACACACATACATACACACACAAATGCACACAGTATGATTCCATCTACATGAAGATTTAGAAGAGGCAAACTAATCCATGGTGATAGAAGTCAGAGACTGGTTGCCTGTGGGAGGAGTAAATTACATACAAAGGTGCACTAGAAGACTTTCTGGGATGATAGAGATGTTCTATATTCTAATTTTGATGGTGCTACATAGGTATATATAATTGTGAAAAACTGGAACTGAATCTTTAAGATGCATTCATTTTATTGTATGTAAATTATTCATAATTAAAAAACTTTTAAAAATGTAAAGAGAAAAAAGAAGAGGAGGAGAGGAGGGGGAGGGGTGAAGGAAGAGAAAAGAAGGGAAGAAGCTATAGAAGCTGGGTGAAAAGGATGAGGACAGGAAACTGATAAAGAGTGAAAAAGCTAGCACTAGGGTGGCAAAAGCTGGAAGATTAAGCTAAGACATAAAACACATTAGAAAAATGCAAAGAGATAAAACTACAAGAGAAAAAAATTGAGACATGGAAGACTGATAGATCTTGAAATATCAACATTAGTTTCAAAGTCTAATAGGAGTTCCAGAAGGAGAGGACAAGGATATTGGAAATAAGCAAAGAAATTACTGAAGAAATATTCTTAAGCTGAAGACAACCTTGAGGATTCAGATTGAAAGGGTCCACCAAGTGCTGAACAGGACTAACAACTAAAGCCTTAAATCTAAACAAAAACAGATAAAATTTCTGAACATTGTGAATAAAGAGAAAAATCCTAAAGTCTTCCAGTTAAAAAAAAATCACCTGCAAAGAAATAGCATCAGACTTTTCACTGAAACATGAGACGGTGTAAAAAAAAATGCATTATATCTTCAAAATTCTAAGGGGAAACAAGATAGAACATAGCCAACTGCTAAATTAGCATTTAAATGTGAGAAGCAAATAAAGATGTGCTTAAAAATTTAGGATCTCAGAGAGTTTATCCTTTGATAAAACCTTTCTGAGAGAACTTTTTGAGAATGTATTCCAGCAAAATAAAAGATGAGAATATGAGATTCCAGAAGCAGCAGCAGATAAATAAATAAATAAATAAATAAATAAATAAATAAATAAATAAATCTTATAGTTAAGTCTAAATAATTATTGGGAGAATATACTACTGCTAAGAAATTGTTCCTAAGATAGATATAATGAAAAAGAATGAAAGAAAAAAGGAAGAGAAAAAGAAACAAAGAAGAAGGAATGATCTAGCACTAAATGTTCAGATAATGTGATTAAAATTGGAGAGAGAGACACAAGAGAAAAAAAAAGCATGTTAGAATCTTGTTTTGGGGAGGTTTAGGTTATAAATACTGACTGACTCTCAGCATTGATAGAAAAGTGTAAGTTCAAGTCTGTTTGTTAAAATGTTAAGAGTTAGAGAAATAGAACAATTTCCAAACTTGAGGGGTAATGAGCAAAGTAAATAATATTTAAATACTTATTAAATGTTTAAGTGCCAAGTTCTAACAGTGCACTTACATGCATTCAGTGTTTTAATCCTTACAACAACACTGGGAAATAGTCTTTGTATACCTATTTTACAGATGAGGAAATTTAGACATAGGCTAACTCTCTTGCCAAAGTGAGAGATAATAAATTGGAAGGTGGGAGGCAAAATGAAGAAAATTGGAAATTTGAAAACACCAAATAAAATTGAAAATACACATTCAAATTTATTAGTAATCACAATAAATATAAATGGGTTATATTCATTGACCTATTACATGGCAAAAGAAAATTTGGCTATTGGTTATTAATAAGAGAGATATTCAAACAAAAAAGGCAGAGAAAAGTTGAAAATAAAGGTTGGAAAAAGACACATAATGAATGGCAAGAGAAAAAAAATAAGCAGGAGATGCAAAATTACTATCAAACAAAAAAAAGTGTTCAAGACAAATGTCAATAAAAAGATATATATAAAGGAATTTCACCTTGATAAAAATATAACCATCAAAAAAAGAAATTTTACATCCTAACACCATGGATTCTAAACAAGTAAAGCGAAAATTAAGGGGATAATAAGGAGAAACAAACAAATCCACAATGGTAGTGTCAGAATGCAATTAAATTTTTTGAGGAATGAGCAGATTAAGTAAACAATAAATAAATCAAGATTTGAAGGGTTTTCATAATACAATTAACCATCTTGATCTGACAGGTCTTATAAAGAGATTTAAGACCATACATCATAAACAATATGCAGTCATGAAATAGTTTCAAAATATGCTTGCATTACATACAAACTTTATACTGATAAAGTAAAAATCCAGTAAAATATATGATTTTCTGAGAAGATATAAATTATCAAAAATGACTAGAGAAAAGTTATAGTATCTGAATAGGCTATTGACCATGGAATAACATGGAACATTAATCAGAGATCTCAACCAAAGAGGTACCAAGCCCAAGACAGCTAAAATGAGTGAATTCTAACAATCTTATAAGAAACAGATAATTCTTATTATTTAAAGTGCAAAAGTGGAAAAAGAAGTGTTTTCAATTAATGCCATGGAACTATAATGATATCACTACTGAAATGGATACTGTTAGCTCTCATGTACACACCAAGAAAAATGTAAGCATATATTGCTAAGTATAGCTTTCCCGGATTCCAGAACTAACAAATTGGAGAATATAACAGAAAATAAAACAGAAAATTCACAATAGCAATCAAACCTAGAAAACAGCTTGTCAAAAGAAATGTGAAAAGATGAAGAAAATTCTAAAACTTTACTCAAGAAATAGATACCTTAACCATGTCCTTAATGAGAGGATTAAATATTATAAAATTCTCAAGTCTTCTAAACTTACCCCCTCAATATATATAGCAATTCCTATTAAAAGCTCAATGAATTTTTAAACAAAATAATTCTAAAGTCTGTTTGAAAGAAAACATTTTATAAAAATTTCTAAGAAAAAGAATGTTAATGACAGGGCATTTGCCCTATTAAAAAATACTGTGAAGCTACATGAAATAAAAGAGTGTGGTGTTGGTACATGAATAGAAAAATGAAGGTCAAGAAATAGACTAACATATATGTGAAAATTTTAATATGTGATAAAACTGGTATTTTTTACCAACAAATATAGAATGGGGTATTTACCAAATATGATGGGAGAAGTGGCTACTCACTTGGACAAAAACCAAAGTTATATCTTTATTTTAAACCTAAAACCCACAAATAACTTCAAAGTAGATTGTAGTTCTAAACAACAACAACAACAAAAACACTATAAAACTGTTAGAACAAAATATATTTAAAGATTCTGACAATCCTTATTTGAGTAACCCTTTCTCAAGTAAGGCAAGAAAACAAAAAGTCATAATGGAAATGATTCAGATTTGATTATATTTAGAGTGGAAAGTTTGTGCATGGCCAAAAGCAGCATAAACAATGTTAAAAAATGAGTGAAAGATTGGTTCAACATTTGCAAAGTATATGAGATAAAAGGTCAGTATAGTAGCTATTTTGCAAAGACAGCCACAATGACTCCTCCCATCCCTGAACACACGCTCTTTTGCAATGTTATTTTGCTGGTCCTCCCATCAAGAGGAGTCTATTTCTGGTCCTCTAGAATCTGAGCTGACCAAGTGATATGTTTGGCCAATAGATTGTGGCTGAAGTTGTACAAGTTCATTAAGAGGCCTTGCAATTTCTACTTTACTCTCTTGCTGCTCTGAGTCCACCATGTAAAGACATGTGGAATAACTTCCTTGAGGATGAAGAGAGAGCATAGGTGACAGCCAGCACCAACCATCAAACATATGAGTGAGGCCCTTTTATTTTATTTTTTATTTTTATTTTATTTTATTTTTTTTAACATCTTTATTGGAGTATAATTGCTTTACAATGGTGTGTTAGTTTCTGCTTTATAACAAAGTGAATCAGCTATACATATACATATATCCCCATATCTCCTCCCTCTTGCATCTCCCTCTCCCCTCCCTATCCCGCCCCTCTAGGTGGTCACAAAGCACCGAGCTGATCTCCCTGTGCTATGTGGCTGCTTCCTACTAGGTATCTATTTTACATTTGGTAGTGTATATATGTCCATGCCACTCTCTCACTTCGTCCCAGCTTACCCTTCCCCCTCCCCATGTCCTCAAGTCCATTCTCTACGTCTGCATCTTTATTCCTGTCCTGCCCCTAGGTTTGTCAGAACCATTTTTTTTTTTTAGATCCATATATATGTGTTAGCATACGGTATTTGTTTTTCTCTTTCTGACTTACTTCACTCTGTAGGACAGACTCTAGGTCCATCCACTTTACTACAAATAACTCAATTTCATTCCTTTTTATGGCTGAGTAATATTCCATTGTATATATGTGCCACAACTTCTTTATCCATTCATCTGTTGATGGACACTTAGGTTGCTTCCATGTCCTGGCTATTGTAAATAGAGCTGCGATGAAGACCATGGTACATGACTCCTTTTGAATTATGGTTTTCTCAGGGTATATGCCCAGTAGTGGGATTGCTGGGTCATATGGTAGTTATATTTTCAGTTTTTTAAGGAACCTCCATACTGTTCTCCATAGTGGCTGTATCAATTTACATTCCCACCAACAGTGCAGGAGGGTTCCGTTTTCTCCACACACTCTCTAGCATTTATTGCTTGTAGATTTTTTGATGATGGCCATTCTGACTGGTGTGAGATGATACCTCATTGCAGTTTTGATTTGCATTTCTCTAATGATTAGTGGTGTTGAGCATCCTTTCATGTGTTTGTTGGCAATCTGTATATCTTCTTTGGAGAAATGTCTATTTAGGTCTTCTGCCCATTTTTGGATTGGGTTGTTTGTTTTTCTTGATATTGAACTGCATGAGCTGCTTGTAAATTTTGGAGATTAATCCTTTGTCAGTTGCTTCATTTGTGAATATTTTCTCCCATTCTGAGGGTTGTCTTTTCATCTTGTTTATGGTTTCCTTTGCTGTGCAAAAGCTTTTAAGTTTCATTAGGTCCCATTTGTGTATTTTTGTTTTTATTTCCATTTCTCTAGGAGGTGGTTCAAAAAGGATCTTGCTGTGATTTATGTCATAGACTGTTCTGCCTATGTTTTCCTCTAAGAGTTTTATAGTGTCTGGAGTGAGGCCCTTTTAGACCATCTAGCCCACGTCAAGCCAACAGAAAGCTATAGCCACATGAATAATCCTAAGCAAGATCAGCAGAAGAGCCACCCAGCTGGGCCCAGAGTAAACTGTTGACACACAAACTCATGAGCAAATAAAATGTGATTGTTTTAAGCCACTGTGTTTTGGGATGGTTTGTTATATAGCAATAGTTAAGTGGGACGGTTATTCATAATTTACAAAGAATACCTGAGATAAAAGCAGACAGCCTGCCTGGAAAATGGGCAAGGCAAGTCATGAAACAAGAAACACAATGGCTGTTGACTTGTATCAGAGCTGGAGGCATCTTGATGAGCTGGAACAAGAACTCCAGCCTCCCTGGGTCTGAATCCTGGCCCTGCCAACCATGGTTGTGTGGCCTTGGGCAAGTTACTCAAATCTCTCCAGGTCTCAATTTCATCATCTGTGAAATGGGTATACAAATACTATCTATCTCATAGGGTCATTGTAAGGAAACTCAGTAGCATTAAGTACAAATAAATGTTGCTTTTGCTTTTACTGCTATTAATAGCTCAGATCAACTCGTGAGTCTGAAGCAATGAGTACAAGATGCTAAGCAGTTTTGTTGAAGGCAAGTACAGGGATGAAGGAGGAATGTACTGATAAAGATGGTAGTTAGGAATTAGAGAACAAAGACATTTAGTTACATTTCAGAGTTTGGTTTGCTTTAATGTTATTGTAAAAATGATCAAAGTGATGATTTCTAACACTTCCTTAAATCTCATTGTTTTAATGAGTTCTAGCTTTACTATATAAAATCTGTAGAAATTCATGCTTCTGAATCTGACTGAGATTTAGTAGAGGGACACTCATTTGAATTTCAAGTAAAAGAGATACTATTATTATCATTATCATTATTCTTATCATTGCCTGTGGTTCTATATTTTGGGGTATTCTGTCTTCCAGACTACTTTTTATTATATATAATTGTTTTCTTACTATTATCAATTAAAGACATATGAAAGAACTAATCTGAGTATCTGATCAACATGACACAAGAGGAGATAAGATTTCATTCAAAAGTGAAAAAAGTTGATTTTTCTGTGCATTTTTATACAGCTGTTGCAGACCACTGTAAAATTTCTTATTAGATGTTTTAAAATACTGAAAACAGTACAAAGACTAACATCATTATTTATTATTCTTATGAGCCACATAACCAATAGAAATAGTGTGTTCAAAGCATTTTACTACCACCTCATAACAGCATACCTAACAGTACAGGGACAGCCACTTACAGAGTCAAAAAACCTCTCTCCTACTATGTTGAAACTACAAAAAAAATCATGTTAGATCATGTTTATATATGTGTGTTTATGTATGTATATATAACTTAGATAGATAGATAGATACGTTCATATTTGACACAATAAGACTGTCAAGATGTGTTTGAAAATGTCAATTGTTAGGGACTTCCCTGGTGGTGCAGTGGTTAGAATCCGCCTGCCAACACAGGGAACACGGGTTTGAGCCCTGGTCCGGGAAGATCCCACATGCCGCCCAGCAACTAAGCCCGGGTGCCACAACTACTGAGCCTGTGCTCTCGAGCCTGCGAGCCACAACTACTAAAGCCCGCTCACCTAGAGCTCGTGCGCCACAACAAGAGAAGCCACCACAAATGAGAAGCCCCCGCTCGCCGCAACTAGAGAAAGCCCGAGTACAGCAACGAAGACCCAATGCAGCCAAAAATAAAAATAAATAAATTAATTAGTTAATTTAAAAAACCCCAAAAAACCTAAGCCCTGAAAAAAAAAAAAGAAAGAAAATGTAAATTGTTAAAAGCCTTTTTCTCTTTTGTAGCCAGCAGGATGACTTTCTCAAGAACTTGGAATACAAATATTCTTCAAAGATTTTTACACTTGTAAAATAACAACAACAAATTAAGCAGCTTCCGGCTCTGCAACTGTGGGCAAGTTACCCAACCTCAGTTTTTTCATTTGAAACAGGGATAACGATAATGCCTAATTCACGAGATTTTTGTGAGGATTTAAAAAGAAAATACATGAAAAGTGCTAAGAACAGTGTCTGACACATAAAAGGCACTTGACAAATCTTAGCTACTATTGTTATTCTTACTATTTTATTGGGTGCCCTTGATATGCCAGATCTCAAATAAAGGTGCATCTCTTTTAAATGTTCCCAAATATACTACAATTTGGGAAAATAAAGCTACCATTGTGTATTTCTGACTCCAACCTCATATTTCAGAATATTTTAAGCAGAGATAACAACACAAATAATGCAATATAAGGATTGATGAACTTTCTGGTTACAAAGAATGATTTTAGCAGCTTAAGATATCCCAGAGGCAGCAAACTTAAGTTTAAATGTAGTTGGTTAAGATAGGTTATGACTTCCCTGGTGGCGCAGTGGTTAAGAATCCACCTGCCAATGCAGGGGACACGGGTTCAATCCCTGGTCCGGGAAAATCCCACATGTCACAGAGCAACTAAGCCCGGGTACCACAACTACTGAGCCTGTGCTCCCGAGCCCGCGGGCCACAACTACTGAGCCTGAGCACCACAACTACTGAAGCCCATGCGCCTAGAGCCCATGCTCCACAACAAGAGAAGCCACCACAATGAGAAGCCTGCGCACCGCAACAAAGACCCAATGAAGTGGAAAAAAAAAAAAAAAAAGATAGGTTAAACATGACCAGTAAACAGAAAGAATATGGCACCCACAGTTTTGTTTTCAAATACACCTGCTACTAGCTAATTCACATCCTGGGCCCTGAAAACGATACACTAATAAAGGTCTTTTGCAGACCTCCTCACTTGAAGGAATATATTCTCTCCATTTGAATCATAATACCTTTGGAGAGTCAGAGGGTCAAAGAAATAACTTTAGTCAGGAAAAATATAAGACTTTTATAATAACAAATTACAAAAGAGAGTAAAATTATGAACTAAACTGTTAAACTCATCATTCTGCCTGAATAAGTTCATTGAGTGGACAGAATAACCAAACACGATTACAAAACAAGCTGAAAGCTGATGGATTAGCAGCTACTTGCGACCCAAGATACTCCTAGGAGCATTACTCTTTCTAAATCCCCCATTTCTTCTGCCCTCTTGGGACAGTTCTTCAGCCACAGGCTCTTTTGAGAATTTAATCCACTTCCCCTTTGCAGTTGCCACTTCCACCAGCTGCTTCTCTCATCACCTTACCAGTCAAACGGAAAAGGCCAAGCCTAGGTTATTCTAATGATAGCAGACACCTCATAAAGGAATCTGCCAAATTTACTTTTCCATAGAACATCGTTTTTACAGCTTTTCATGAGTCCACGAGGAAAGAAAGCATCATGTATAAAATGTGACTTCCAGAAATCTCGACGATATTAGGAATTGTTCTTACAGGGTTAGAGTGGGTGGGTGTACCACCATCTACAGAATGGGGTGTCTTCAATTCCCCCAAAGGAATCCCGTCAGGCTGTCACTGTACCTGTTTGCCCACAGGAGAAGAGAAGAGGGCCTCATAAAGTTAGGACATTTTCAGAAATGTTCCCAATTTAAAAGAACTTTAGGCTCTGGGGTGCATACTTTTTCATTCCTGGTTTTGCATTTGGGTGTAAGGATCACCTTGCTTTAGTCTATAACATCCTGGCAGAGAGAAAACATGGTGTAACTAATCAAGAGTTTGGAATGTGTAAACTTTGCAAGTTTCTTAACCTCTGTACCTCAGTTTTTGCATCTATCAGGGGAGGATATTAACAGCATAGTACATCATTAAATCGGTTAAGTTCTGTAAAGCACTTAAAACTAGCACACGGTAAGCACTGTGGAAGTGTTTAAGTGAATTCCTTCTCTCTACAACAGTAGGGTTTTCAGGCAACAAATTACATAAAGATGTGAGAAATGAACTAATAGGGGCAATGGTCTTAAAGCCCTTTGGGAACAATGAATAATGTTTATCTCGACATAAAGAGTTTTAGAGGGGCTGGTTTGAGGAGGAGATTTTAGGAGAGAATTCCCGCTGCTTCCTGGGAAAATCCCTGCTGACTTCTACCCATGCCCCAAGTTGACAGTTGTCACAAGGAAAGGCACTTCTTCCCAAGACAGCGGCAGGAAATCCCTACCTGGACAATCCTTTATTTGGAAACCAGAGAATTCCTCTTGTGTCTGACGCCCACTACCCGCTCCCCAGTTGTGACCCCCTCCCCTGCCTTGGAGCTGCACAGATCATTAGAATTCCATTCCTAAGGCGACCTTCAACAGGGGCAGAATGCTGGAAGAAGTCTTTGCTGTAAGTTTAAAAGCCCCAGGTAACGCCGGGCCAAAGTACAACGGGTGGCTTGACTCCACGCCCTCCGCCCGCCTGGGGAGGTATAAGGGAGGCACGGGTACCACGTGGGCGAACAGGGGATGTCTGGCCATTCTCTTCGGGAAATTATTTCCTGACCTTTGCGTAGCTTTCTGAGGGGGCAGAATCGCTGGGGTTCTTCCTCCCAAACCCAGTTTGGGGATTTATCCTAAAGTCTCCTTCCGCTCCCCCCTCCTCCCAGAGTAACGTTACTCAGTCTCCAAAGGGTAACCAAAGAGTGGCAGCACCCCAAAGCAAACCCAGACATACTCCACACTTCCTGCGCCCATCTCAAGCTAGCACCCTCAGGTACCTGGTGACAGACCACCTGGAGGAGCATGCCTGCCAGACCTCGAAAGCGGTCCAGCCTCCAGGCACGTACCCCGCTCCGCCTCAGCCGGAGATCGGTGGTCCCGGCAAAACTGCTGCCAAAACAGATGCTCTTTGGTGGGGCGGGGACCCGCCTCCTCGCTACCATCAGGTGCTAGCTAGGTCAGCTCCCCGCCACCCGGGTCTCCGCGGCCACGCGCGCCCCTCTCCGGCAGCGCACTCACCTGCAGCTGCGTCCGGCTGGCGTTGGCCGCGGCCGCGTCCGGCCCGTCGGCGGCTCCCGAACCGCGCAGCACCGTGATGTGCAGCGTGAGCAGCAGCAGCCCCAGCAGCAGCAGCAGCTCGGCCGCCAGGCGTACCATCCTCCTGAGGCGCGCGGCTTTAGGACCCGGCGCGGCGGACGGCGGCGGCGGCGGGGGAGGAGGAGTCGGAGCCCGGGAGCCCGGCGGCGCGGCTCCCGCCTCGGCCCCCGCCGGGGCCCCGCTCCCCGAGCCCGCGGGGCTGGCCCTGGGCGCGGCGGGGCGCGCCGGGCTGGGGGAGCAGGAGCCGCCGCCGCCGCCGCCGCCGCACCACGGCGGAGCCACGGCGGGGCCGGGGGCGTCCAAGCTGGCTGCGGAGCAAACCCCGGCGCTCCCCGGCGGCGGCGGCGGCGGCGGCGGTGGGGACGGCGGGCCGCCAGGGGCCCGGGTCGGGCCGGGGACCACCCTGCGGGCAGGGGGCAGCGGGGGCGACGGCGGGGCGGGCGCAGCCGAGCCCCCGAGCGCACATGGGCGCCCCAGATGTGGCCGCGGCGCCGCAGCTGGAGCGGGAGCGGCCGCCAGAGGAGCGCGGGGAGGAGGAGGAGGAGGAGAAGGAGGAGGAGGAGAAGGAGGAGGAGGAGGGCTTCAGTGGCGGCCCAGAGTTACCTCCACGCTGGGCTCCCCCGCCCTTGCCGCCCGGAGCCACTCACCCGACGAACCACCTCCCCTCCTCCCTGCGCTCCTTCGGGCCGCGGGCCGCGCCGCCCCGCCGCCGAGTCCTAGGGTGAGCCGGCTCCGGATGGGGGCTCCGGGACCCGCGGGCTGTCACTGTCTGGAGGTGACCTGCGCGCTCCTCCAGAGTCCGCGTCCGCCTGCCGGGCTGTGCGCCACCGCTGCCGAGGTCTCTGTGGGCGGCGAGGGCCGAGCCCTGTGCGCACTGCGTCTCGGGGCTGTGGGTAGGGGGCGGGGGGGGGGTGCCTGGACGAGTTTAGAAACCTTTATTGACAAGGTGGAGTTGGGAGTTGTGGTGTTGGAGACGGAGAGGGTGCCGGACCAGCCAGGTGTCTGTCTGCGACTGTGCGCCCCTCCCTCAAGCTGGCGTGCGTACGTATGAGGTTTTCGTTCCAGAAAGGTCTTGACACTCGCTGCCGCACGGTGGGCCGCCCGCTCTCTGAGCGCCTCTGCTCAGGCGCCCGCGGCGCGGGGTAGAGCCTGGGAAGGCAGGCGAGTCCGATTCGCTGGGCGTCCGTCTGGTCCAGTGCGCAGGTGTCTCGGCGGGAAGCTGCAGGGGCCGAGTGCCCGCGGGCTCGGGCGCGCAGAACGGAGGTGGGGCACTGGGGGTAAATCTCAGCTCAGGCAGTCGCGTGTCGGGGGGCTCATCCCGGAGGCGCCGCGCCCGGAGGGGACCTGGGGGCTGCCGTCGCACAGCCGCCGCTCCCGCGCCAGCGCCTCATGACCGCGCTGAAGCCTCGGGCTCCCGCGCGCAGCTCATGCCTTGCAGGGGTCAGCCGGCGAGTGGAAGGGCTCGAGGGTCGAGCAGAGGGCAAGGGGTCCTCGCCTCGGATGCAAGAGAGAACCGGGTCCGGTGCCGGGCTCAGATCACCGCAGCGGCACCGGCGCGTCCCGCTCGGGCTCCCGCCTTCTCCAGGAGGCTCGGAGTGGCTGGCGCTCGCTCTGGCTGGGGCCTTTTATACTACTCTTCCTCCGCCTCCCCCTCGGTTTCCTCCTTCCCTCCTCCGCTGTGCCCGCCCAGTCCTTTCCTCCCCGTGAGCGGAGCCTTCAGCCTAGGCATTCACAAATTTCGCAAATTTCCAAGCCCATCTCGCATTCTGGATTCCAGTGTCCCCGGAATGGATCCTCTCCATTCTCCCTTGGGGACTGAAATGAAATAAATAAACAAACCTTTCTCTCCGGCACGCCCCCTCCCCCCGCCTCCATCCCTACAAACTGAAGTAAGATTCTTAAGTCAACTACCTTCCGAGTTCACGTCTTTACGCAAGGCACCTCATCCAAGTCTTACCCAAATTAAGACAAAAATACACTTCCATCATTCCGAAAGTTCCTCGGGCCACCGTGGCGGTGGTTAAAGTATGGTATGCTGGTTGGTTTTATTTGTGTCAGGGTCAAGAAGGGCTAGTTGCTGCTCTAGAGATGCGTTGTGAGCATCTTTAAAATCCCAACCAACCCTAGCATCTTATTAAGAAATTGACAGCTTTTAAAAGCATTCGGTTTCTTTCCTTTTCAGTAGTTTTTTTTGTGGGGGACGTTGGGAAAGGGGAGATGTTTGGAGGGAGTGAGTGCTTTAAATGTTTAGGCAGCCGGTCCTGTCAGGCATCTTACTGAAGTCCCCAGGCTCTAAGATGCCAATAATTGTCAACTGCAGCGCTGGGGAAGAATTTGAAACAATACACGGTCCCTGGTTCAGATGGCAGATCAAAGAGGAGATCGCAGCGGTTTTGCGATCCCACAAGGTTCCTCCTGCGTGTTTTCTAATTAGAATCACTTAGAAAAGGGTGGGGGAGTGCAGGATAATCAGCACATGGATAGAATATATAAATTAAGATGGCAAACTAGAATCCTGTATGCAGAGAGAGTTTAATGCTGGCTCTAACCCCTAGTTGTGCCAGATTGTGATGTGGGCACACAGGGACAAATGACTTTCCTATTGCCTGAGGCAGGCTGGTCTAAATTAGAATCCAGGCGCTGCTGCTGTTATCCTGCATTTCCATCACACACAGTCCCCACATGTTAGCCTCAAGGACCTCTACTCTCATCTAAAATTCACATTTTTCTATCCCAAGGAAAAATAACTTTAAAAAAAAACCTTGGAAAGAAATCCTTGCAGTGAGTGTAAATTCTTGTAAATTTATAAAAGGAGGGCTGGAGATCAAAGTCTTTGTAAAAGGTTGTAAAAATTGTAAATTGAATTTTGGGGACAGAAGTCTTTATAAAATGTTGAACAAATGTATGAATGAATCCTATTAAAATTCTTACATGCTGTGAGATCCAAATTCCAGGTGAGTTTATGTTCTAGTAAGTACACATAAGTAGTATTGATAAACCTCCATGCTCTGTGACTACCATTGCCAAACAAGGCTACCAGCAGTGCTCTGCTTTTGAGGAGTTAGGGAAAACTGGATTGCAATTTTTGGGAAAAAAGAATTACAAATTTAGTAGCCCAAGCAACTTAAGTTTCAAGCACATTTAGGAAATCATACCAATAGCTGATGAAAGTTTTAAAAATCCTACCTCCTTCTACAGAGTTCCCACAGCACCTTATTCATATCTTTATTATTGATCTTACTATGCCCTAGTAGAATGGGTCTGTTTGCATGTCTGCGTTTTCACCAAACCTGTATCACCTTTATGGTAGAACATTCCAGAGTACGTCCCCCTTACCCCAGTATCCAGTTTTCTTCTTCCTGTGTTCACAGCTAGAGAACATTTTCCAGCAACACTGGGTCTAGGTGGGACTGTGGAGAGCTCTGTCACTTTCAGGTCTGGCCATAAAACATCCCGAGTGATCATCTATCACACTCTCTCTTTACTTTCTACATGGCAGAGGACTCTGAGGTGGAAGGAGCCCAAATCTCTGAGTTACTGCTCAAAAGAGAGCTACCAGGAATACCTGCATTTAACCTTGCACAGTGAGAAATACGCTTTGTTGTTCAAGGCCACTGTGATTTGGGGATGTGTGCTACGCAGCTAGTTCAACCCGTCCTGACAAGTACAATCCTCAAGACAGGGACAGCTGCCTCCTCATCATTATATTTCTAGAGCTGAGCACAATGCCTTGCATGGAGTAGATGCTTAATCCATGTTTATTTAATGAATGTAACAAATGTGGTTTTTATACAGACGCTACCCAGTAAATTAACTCTTCTTAAACTGTTCCTACTATAAGTAGCTGACCTATGAATATTAACTCTTCTGTCTTGATTATACTATTCTCTCACAGATGTTATCTTTTATTATCAGTCCATTTCTTTTGCAGACAAGCTTATTTGACTGGAATGGTTGGGTAAAGCAAGAGAAATTAATAAGCCAGTGTACCTATAGTAATGTCATTGAAGAGAATCTTGTAGTCTATTATCGTCAGGATTTTATTGTTTTTACTATGTATTTTTTTCTAAAAACTGTTGGAAGACAGCAAAGAGTAGTTTTAGTGTACTCTTTAAAAAAAAACCTTTTTTTTGTGGAAAATTTAAAAAATATATACAAAACTAAAGAGAATATAATAAATAACCCAGCTTCAACAAAACTCATGACCATTCTTGTCTCATTTGTATTCTCACTTTCTATTCTCAGATTATTTTGAAGCACATCCATGACATCATATCATTTCACTGGTACATATTTCAGTATGCATCCCAAAAAGATAAGGACTGAATCAAAAAAATGTTAAACACATGCATACTCTATGTGAGGTGTAAAACAGATTTGAGAAGTCAAAACCAGAGACTTTTTCTGGGTGTAAGAATAATTAGCATTTAGGGATTGTGGTGGAGGCTGCTAGGTGTTCACCAAAACCTGTTTCCTCTTCTTCCTCGACCTAACAGTAGACTACATTGCCCAATATCCTCTGCAGTTAGATACAGCCATGTGACTGGGTTCTGACCAATAGGATGTGGGTGGAAGTGATGGATGCCACTTTCATATGTAGCCCATAAAAATCTCCTGTGTGTGAGCCTCTCTTTTTTCCCTTGTCTGCTGGCTGGATGTTTCTGTCCGGGATGACCTGAGAGGAATGATAAGTTGGAACAGGCATCCGATTCCAACTCTGCCCAGAACACCCTAGCTAGGCTATTTTGTGATTAGAAATACGCTTTTTTTTTTTTAAACTGAAGTATAGTTGATTTACAATGTTGTGTTAGTTTCTGGTGTACAGCAAAGGATTCAGTTATACATATATACATATTCTTTTTCATATTCGTTTCCATTATGGTTTATTGCAGGATATTGAATATAGTTCCCTTTTCTATACGGTAGGACCTTGTTGGTTATCTATTTTATATATAGTAGTTTGTATCTGCTAATCCCAAACTCCTATCCCCTACCCCCTTTCCCCTTTGGTAATCATAAGTTTGTTTTCTATGTATGTGAGTCTGTTTCTGTTTTGTAAATAAGTTCATTTGTATCATATTTTAGATTCTACATATAAGTGGTATAATATAGTATTTGTCTTTCTCTTTCTGACTTACTTTGCTAAGTTTGATAATCTCTAGGTCCATCCATGTTGCTGCAAATGGCATTATTTCTTTCTTTTTTATGGCTGAGAAGTATTCCATTGTATATATGTACCACATCTTCTTTTTCCATTCATCTGTTGATGGACATTTAGGTTGCTTCCATGTCTTGGCTATTGTGAATAGTGCTGCTATGAACATTGGGGTGCATGTATCCTTTTGAATTAGAGTTTTCTCCAGATATATGCCTAGGAATGGGACTGTGGGATCATATGGCAACTCTATTTTTAGTTTTTTAAGGAGAAATAAACTTTTAGAAAAATATGTTAAGCCACTGAAATTGGAGGGTTTGCTCCAGGTGCTTACATTGCCCTGACTAATAATGTTCTGTGAAGGAGGGGTGACAAATCTTTTCTTTGGAGGGCCAGATAGCAAATATTTTTGTCTTTGTGGGCTGTCAGGTCTCTGTTGCCAACTACTCAGCTCTGCTGTTGCAGTGGGAAAGCAGTCAAAAAAAATGTGTGAATGAGTGGGTGTGGCTGTGTTTTAATAAGACTTTGTGTACACAAACAGACAGCTGGACCACATGACTTAGTTCACCAGTGCCTGTTCTAAGAGATGGGCATACTTTACCACCTCGTCTCAGGGGCCATACATGGAAGAATTGTAGCAAAATGGGGTTGAATGGATTCTACTTACTAGCCGTGTTAACGTCTCAGGAAAGTTATTTTAGCTCTCTGAGTCTCAGTTTCCTCATCTGTAAATTGGAGCTAAGAATGCCTCCTCTAGGACTGTTGTGAACTTCCACTATCACTCCCACAGAAGACAAGATGAGTGGTTCCAGGTCTCTGTCCAATAGACAAAGGACGTGAGCGCAGGGAGCTGGTCTGTCTCATTCACTTCTGAAGTCACATCACTTCATAAATATTTGTTCCATGGAGGCAACTTTTAGAAAACTGCTGAAAAATGTAGCTGTAAGGAGCCCAAGAGGTAAACTCTAAGCCCTCAAGGAAACACAAAAACTCCAAAATGTTGTTCCATTAGAGTCCTTTGAACTGTGCAGGGGTCACAGTGCTCACAAGTGAGAAAATCACCACCCTCAGAGGCTCAGAGGTGCTCCTGGGGACTCTACCCGCTAAAGCAACAGCTAGGCTGGTGGGACACCTGGACCTCCGGCATCGTTCCAATTTCTGAGGCTGTAACACACACACACACGCACACACACACAACATGTGAGAACCAAGGGGATGCTTGTGTCTCTCTCTACTTCATCATAAAAGCCCCTATGTACAAAGGACCCATGACTCCCCTGAGTGTATGACCTAGGAGGTGGAGAAGCTGCATTCCCGGGTGAGGGCTGTCCTTCCCAGGCACGGACAGTAGTGGTGGCAAAACAGGGTTGCTTTTTGAAAGGGTTCATGATGGTTCTTCCTTATGTGGCAGGGTCCTTTACTGCATTTCCAGCGTGATATTAAAATGTGATGTCCTGCCTGTCCACTGACTTCTTCTGCAAATAGCTAGCCCTTGTAGCTCTCATTTGTACTTAAAAGAGACACCTTTAATACTTCTGCTTTGCTATAATTATTTCTGTGCAAATTCTGGAAAGCAAAATAAAATCTCAGGGACGTGTTATAGCTGGAGGAGAAAATATATAATTTGTATAATTATGAAGTTATATATTATATATCCTGACAAATAATTTCCAGGCAAAAAGAGAGCAAACTATTCAGTCAGAGTTGAGTCTCAGAGTCTAGAGGATGGAAGGGGCCAACCAGAGTTCATCCAGCTTCCTTTTACAGATGAGGAAACTGAGGCCCAGGGAATTAAATCGACATTTTCAGTATTGCAGAGGGACTTGGTGGCAGCATCAGGTTTCCCAGCTCCAAGGCCATTGCTCTTTCTATTTTCCAAAGTAAAGTTTAAAAAACGAAAGTATGACATACATACAGAAAAGGGTGCATATCCTAAGTGTATGTAGCTCCATGGAATTTTTACCATTCAGATCAAGAAACAGTATAATACCAGCACCCCAGAAGCACAAATGTTACCAGTATTCTGACTTCCATCACCATACATTTGAATTGACTTAGACAATTAATATAAATTTAGTTTTACAGAATATTCTCTTGGTATCTGGCTTCTTGTGCTATCTTCCGTCCCTCTCCCCAACTTTTTATGTTGAAAACTTTCAAACCTATAGGAACATTGAAGGAACACCGGTCCATCCTTGTGGTAGATGGCACAAACAACCACAGTTTTCCCTTCATCATATCCAGGCCCTTTACGATGTGACTTCTTGGCTTTTCCCTCTCTGCTGTGAAGGCGTCCACCCCTTGACGCTGTGCTGGCCTTGTGATTGGCTTTGACTAAGAAAACGCAGCACGAGTGAGGCTGTGTTTGTTCTGCCATCAGGCCTCAAGAAGCCTTGCAGACTTCCTCTCTCTCTCTCTCTATCTGTATTGGAATTTGCCTCTGCCATGTGAATAAGCCAGGACGAGCCTGCTGGAGCGACAGGGACAGGGTCCTAGTCACTGCAGCCAATGACCAGCCTAGTCCCAGAAGCAGAGCCACCCAGCTGGTCGGCTGCTGATCACATAAGGGACCCCAATAGAGATCACAGGAACCCCCCAGGGGAGCTGAGTCTAAATGGAAAAATAAACTAAATACATGTTTGCTCTTGTGGTGGTTTGTCACACACAAAGGTGCTCAATACAACCCTTTACCGCAAATATTACAGTGCATATCTCCTAAGAACAGAGATTCTCCTACATCGTCGCAATGTAATTATGCTCAGGACATTTACCGTTGATACAATTATACTATCTAATTCACATCCATATTCAAAATTTTCAAATTGTTCCTACAATAGCCTTTATAGCTCATGTTTTTCTATTCAGGACTCAGGTGAGAATTCCTTATTCCATTTAGTCTCATTATCTCTGTCTTGAACAATCCCCATTTCCTCCCCACCCCCTTTTTCTTTTGGTCTTTTGTGTCATTAACATTTTTTAAAAATTAATTAATTAATTAATTTTTGGCTGTGTTGGATCTTCGTTGCTGTGCGCGGGCTTTCTCTAGTTGTGGAGAGCGGGGGCTACTCTTCATTGCAGTGAGTGGGCTTCTCATTGCGGCGGCTTCTCTCTTTGCGGAGCACAGGCTCTAGGCGCGTGGCCTCAGTAGTTGTGGCTCGCGGTCTCTAGAGCGCAGCCTCAGTAGTTGTGGCACACAGGGGCTTAGTTGCTCGGCGGCATGTGGGATCTTCCCAGACTAGGGCTCAAACCCGTGTCCCCTGCAATGGCAGGCAGATTCTTAAGCCCTGCGCCATCAGGGAAGTCCCATGTCATTAACATTTTAAAAAGTCTAGGTCAGTTGATTTTGCATGAATGGTCTTCAGTTTATACTTGTGTGGTTGTTTCTTCAGGATTAATTTCAGATTCTGCACTTTGGGCAGGAATACTGCCCCAATGGTGTCCTCTTCTCTGTACATCACATCACAGGGTCCACGTCCTAATTGCCTGGTTGTTGGGGAATCCCTCTCAAGATGCAGAGGTCTTGATTAAATGGGAAGAGTTCCTGACTGAGAATCTGTTGGTGTGTTACTTGTGTTATATTTGTCCTATGTGGAAAGAGAGTTCATCTAATTTCCCGGGAACCTACTCCACTTTGTTTTAAATTGTTTGTCAACCTTGTCTAGCCCCCTTGTGACCATATTAGAAGGTGACTTTCCTGTATGACTCAGTTATTTATGTATTTGTTTATTTAGTCAAAATATGCCCTTTAACGGTCATAATCAAACATCTTGAAAATTCTGTGGAATATAAAGACACTTGTTTGGAAACTGCATAAAATAAGAACTTCTTCATGTAGTAATGTTGACTGGGTTTTTTGCGGGGAGGGGTACAGGTTTGATTTTTTAAATTGAGATATAGTTGATTTATAGTTGTGTTAGTTGCAGGTGTACAGCACAGTGATTCAGTTATACATATATATAGAGAGATATATATCTATTTTTGAATCAGTTATTTTTTTGTTTGCTCTAATCAAAAGTCATTATCAATTAATTCTTAATAGTTTAGCTTCAATCTCTCTCTCTTTCTCTCTCTTCTCTCTCTCTCCCTCTCTCCCTCTCTCTCCTTTTCTTTTTGTTAGTAAGCCAGACTTGATATAAGGCAAAAGAGAAATAAACTTTTTATTCATCACCCTTGACTTCATTGATGACTTAGCTTTATGATGCATTTTTTAAAAAATTGCAGGGAATCTAAAAATACCTAGGGAAGTTTAAAAGAAATGAAGAAAACACCAACAGATTGGTCATGTTAACTCTTTTTTAACAACTACAGAGTAGTTGAAATATTTTTTTCAACAGCTCCAGGTGAGGTTATATCTGCAAGAAAGCTAAAACTGGTTAATTTGCATTTAGAAGTGAATTTAATGACAGCAGTTCTTCAGCAGAGAAAGATCAAGCTGACACCTCTAAGAAGCCACATCAGAGACCTCTCCACTGAAAACAGCTTTGCAACCGACTGGTTCTCACATCTTTACTAATAAACACGAGATCTCATCACTAATGCTTCTGGCCAGGATTTCACAATGATTGGGGATGTCGTGGCTCATTTGTGAACCAGATGTGTCTAAGCTGAAATCTGAAAATTCTCACTTGGTAAACAGGATGATGAAAGCTAGATATGAAATGGCCCTGTGGAGGAATAAGCATGGAAAAGCTGTTTACACATTTTGGAAAAGCTCAAATTTGGGGCGGTTGTCATTTTACGAAGATCAGGATTTTTCCTTTATTTACCTGGTGTCTAATTTGGTTCTCAAATTGTAGTTCGGTTTTATCCACGGCGACAAAAGCAGCATTTGGGAATAAAGCTTTTATTTGTTGGGGATATGAAAGCCAAATAATCTTTTCAAGGGATGTTTTGGTTACTCACAAAGACTGAAGGATAAACTATTCTCACATTTGTATGTGTGTGTATGTGAGTAAATACATGCCACGGTGATATCAGGCCCAGCAATATTGAAAAACAAAAAAAAATCTACATATGCCGGCCAGGTATAACCAGCCAAAGTAACATTGGCTGCTGTAAGAAACACTCCCCCAAAGCTCAATGACTTAACACAATAAAAATTTATTTTCTTGCTTGTACTGTAATACTATGAATACCTTGGTATTCAGTACTATGAACACTATGAATACCTTCCTTTGATTAAAGGGCCCAGGCTCCTTCTATTTGGTGGCTATGCATTTTCTAGAACCTTTATCCAGCAGACAAGGGAAGAGAGAAAGGATACATGGATGATTGCTCAGGAAGCTTTAAGGGCCAGACCTTATGCCGTTGGCCAAAACTCAGTCACATGGCTCCACCCAACTGCAAGAAGATCTGGGAAATGTAGAATTCCTGTGTGTCTAGGAGGAAAATAAAATGGCTATGTTGAATGCATGGTGCTGTTTCCATATAGAATTATCTCTGCCAAAATACCACTCATTTTCACCAGTATGTGAACAAAAGCTTGTAGTGTCATGGGTGGGTTACATAGAGCAGGGGTTAACATTTTTATTTAAAGGGCTGGATAGTAAACATTTTCAGCTTTGTGGGAAAGGAAGAAATATTAAGTACATTACGTGTGTACTTTTATAATCATTTAAAATGTAACTGCTTAAAAATGTGAAAACCATTCTTATCAGTGACAGTACAAAAAGAAACAGTGTGGGCTTGTTGTGGCCTGTGGGCCATAGTTTGCTGACCCCTGGTCTAGATAAACTCTAAAAGGAAATATTCAGCACTGCAGGATTTTCTGTTTCTCAGATTCTTCCTAAGCTGATTTTGACTTTGGTTGAGTTTTTCAGATAACCTTTTATGGCAAATTATAGGAGAATATAGACTTAATTGAGGTTATGAAGATTAGGCAGAATTAAACAACAGTTTTATGTGACAACAGTTACAGGAGATAGCAGTTAAAAAAATTTACTCTAAACTGGATAATAATAGGAAATATTCGATTATATTTCAAAGTATAGTAAACCTGTAGGTCATTATAAAACTGTAACATAATGCACAGTTATATCATGCTACGATTTTCTAGGCACTTTGTAATGACTATGTTTATTGAGATTCATCTACTAATCTGTGATCTCAATTAAGCACTCAGATGTTGCCTTTCTTCTTGCACTTCCTTCTCTCCTAGTGTTAAGATGGTTATTTTTCCTGGTTATTATACAACTGTATAATAAATAATGAGAATCTGGACTCACAGAATAGTCTAGGGAGAGCCACGGAGGATGATGTCTGCTTGGCTTGACCACATCAATTCTGACTCATTAGCTGGTATGATAACGGCTAAGATTTTATATATCATTTAGATTAAGTAAATGTAACACATATAAAAGAACATTGCAAAAATGTGGTTTGTAGTACAAGATTTTACTAATGAGTAGATTTCTGTTCTTACTGTTAATCATTTCTTTTATTAAGCATTTTTGTAATTATGAAAGCAATATATTTTCACTGCTGAAAATATGGAAAATTATAAAAAAAAGGAAAATTGAAATTATGTATATTTCTGTCACCTAAAGATGATCACTGTTAGCCTTCTGGTATAGATATTTTCTGTTTACACACACATATACACACACCAAACACATACACATATATGCACACACAAATATACATAGCCCGCATACCTATTTAGATATTTTTACATAGTTTGGGGACATGATTGAAACAATATTGCATATGGTCATTAAAAATCCTCTAAAAGAAAACTTTTAATGGCTGCAGCATATTAGCTTGTATGAATATATTGTAATTTAATTAGCCTAACTTCTAGTTTTGGACACATGTTGCACAAAATCCCCTTAATTAAAATGCCCATTAAGAGAGATATACCCAACAAAATAAGTGCTTATATCAACAAAAAGACATATGTAGGAATATTCATAGCAGCTTTGTTCCTAATAATCTGCAACTGGAAACAATCCAAATGTGTATCAATTTTAGAATGGATAAACAATTTTCAATATATCCATACAATGGAATAACATTAGTGGCTGGCTGCTGCACGTAACAATATGGGTGATTCTCACAGACATGATGATTAATGGGAAAAATAGATACAAAAGAATACATTCTATATCACTCCATCTATATGAAATTCAAGAATAGGTCCAACTAATCTAAAGTGATGAGCTATCAGAATAGTGTCTTGGGAGGAGTGTAGACTGGGAAGGAGCACGAGGAAAACTTCAGAATACTAGAAGTCTTCTATTTTTTGATCCGGGTGCTGATAAGTTGTACCCCTAGAAACAGAAATAAGAATAAAAATACTGTGTGAACTGGGACTTCCCTGGCAGTCCAGTAGTTAAGACTCCAGCGCTTCCTCTGCAGAGGGCATGGGTTCGATCCCCGGTCAGGGAACTAAGATCCCACATGCCGTGCGGTGAGGCCACGCACACACACAAATAAATACATAAATACATAAATACATAAATAAATAAATAGCTTAAACAATAAAGGTTTCCTAACACACATAGGGAAAAAAAATACTGTGTGATACATCTTTGAAGATAGGTTGTCACTACATTTCTTATACATTCCTTAGTATACAGTAATCTCATAATTTCTTAAAAAAATGCTATTTTGAATTAAATAGCATATTTTTTTTCTAAAAGTCTATAGTTTCTTTTTCTATTACGCACACTTTAGCCGTGTGACTTGCCTTGGTTTGTGGCATGTGTGCAGAAGCAGTGGTGTGTCAGTTCTGAGGTCGGGCCTTAAGAGATACTGTGTGTTTCTTCTCACCCTCTCGTGCTTCTGCCCCGGGGCAGCTACTGTCCTAAGGGGGATGAGAGATGTGAGCGGAGCAGCCCTGGGGCTAGGGCCAGCTGGGCCTGAGTAAGTCACGCACCCCCCCACCTGCTCTGCAGATATGTGAATAGTTGATTATTGTTTTAAGCCACTGAATTTTAGGGAGATTTTTATCCAGCATTAGCATAGAACTAGTTACCTGATTCCTAAAATTTCCAGAAAAATGACCCGAATTGTTTGTCGTTGACTCAGGTTCACAATTACTGACACAAAATTTGAATAAACAAATTAGATGTAAAATTGTATAGCTGGAAGATAATGGTATCCCACCTTTACAATTTGTCACATCTACATAACTCCTCCATCAGTATTAACCTAATCCCTTTCTTTGACTTAATTTTAAATCAATCATTTAGATCAGCATTTCCACCTACCCATATCCAAGCAATAACATTCATGAAATTAAAGTTTGATGTGTTAAATTTTTCATATCTATATCAGTACCTGTATCTATATGTGTATATGTATCTATTGGTACATACTGTGGCAGTTATCATTCTATGTGTGCATTCATCAAAGCTCATTTGTTATTTTCCTGGGCACATAGAAAGATTGCATTTCCAAGCTAGCTGGGGCCATGTGATTGAATTCTGGCCAAGAATGCTTAGATCAAGAATAGTCAGGATCAGCGGTACTGATTTATTCATTTCTAGACTCACTTCCCAAAATCTCCTGCACTCTTTCTCTCTCTCTTTTCTTGTGTACTGCCTGGATACAAAGAATGTAGTTTAGGACTCTAGGGTCCTTGAAAATGGCAGAGTCAGTAGAGGGAAGGAACCCTGAGTTTTAAACCACCTTGTCGATCACAGGTCTTCCCACATCCACTCCACCCCTCCTCCCACCCCACCAGCCTGCCCTGGACCATCCAGGAGTGAGAAATGAATGCTTACTGTGTTAAGCTACTGGGAATTCAGGAGGTGTTTGTTTTAGCAGTTAGAGGTACCTATCTAATAAAAATACATAACCCTTAAAATGAGAACATATCCATCCATCTATCACCTAAGCTTACCTCTGTGCCACCTGTGATCCAAATGCCCCACTTTCGAAGCACCGCTTGACAGTCAAAGAAACTGAGCCCCTGAGAGGGAAGGTGCCACCCAAGCATGCACAGTGAGTTAGAGCACGAGCTCAAGTCGCAGACTGGCTATGTTCCAGGAACGCTGTCCATGGATTTAGCCCCCTCAAGATTAGGGAAGCGTCGGTCACTGACACTGCCAATGCCCCGTATTTCCTTGGTGCCACTGATAGATGCCAGGGACTCCCCACTTTGATCCCCTGTGTCTCTGGGAGCTGCCCTCCTCCAAAGCACACACAGGAGGTGGTGGGCAAATACCACCACTTCCTTCCTTCAAGGCCTCTTATACACAGTGTCCCAGTGGGTGCTCAGAGGGGCTGAGCCCCCATGGCCCCCAGGGGTACCTGCCCTCTAACACCACTCTCCACGCCCTCCCCTCACCCTCACTCCCCCCCTTCCCCACAGGCCATGGCAGACAGCATGAAGGAAGGCACCTCAGAGGAGGTGACTTTTGAACAGAGTCGAGAATTTGAGGAGAGACAGTGTCAGGCACTTAAAACGGTCCTGGAGGTGGGAAGGGCCTGGCACGCCCAGGGCCTAGCAAGGAGGCCTGTATGGCGGAAGCAAGCGGGTGGACGGTGCGGGGAGCTCTGAGAGAGGTGGGTATGGGCTAGACTGCTGCACAGAGGTCTGAATGTGCCCTAAGAAAGATGGGAAGCCAGCAAATCTCCTCAGGTTAAGCAGAGGAGCCATTTAACTTGATTTACGTTTCCGAAGTTCAGTGACAGACCTTTTCAGAAGATGTGGGACCCAAGGCATTGGCCCTTTGGATGGGAGGCAGCCCTCGCAGCTCCACACATGCTGACAGCCCCCCGCCCCCTGTTCCTTGTCTGCCACGCTCACCGCGGTCTGTCTGAGGCTCCTTCCAGACAGAATAGGCAGTAAAAGTGCCCCTGGAGGGGGAAAGACACCCCAACTGCTTTCTAACCTGATACCTTGGGCCCTCTTCTGTCTTAAGCCCCTTGAACTGCAAGCTACCTCATACCAAATCCAAAGTGGGCTCAATTCAATGGGGAAGAAAATATGAGCCACGATTAAAAAGGCATTTCCCCCACGCTAGGCCTCACAAGATATAATTATCTTTTTGTACCACACCCTGTTAAAATTATTAAAGCAGGCTCCGGCCATACTTCCATGCCCAGGGGAAGAATTCTATTACAAAGGTGGACAGAATGGGCCCTTGAAAACTCCAACAAGGGATCCTGGAGATGACGGGGGTGGGGGTGGGGGGGAATTGTGAGCTGTAGATGTAAAATAATTGACTAAAAGTGGCCCAGACCGACTTAGTGCTCTGAGGGGAGCTTCTGTCACCCCACTCCCTTCCAAGGTGGGGAATTCTGTTATGAAAGCAATTAGGTTGTTCAAGACTTGGAAATAAGACGTCTCAAAATTAAAATAAAACTATGGAAATCCAAAACCAATCAGTACTCAAAAGATGGATTAAATCTGTCTTTAAACATATAGATGCTGGGGTAATATTATTTGAGTTATTATATTCATGAGGATTCTGAGAAGCCTTATGACGCTGTTAAGGTTTATGCGAAATGATTTTGCAAAGCTGTTTTTGGTGTGAGCCAAAGTGACAAGCACTTGGATAAACACTATGTTTCCCTCTGAGAGACCCATTTATTGTCGTTTCAAAATGGATTTAAAGAGTTGGGTCAGAAGTTGTTTTAAAAGGTGAGCTTATCCTTGTAGTTCTTGCATTTCTTAGTCTGAAGCTCCCAGCCCCCAGCCCTACTCTGAAGTTTAAAAGGATGGTTTGACAGTACAAATTACTTTCTTTGTTTTCTATGGAACAGAGCTTCTGGTTTTTATAGGCATATAAACTATTTTTATAACTTAAATCTCTACAAGTTGTGGCATGAAGAGAAATAGTCAAAGGCTATAAAAAATGTATGATAAATCGCTGCTGATTAAAAATGCAAGTATTGGCCATGTTAACTGAATCCAATAACTGGTTTTTCATATTGTCATTTGACTAAATTCTTTTTTTCAATCCGTAAAGGCACATTTTATGAAAATAGACCACTATTTCAAGAGCACTGAGGCAGTTAAAAACGCAAAAACACTTCCAGTATCTGAACAAGATAGGAAAGTTTGACCCATGGACATTAAGATGAGTGTTTACATATGAAATAGATACATATGCACATGGATCATCCTGAGATTGCTGAAGGAGAGATTTTGCTTCATTTTTATTTATTTATCTTAACTTTAGAGAAAGGGTTCAAACTGTCATGTTTTCAACCTACTGACATCTGTGCTCCAATTTTCCTCATAAAATGGGGACAATAATAGTATCTGCTTGTAGTTACTATGGTTGCAGGTATTAATTCAGTTAAAAATCTATGCACAGTAACATTCAATATATGTCACTTATATTCTCCATCACCTAGTTATTGAGCATGTAGCTAATGCTTAGTAATTGCTTATTAATGAATATTCAGTTAGGATAGATCTTTTCTAGAATTTGAATGAGAAGATAGATGTTTTCTTAGTCCAGGGAGGCCAATGGTCATTCAACACACTTTCATTGGTATGTGTCATGAGTTACAGTGAACGATCAGTGCTGTATTGGAGAAAGACAGACTGACGTGTGACAGTCAAGTGTTAAATTTCCAGGAATTTTGTCAGCTTGCTTTTAAACACGGCCATTTTTAAGAATTTAATTACATAAATGAACAATTAAATAAGTTATATTAAAAGCAAAGGTAATGCTCAAAATTTATTTCCTCATTATTTTCCATTTTACAATTACCTATGGTCTTGAATTTATTCCTATCTGTTGCAGCTATATGGTGGAAATACTATATAATGGTGTGCTTTTGTACATCTCCTCCCAACTCTGTGTTCAGTGACATTATTTATGTTGGTAACTGAAATCAGCCATGGAGAGCATATTTATACCATAGAAATCAGCAAATATACAAGTCAGGGCTCCCCCCATTCTCTACTCTCCCCACCAAGCCTCCCTCCCCCCCAAAATAAATATTTATCAGCACACCACTGGCTCTGTCTGGGCTGCAGGGGGAATTGGGAGGATATCTTCAAAAAGTTTATCATCTAGAAGAGTCTACAATGTTTTATTGCTTCATCCTTAATTTTTCTTCACATTTAAGTTTTCACAGGTCATTACGTCAGGGAAAACTGAACTCATATCATGATATTTCTGATAACTCAGAGTGAAACCTGCATGTATATTCCCTTATTTTCTTTCTTTGCACATAAACATTTAGATAGTTAGCTTTTGGTAGCATATGAGTAGCATTTTAGGAATTCAGAGGAGAATTGGATATTACATTTCTTTCTTTTTTAATTGATTGATAATGTTTAAAGCTGTGTACTAATACAGGGAGCTCTGTCATGGAAAATACAAAATAACATCGAATTAAGCGCCACCATCCACCCAGGTACTCACATTTATCCTTCCCCTCACCCTCCACAGCCTATCCATCAGCAAGCCTTGCTGGTTCTTTACCTCCAAAAATACATCTGAAACCCACTGACTTCTCACCCCCAATGCCAGCCCCTCAGCCAGACCTCCATCAGCTCTCATCCAGGCTCCTCCAACAGTCTTGACCTCATTTTCATTCTTCCGCTTCTCCAATCCCCTTCTCTCATAGTAGTAGGAATGACCTTTTATTTTTTTCAGAATACATTAATTCTATTTTTTCCATTAAAAATCACTTTATTGAGTAATCTCTGACATACAAAAAGCATAAGTATGCATTTGTAAAACCATCACCACAATCTATGCCATAAACATATTCATCATCTCCGAAAGTTTCCTCCCACCCTCTTGATTTATTATTATTATTATTTTTTGTGTGTGTGTGATAAGAACACTCTTGTGATCTACCCTCTTAGCAAACTTTAAAGTCTACAATACAGTATTGGTAATTATAGGCACTATGCTATATAGTAGATCTCTAGGACTTAGTTATAGGAATGCCAATCAGGCCATGTCACTCCCCTCTTAAAACCCACTGGGGTTGTGAATTGCACTTAGAATAAAACGCAAATTCCTTGCCGTGGCCCACAAGACTCTACAAGATCTGATCTTTGCCTGTTTGCCCCACCTCATCTTGGGCCGTTCTCCCCCTGACTTTCTAACCTCCAGGGTCATTGTTCTTCCGACAGGTCCTGGAACACATCCATTCTCTTCTGTCTTGGGGCTGTAAAAATTAATAAACAGAAACTTCAATTAAAATAGAGTTGGAGGCCAGAAGGGGGAGCTCTCATGCCCTAGGACAACAGTAACCGAGCCCAACAGAAAGAAGAAAGACTTCCTCTCCTTGCCTGGCAAGAGCTCAGCCAATGAGAGACTGTCACAACCCAGCCAATGAAAAGCCACTATACTTCAAACTCTCAATTCTGAAGTCCTGCAGATCTTAGCTGAAATGTCACCTCCTCGGAGGGGTCTTCCTTGATCATTCTGTATAAAATATGTCCCTGCTCTGATATGTCTTCACCACAAGTCTGTATCTCCTTCATTTACAGCAGTTTTCATCATTTGTCAATGTGTATTGGTTTACTTACTTGTCTTTTGTATGGTTCCCTAACTAGTCTGTAAGCCCCATGAGCTCAGGGGCCACGTCCGTTCCATCCGAGCCCACCCAAAGCTGAGCACAGTGCCGGAAGCACGGTGGGCACTCAGAAACACTTCCTGAATGAAAGATGGAAGTGTAGCCACGTGTGAAGATTTCTTTAAGCCCAGAGTTACATGTTACTGTAACTACCACTTTCAAATGAAAATAACCCTCATTTTGCTTTTTTCTCTTCTGACAAGATAACAAGAATTTGTTTCCCAACACTTGCATGCATGTCTTCCCACTTTTGTATCTCTACTTGTCGGCTGCCGCCCCACCCCCTGCCGTCCACAAGGTCCCTTCTCAAATGCTTTCCTGTGAGCTCACCTCCATGAGCTTTCCCCTGGTCTTCCCTGAGGGTGTGCCCTTTATCAAACCTTCCTCCTCTCTCTGGTGCCTTCTTAAACGCTCTTACCTTGCTGAATGCAATTGTAAAGTGGACCAGAAACTTTTCCAGAGCCCAAACAACCCTACATCCCCGAGCAACCTAGCAGCACGCTTTGTAAATAACCCTGCTCTCAGTAAAAGTTGATCAATTAATTTGTTTATGATGAAAAACTGAAAAACTTACTGAAAAACATTTGAGTTAATTACCCAAATGTTTCCAAATGTCCAGGTGTTTATCTTCATGGAAGAAAAAAAGAAAACTCTGAATGAATGATTAGACGTCTTCTTTTCATCTTGGTGGTTTAGAGCTGTTTAAACACAGTCCCCTGGTTTGTTTCTTTTCAGCTTCCCTTGCTCCAGGAGCACAAATTTGCCTCGGTCTAGTGCTTCCTCTTTAAAAACCATCTTTAAAAAATTTAGGGTTTCCTCTTTAAGGAAAGGCTGAGAAACACTACAAAGACTAATATTGAATAATAAATGTCATGAAGTGAAATTCCTTTTGCACATTTTGTAGGAAGAGCCAAGGCAGACCCGCTCAAAGGCCTGGCAGTCTCTCTATGTCGGGATCAAAGGGCAGGTGACCTAGATTCCAGCCTGACGTTTGCAGCATAATGTGTTTGCTGCTCTGCCTCTAAATTCCAAAGAAGGTCACCGTGAAATGAGTGGGGTTGTGTGACTCCATTTTCTTAACTTAAAATGCTTGCAAAAGTAACTTGCCTCTCATTTTAGAAGTTCCAATATCCCTTTTTATTTTGACCTTTTACAGAAATATCCTATACCTTGGCTACAAAGAACGGGGCTGTGAACTTCCTGGGGTGATGGCAATGATCTCCATCCTGATAGGATTGTGGATCACCTAGGTGCATGTGTTTGTTAGAACTCATAGAATCAAGTACTTCAAGACCTATGTACTTCCCCCTACAAATATCATACAGCAATTTTAAAAGGAAAAAAAAAAGATAACACATGGGTTCTGAAAATAGTCAAGTAGTACAGAATGGGATGAAGAAAAAAACTTAACAATTAAAAAAAAAAAAAAACTACAGAGGCAATTATCACACAATGTGGTCCAAGGCCAGCAGCATCCATCGGCATTCCCTGAGAGCTTGTTTAGACGCGAAGACCCTCAGGTCTCACCAGGGACCTGCTGCATCAGGATCCATAGGTTAGCAAGGTGCCCCAGGAGATTTGTCTGCACGTTAAATTTAGAGAAGCCTCGCCTTAAAAAAATGAGGGCCAGTGGTCTAAATGCTGATGTCCATCTTATCAGCTGAGCTGCACTGCTTACCTGTGACTTCGGTTAAAATTTAGCCGTTTCCTCGCTTTCCCTGATTTTGCTGAATCTCTCCTACCTCCCCCCCACCCCCCCTCGCCCCGAGCCTCCCTTGCCTGAGACTGGCTTGGGAAGCTGCCATTCAGACCCGATTTTGTTCACAGCTATGCAACCGGCTGGCCCTGGCCAAAGGAGCATAGTGAAACCACTTAACTTCCTGCACCTCTGTTTACTCTTCTTTACAAAAGACATAATGGCACTGAGCTACCAGGAGCTTAAATTAATTAATGTTTATAGAGCACATCAAGCTTTGGGGATAAAAGCCTCTTTGAAAGTGCATGTAATTATCATTATGGCTAATGAAGCTCCATGCCAACCCCTCCCCCTCACTGGGGGCGTGGAGAGCTGCCCTGGTAACATAATCCAGAGAAGGTGGCAATTTAACTCAAATGTCACTTTCCTTCTTTGGTCACTCTATTAGTATTTTCAGGTTTTTTTTCTTCTTTTTTTAAGTACACATTGGATGTAGCTGAACTAACTGGGTTTATGGTAAAATAAGCAAAACATGTTCTAAACGCAGTGCTTTTCTCCAGCCTCAGACGCTGTGATTCCACTGTTTCCTTGGTTGGGAAATGAGATCCAAAGAGCCAGAGAGAGAGAAAGAGAAGGGGTGGGGGGGGGGGAGGGGGGAGAGAGAGAGAGAGAAGCTTTTACTAGAAGGTGACTTGGAGTTTATAGTGATGGTTCTCATCATATTGAGGTTTATTGTTTAGTCTTGGGGTTGACCAACTTCTGGGAACGTATTTAGTGCTGGTTGCAGTAGAGAAGACACCCTCAGTAGGTCTCTACTCTGGGAAAATTACAGTTTAACGGAAAAAATGTATCATCTCCAAGTGGGAAACTCAACAACCAACAGCATTCACAGGGAGCCCTGTTTCCTTAACACAGATTATAGTGCAAATGACAATTTTAAATTACCCTCTTCATTTCTACTCTTTATGTCCCAGCTCGTTTGCTTGATTTTGCAGATCACGAAGGATGCAACTGCAAAAATGTCAGTGAAGGAGCCACCGTGCCTTTGTGAATTTATTTTAAAATGATTTATTATTTGAGTTTTGGGAAATCAACTCATATTTGTACAAGTTGGAGAAACTTGCTGCTTTCTCTATTTGCAATCATTTTGAAGAGAGACACTGGAGTTTAAAAGGATCTTGTAAGGATAAATTCACATGCTTGTGAAACTGGGTTTTATCACTGCCGGTAAAGCTGCCTAAGTGTTAAGAGTTCTCGAATTGGGCCTCGGGACTGGGCCATGCACAGAGTGGCCTTTAACACCCTTGGTTAAAGGAGTTAATCTACAGCACAGGCCACCCTTGCTCAGAAGAGGAAGAATCCCCGAAACTGGAGCGCAGGCAATGTCTTGACTTGTGAATCCCTAGACTGGGCACCATCTTGGCGGCTTCTTGAGGACAGCCTCTCCCCTCTTCACTTCCTTTGTATCCCCCAGAAAGGTTGAGGATGCTGCCTCGGGGATGGTGGGCTACCGTTCACTGAAAACCAGAGTTGAGTCATAGAGGCAAACACACATGTCAGTTATCAACATAAATATCAAATTCACTTACAGGATCTCGGTCAATTTAAGAGGCATTCCTCAGAATCTCCTCTGTCCCACAGAATGAAAAGGATTTAAGAGGCATTCCTCAGGATCTCCTCTGTCCCACAGCATGAAAAGCGTTTCTCGCCTCAAGGGGCTGGTGAGTGAGCTATGGAGTTGAGATAAATATGTTCATGTTTGTCTCTTCCACTAGAGAGCTTTAAGAGGGCAGGAACCAGGTCCGTTTCACTCACTGTTTGGGTCTTAGTGAATAGTAGAAGCTCAATACATATGTTTTTGAATGCATGGAGGAAGGGAGTGAGGAAAGAAGGAAGGAAGGAAGAAAATGAATTAAACTATCCATTCCATGCTGTTGTTATTCAAATAGAAGCCAGTTAACATGGGCAGGTTTCTAAGGAGGAAGGCGATGAATAAGCGTCTAATGGCAGGATGGAGAAACAGATGGGAAAAGGAAGAACATTCTAGTGGAGGAAAATGACAAGAAAAAGAATGAAAATTAATATGTAGGTTTGTGGATTTGTGGATGAGGTGGAGTTATTGCCCCCCAAAAAAGAGAGCATGGGGCCAAGTTCCAGGCATTTAGGTATGACATAGGAAGAGAGAGTTGCACTTTATTAGGTCATGTCTACTTAATAATGAGAATCTAATTAAAACCGAAAAATTTAAAAATGCAGACATTCCCAAGTAACTGAATATTTGTGATATATGGAGAATAATATCAAAATATTAATTAGGCTGAAATTTTCCAGGCTTTGCTATTTATGTATTCATGCTAGATGATATTTTCAATTAATTTTTTGGAAATAATTTGTATCTTAGGAAAGGTATAATTATTACATGAAAATAAAATTCTTGTTTTTTTTTTTTTTTCCCATGGCAACTGAAGTAGGATCTTATGCAAAAACCCTAACGAACTTTTTGGCCAATCCAAATTTTGGTGTGGGCATATCCAAAATCAGGAAAGAGAAACAGGAAGGGGTTAAAAATGTGTTTAAAACCTTCCTGTAAATCATTGGCCAGGATAAAATTTGAACCCTAGACTCTCTGGATCTGAGCTGAAAACTACACACCTTCTCTGTTCTTTGAATATAGAAATCTCTATTCTAGGGTAATAAGGAGAAAAAGTTCAATTTATCACGTAACTTGTAGAGCATGATGGTTGCATGACGGTTGCCTAACTCTTGACTTTCTGTACAGGACAGAGCCAATTCAGTGAACAAAGGATAAGTAGGTTTGACTTGGTCTGGACAAAGTCTTTGAGTCTTTAGACAGGCAAATCTAAAAATAATAGTAGTGAGTAAAATGTGAACTTTCCCATTCATCCTAATGGGGTTGTCAACTATGAAGTTTAATTATATCACTGGTAGCCATTTGATGGCAGTTATGGGACTTAGAGGCCAGCAATTAGCGGTGACTTCTAGCCCAACGAAGTACCTCCAGTTTCTTGATTGTTGTAATGATTGTTCGCTAAGCAGAAGGTCAGTTAAAGTCTTTTTGATCCCAGTCAATAGCCTTAGTTACTGAGCCATTAGTTTCCTAATAACCGGCAAATCCTCTGCTCAGCTAGGTCTGTCTTGGATGTGTTGGTCATTCTTACCAGATGAGCCAAATGGTCTTGTATTTCTGATTGCGATTTTATAAAGAAAACCACAAAATAGAATTGAGAAATGGCCAGCAAGCAAGTTCTGTTTCTTTTGTGTGCCTGCCCTTTCTCTCTCTCCAGGGGGATCTGGTCTAGCTCATCAACCTGGTAGGGACTGAATGAAGTTGGGTTGCTATTGACAGGGGAGCTCTCAGGGCAACATAGTGCCTGGTCCACTCATTCCTTTATTCCTTCATCTATTCATTTCATAAAGTATGTTTTCAAGTCTCCTGTGTGCTAGGCACTGGTGTAGGGTAAGCTTGGCTGACAAAAATCCTTGGAGCTTACAGTATACAAGTAAACAATTTAGAATGTACTTGTATAATTCTAGTATACAAGTAAATAGTTTATTTTTTAAATTGAAGTGTAGTGATTTACAATGTTTCAGATAAACAGCAAAATGATTCAGTTATATATATATATATATATATACACACACACACACATATAACTTTATATAGTACATATATAACTATACATATATAGTTATATATATATATATAATTTTTTCAGATTCTTTACCATTATAGGTTATTACAAGATATTGAATATAGTTCCCTGTGCTATACAGTAGGTCCTTGTTGGTTATCTATTTTTTATATAGTAGTAAGTATCAGTTAATCCCAAGCTCCTAATTTATCTCTCCCCCCCTTTCCCCTTTGGTAACCGTAAGTTTGTTTTCTATGTCTGTGAGTCTATTTCTGTTTCGTAAATAAGTTCATTTGTATCACCTTTTTAGATTCCACATATAAGTGATATCATGTGGTATGCCTTTCTCTGTCTGACTTACTTCAGTTAGTATGATGATCTCTCGGTCCATCCATGTTGCTGCAAATGGCATCATTTACAAGCAACTAGTTTAGAATTGGCTTGTGTAAGAGTGATAAAGTGCTGTGATGACAATAAAGCAGAGTGCTGAGGTTGGTGTGGGCCTGACTTTAGGTCATCACTGAACAGCAGAAATATCATGTGGGCCAAAATGTAAGCAGCATATGACATTTAAAATTTTCTGGCAGTCACATTAAGAAAAGTAGAAAGAAACAGGCAAAATTAATTTTAATAATATACATTTAACTCAATATATCCAAAATAGCATTTCAACAAGTAATCAATATAAAAATTATTAATGAGATGTTTTATAGATTTTTTTCATACTAAAAGTCTTTAAAATCCAGTATATGTTTTATGTATATGGCACGTATATGGCACCTATGAAGTGCTCAACATCCACATATGGCTAGTGGCTACTATATGGGACAGCGTAGTTTTAGATAGTGGGTGAAGAGGGACTTTCTACCACCTAAATAAGGGGAAAGAGCCAGCCATGCAAAGATATGCACTCCAGATAGAGGGATCAGAAAGTGCAAAGGCCCTGAGGCAGGGTTAAGTTTTGAAACAAATTTGAATTCAACTGGAAAATAAGAAAACAAATATAGCTAGACATTCAATTTATAACACTTGTAGGCAGCCCTGCTAAATGGTTTAAAACCAAGTTATTTTTTCAAAATGCTCACATAACACAACAGGCCATCATTTCTTATGAGCCTAAACGAAATGGTCTGTTCAGCTCAGTTTAATCACTTGATTATAATAAAAATGAACTCAGTGCAAAACAAAACTTTAAAAAAAAATGTAATGGGCAAGTGGATGCATATTGAACATATTTTTTTTTCTTTTGCCTTCAAACATGCAAATTCATCACAGTCTAGTGTGTCTTTTACTGATAAATATACTAATTATAGATTCTGGGTTCTAATAGCATTATCTATCTTCAGGACAGGACTTTGTAAAAAATACATCTGGGGACCATTGCTTGTGTTTCATCTTTCTCTGGAGTCAGGCCATGTTTGACCCCTCAGTGAGCCTGGCAACATAATGAATTCATTAGCAACAAGGGTACACTATACATAGAAAATGAAAACTCACACAGAAATCACTTTAAAAGAATCATTGAATGTATTTTAAAATACAATGTCTGGAATATACTTTTAATGGCATATAAACATTCTCGTATTTGCGTGATATGAATTTGATATATGTCTTCATTTGGATTCCTCTAGAAGGCAACTCTGAGAAAAGGATATGAGTGCATGGAGTTTATTTGGGAGGTGATCCCAGGAAGCAGGGGTTCGTGGGAGGAATGAGACAGGGAGGGAAGAAACCCAATACAAGGTGCATTAGCAAGCCAGTTACAAGAGCAGACAACTGGAGACACCACTCTGGGATTTGTGCAGACCACGCCCCAGAATTTTCCCTCTCCAGGAGCAAGGAATTTATTCCCCAACTTCGTCAGTCGCAGGCTGGGCTGCTTCTGGGCTGGAGACAAGGATGTTAGTTCCCAAGAGCTTGTGACCTGACAACCATATGGACAGAGAGGGCTCTGGTGCCCAGAGAAAAACCTCAGGCAAAGGTGTGGCCAGTCGGATGGTGGATGGTGTGAACAGCAATGGGAAAGGCCAAAAGAAGCAGGTCAGTTACAGTAGCTGCTCAACGTGTATAATGGAAATTCATCCAGAAGCTTACCTTTAGCACTTAATAATTTGTGTATGTTGTAGCATTGAATACTTTACTGCTTACAAAGATGTTCATTTATGTTATCTTATTCAGTCCTTACAAGGACCCTGAAGGGTGTGTTGAGCCGGTGAGCAGGTTTTACTAGTCACATATTATAGAGGAGGGATCTAAGGTTCGTGAAGACCCATGTTCACAGATGGTAAGGAAGCAGTGCAGGGATCTGGCTCTAGTGGAACTTGTGGTTCTTCCTCCTCAGCAACCACAATTTGGTTCCCCCCGTCTCCTCTCTTCTCTCTCTCCCACTGTCTAACTATGCACTTTGCACTTTGTGTGGGATTGACCCCATCCCCAGCTGTGGGGATGGGCCTTGATTGGCTGAAGCCAACCAGATCTTTGAGTTCTTACTCGATACAGTGACTGGTTCAGTTCAGTCAGAGCAAAGTGAAGGACTGTAGCAAACTAAATGGCCAGGATAAGAGAAAGATATCTTTATCTCTTTATCTTTTTTATATTTTACATATGTATCAGAAAATACGTTGCTCTGTAGTTCTTGGCAGCCATTATGTGAGCATGAGGCAACTCAGTCCGAGGGTAAAGCCAATGGAATTGATGGTAGAAAAGACAGATTAAAAAAAAAAACCCAAAAGTGAAAAACAAAAACAGGGTCCTTGGTGACATTCTTGATTCAGTGGATAAAACTGCTGAAGCTGAGAAACTCCATCTATTTTTTAAGAAAGCCATCTGAGTTGGATTTTCAAACACTTACAGTTGAGAATATTCTGAGAGCACCTGGTTCGGTGCTCCACACCAAACGCCCCATGTCATCTTAGGATGAAATAAGTTAAACCTCATGTATGCAGAACCTAGAGACATTTTACTTATCATTTGCACAACATGTTCACCTAAATTATATCTTTTCTCTTGAAGTGTATGTCATAACCCATGGAAGCATTAATACAGTCCAGGTTATAGCTTGGAGACCAGCTCTATGTTAGGGAATGAAGGGCAAAAGAGTTAAACAGATGAAAAAGAAAGATGTTTTAGTTTTAAGTGAAGTTGTGACTCATATGGCGAATATTCAATGCAACCATTTTTTTTCGAGAAATCATAAGTTCAAGAAAACAAAAGAAGAAAAAGTAAACCTAATGATAGCTAGAAAATCAGAGTTTCTCTTTTTATTTGGATATGCAATGGTAGCCACTATAAGGGATTTTGTTTACCTTCTTTTCCTTCACCTACCTCACTTATATACCTTGGAAAAACTAAATTCTCATTTTCTTAGCCTCTTGCAGCTACAGGTGGTTATGTGATACAGTTCCAGCCAATAAGATGTAAGCAGGTTCTTCTGAGAGAATTTCAGGGAAAGCATTTTCTTTCCTTTTAAAATGGGACATAGACTACCAGCATGCCTCTTTCCTCTGTTCCCTGCCTTGAATGATGATGTGAAATCCAGAACTATGGTTGCCTTTTTGTGTTAATTAGGCAACAGACACGAGGACAAAAGCCAAGGGAAGTGGGTTGAAAGGCCAGGAATAATCTGGCTCCCAGATGGCACTGTTGAGCATGCTAGAAACTGCCTGTGTCTGGACTTTCTTTTAGGTGAGAAATCTAAACCCTATTTGTTTAAGCCAGTATTTATTGAGTATTTTTTTACTTTCAGCCTAATGTATTCCTAACTAGTACATGCAGTCACTTTAACAACTTTTTGAATATCTAGGTTTATTTCAGATTTCTACTCTTTTTTCTTTAATGTTTTGGTAGACTTAACTTAACTCAGGAGATATTTGTATATCAAATGTGTCAGTGCCGAAATTTTTTTTTTTTTCTTTTTATAAAAGAAACACCTGCTCTGGTAAAGCAGAAAGAACCTCTATTGTGGATTCAGTCTTGGGAGCATATCTGAGCTCTTCCACTTACCACCTCTTTGATCTTTCAAATACTGTGACAATCTCTGTCTTTGAATTGATGTATTAGAGCATTCATATTTAAAGTGATTATTGGTATAATTGGATTAACATCTACCATGTTTGTTTTCTTTTCATTGTATTGTTTTTTGCCTCTTTCCCCTTCTCTTTTTCTTCCTTCTCTGTTTTAACTGAGCATTTTACATGATTAATCCTATTTTATCTTCTTTCTTAGCATATCAGTTATACTTAAAACATTTTTTGTGGTTTCCCTGTAGTGTAAAATACACCTTTTAAAAAAGAGCTAATCTAAATCCACCTTCAAATAACTCTATAACACTTCACATGAAGTCCAAGTACCTTTTAGCAGAATGTCCCCAATTCACTTCTCCTATTCCTTGTGACATTGCTGTTATTAATTTCATTTATCCATACGCTATACTCACTGCAATACATTGTTACTATTAAATTTTTTAAAAAATTAATTAATTAATTTATTTTTGGCTGTGTTGGGTCTTCGTTTCTGTGCGAGGGCTTTCTCTAGTTGTGGCAAGCGGGGGCTACTCTTCATCGCGGTGCGTGGGCCTCTCACTATCGTGGCCTTTCTTGTTGCGGAGCACAGGTTCCAGACACGCAGGCTCAGTAGCTGTGGCTCACGGGCCCAGTTGCTCCGCGGCATGTGGGATCTTCCCAGACCAGGGCTCGAACCCGTGTCCCCTGCATTAGCAGACAGATTCTCAACCACTGCGCCACCAGGGAAGCCCCCACTATTATTACTTTTAAAGAGTTATCATTCAGGGCTTCCCTGGTGGCGCAGTGGTTAAGAATCCACCTGCCGATGCAGGGTACATGGGTTCGAGCCCTGGTCTGGGAAGATCCCACATGCCATGGAGCAACTAAGCCCCGTGTGCCACAACTACTGAGCCTGTGGTCTACAGCCCGCAAGCCACAACTACTGAGCCCACGTGCCACAACTACTGAAGCCCGCGCGCCTAGAGCCCGAGCTCTACAACAAGAGAAGCCACTGCAATGAGAAGCCTGTGCACCACAATGAAGAGTAGCCCTCACTCAACTGCAACTAGAGAAATATCGCGTGCAGCAACAAAGACCCAACACAGCCAAAAATAAAAAAAATAAAATAAATTAAAAACACAAAAGTTATCACTCAAACTGGTTGAAGAATAATAAGAATAAAATATTTTATTTTACCTCTACTTATTCCTTCTCCAGCACTCTTCTGTTTTTACACAGATCCAAGTTTCCTACCTATATTATTTTCCTTCTGCCTGAAGAACTTTTAACATTTCTTGCAGAGCAGGTCCACTGGTAATGAATTCCCTCAATTTTTGTTTGTCAGAGAAAGTCTTTATTTCTCTTTCATTTTTGAAGGATAATTTCACTGGATAGAATTCTAAGTTGGTGGTATGTTTTCTTTCAACACTTCAAATATTTCATATCACTCTCCTTTTGTTTGCATAGTTTCTGATGAGAATCCTTATGCTAGTTCTTCTTTAGGAAAGGTGTTTTTTTTTTTCCTCTAGCTTCTTCAAGACTTTTTCTTTGTCTTTTTCTGCAGTTTGAATATGACATATGTAAGGTTTTAATTTGTTTTGTTTGTTTGTATTTATTCTTTATCTCTGAGCTTCCTGGATCTGTGGTGTTTTACTGTTTGTCATTAGTTTTTGAAAGTTCTCAGCCACTCTTACTTCAAATATTTCTTGTGCTTCATCATTTCTTTCTTCTTCTGGTACTCTAATTACTTGTATGTTACCCTTTCAAAATTGCCCTGCAGTTTTTGGATGTTCTGCTCTGGGAAGTTTCTATCTTCAAGCTTACTCACTCTTTCCTCAGTCATGTCAAATCTACTGATAAGTCCATCAAAGTTGTTCTTTATTTGTGTTACAATTTTTTCCCTAACATTTCCTTTTGATGCTTTCTTAGAGTTTTCATCTCTCTGCTTATATTACCCATCTGTTCTTGCCTATTTTCTACTTTTTCTATTAGAGCCTTTAATATATTAATCATAGTTATTTTAAATTCCCTGTCTTATAATTCAAATATCTATGTTATATCTGGGTCTGGTTCTGATGATTGCTTTGTTTCTTCAGACTGTGGGGTGTTTTTTTTGTTTGTTTGTTTTTGGGTTTTTTTGTATGTTTTATTGGATTATAGGACCTGAGGTAAATAAGCCTTTAGTGTAAGGATTTACGTTTTTCTGGTTAGGAGTTTGAATTTGTTTAAGGCTTGCTGTAGCTATAGGTTCAAAAGGTTTTAATTTCCTCTGGTGTCCTTGTTTTTGTCTTGACTTTGGGTTTCCCTAAGTGTTCCTTCTCAGAGAAATTCTGGGTCTGCACTTTCAGCTGTAACCCACTGTTGTTATACGGGAGTCTTATTGGTGTGCTGATAATGTGTTGAGAAGGGGGAATGTTTTATAATCTTGCAGTTACATCTCAATGTTTTATTCATCCTGTGTCTTTGGGCTGTGACCTTCACAAGTGAGTTACTAGTGGTACAGCTACTTTTTCCTCTGCCCTCTACTTCCTTCCCTGGCTGTAGCATTCCCAATCTATTTCTTCAGAGCCCTGAACCTCTGTTGACCTTGCCTCTCCCCCACATTAGATAGAACAGGAAGGCTTGAGGGGACTGGATTGGCAGACATGCCCCTTCCCCAGATGGGACAAGGCTCTTGCAATATTTTTTCCCATGGAGGGTTCAGGTTCATCTTTGTGGCGGAAAATGTTCTGGACATATTTTCACAAGGATTCCTCTTTCTCTCCCTGGCCAGAGCCAGGAGGGGATCCTTCTCAGAACTTCATTGTGAGGACTTGATGGAATTCATGGGGGTAAAAACCCTTGAAAGTTGTCCCCTGCAATACTGGGGACCTCAGAAGTTTCTCATTCCCTTGTTAGTCCACACTCAGCCTCCAGCAATTCATCAAAATTACCATTTGAATGTTCCTACTGCTTTATGGCTCCAGCAGCTTGTGATTCAGGTAAGCAGATTTGACCGTGACTTTCTGGATGCCCTTGTCTCTTCAGATTTCAGACTGGCTCTTTGCCCTGCCACCTCAGTTCTCTGATGGGTCCAAAAAAAAACAAGTAATTTTTGAACTGTTTAGCTATCTCCTGTTGCAAGGATGGGAGTGACAACTTCCAAGTTCTTTACATATCTGAGCCAAACCAGAAGTCCTCCTATCTCTTCTTTGAATCTCACTTTCTTCATCTATAAAAATGAGTACATTTATGGCTACCTTGCAACGTTATTGCCATGATTTTATGAGACAATAATCTACAAGAAAGTAATGGATCACCCAGAGGAGATGATCAATAAAATGGCATTCCATACTTAAATTTTAGAGAGGATTCCAATGTCATAAAGAAACAAAGTGGATTGAACCATGCATACACTTAATATTACATGAAATCAACTAGACATGCTCAAAACAAAAATTAACAAGGAGAGAGAAAATAATTTAAATAATGTGGTCAATTCTTTCTGTCAATCATAGTACACTTGTGTCTATTAGAAGAAAGGAGCAGTGAAGAGCTGGGGAGTAGGAATGAGGAGGAAGAGGAAGGAAAATTTCCAGGCAGAAGGAACAATGTATTGCGGTGGGGGGTGGGGTGGGGGTGGCTGCCTGAGACAGGAAGAAGCTAAGAACATTTAAGAAATATGGCAGTGGAGCTGGAAGGGGACAGAGGTGGTCAGAGGGGAGGACTTGTGATCACTGTGGAGTGCTTGGACTCTGTTTTAAGAGCAGTGGACTAGGGCTTCCCTGGTGGCGCAGTGGTTGAGAATCTGCCTGCCAATGCAGGGGACGCGGGTTCGAGCCCTGGTCTGGGAAGATCCCACATGCCGCGGAGCAACTGGACCCGTGAGCCACAACTACTGAGCCTGCGCGTCTGGAGCCTGTGCTCCTCAACAAGAGAGGCCGCGACAGTGAGAGGCCCGCGCACCGCGATGAAGAGTGGCTCCCGCTCGCCGCAACTGGAGAAAGCCCTAGCGCAGAAACGAAGACCCAGCACAGCCATAAATAAAATAAATAAATAAATTTATATATATAAAAAAAGAGCAGTGGACTAGTATCTTCAAAACTCAATTTCTATCATCCTCATATTTAATAGGTAGAAAGCTGGAAATGGTGCCTTCCTATGAATTTATTTTATATTTCTTTTTATTGCTGTCCTAATTCGGTACTTTATTTATGTGAAATTATTATCTCATGTCTTTTATATATTGGTTCTTTGTGATATTATTGCTATTTGAGGAAAAAAAATCTTCCTCAATTAAAAAAAAATTAGTCCTTACCATTCAGTTATTTAAAATGTATAGGTCTTTCCATCTGATGGTGTGACAACTAGTGGCTTAAGCATTTATTTCTCATTCATCTGTCTGGGGGTGAGCTGAGATCCAGCTGACCTAGCCTGGGCAGATGTAGTTGGTGGCATTTCTGGAAAGATGGTCCTCTGGAAAGGCCAATGTTTGGTTTCTTGGGGAAGGTTGTAACAATGTCATACTCAACTGGGCAGGTTCTTGTGACTCCAATAAGACCATAGACCTCAAGATTAGGTGTTGGTGGGTCAAAGGGAAGAGGTGTCTTGCTTGGGTTCATCCGACAGCAGACAGAGGGACAAGGATTTGGGTGCTCGGAGTTTATTTGGGAGATGATTTCAGAAATATGGTGAGAGAGTGGGGAAGGGAGATGTGGAAAAGAAGACAGCGAACAAAGGGTTCGTTGATCAGCAGGTTACCACTGTGGGCAGCTGGAGTTCTAGCCTGTTGAGGACACTCTGAGAGACTGTGTAGAACATGTCTTCAAATTACACCCCGAGATGGCGAAGAGCTCAAGGTTCTCATCTGCCAACTCCCGTCACTCACTGAGGAGGGTTGCTCTTGGGGTATCAACTCTCGCTTCCTGTGGGTGGGAACTCCTGGGTCCACAGAAAACCCTTAGATAGAAAGATGTAGATGCTTGTAATAGAAAGCTGTCAGTGTGCCTGGTTACTTAGACCATAATGTTGCCAGGACTAAAGTTTGTCCTCACTGGGATATCTTATAATTCAAGAACACAAGAATGAATACGGGATAGCTTTTAAATAATTTCTTAGCTCTTTGGTTTACTGAATCTGTGTTCAACTTGCCTGTCTCTCCTTTTAAGCATATTTTTATTAAAACTTTAATTTTTTTCCCAGAGGCAAAAAAAGCAAGTTTCAAAACGTGAAGCTCACTGTTAGATTTTTGTTTCTAGTACCTTCCCCTTTTCATAGAACATCTGTCTCATCATGAACTTTGGAAGTATAAATTTAAAAGAACTGAACATGAATGCTCTTGGAATTCTGATGAACAAGTGTTTTCTGAAAGTTTGTCACCCCACCCTTACTTCTGCAAGGTGAGGACCTACCACATATAAATTCCATTTTCACATCACTCACATATATTCATATTTAAGGCTGAATGGTGAACATGGAAGAGGATACCGCATAGAGATGGGGGCAGGAATGAATTGCTGTGCATGCTGTTATTTTTAGTGGCTACCTCTCATCGTCCTTCAACTGTCACTGAAGAATAGCTTTTAACAAGCTGCAAAACCCTGAAAGGTCATAACCCAGGAGGGAAGAGACCCCAGGAACGTGCACCAGGGAAGATGCAGTTGGATAAACAAGCCATAAAGTGCACCATATTTTCTCGTTTCTAGCATTTCACTGAAGAGCTGACCCCAGGCTATCCCCCTGTGAAAATGGAATTTTAAAAGAAGCATCCCCAAACAAACCTATACTAATCCCCAGTTGGCTGGCTTTCCCCATCACTAATGAAACCCAGGAGGGTCCCTAAGTGAGGTGTGACAATTTGAGAGGCAGAGTGAAGATCACAGAGGTGAGAAACCTACCACCTCTCTTTTCATATCCTGAGGAGCATATGGGCCAGACTTAGCACGCTCAAAGTTCTGGTGGCCAGGACAAAGTTCCCACTGCCTGAGAGCTTCATGTAGATGGACACCCACCGCTGCGACGCCCCCTCCTCCAGCGCGGCCCAGCCCAGCAGCTTCAAAGATGCCTTAGCTGAAAGTGTTGCACATATTTTTTTCTGAGGAGTGAGGTGAATGTGTCCACATGAGACGAAATGACGGGAATGAGACATGGGATAAGGGACTGGCTGACCTTCTCACCAGGGGCTGTGGGGACATGGCTCTGGACTCTAGGACCAGAGTATGGATAGAGCTTACAAGGGCTTATCTATCAGGCAGAAGTAAAGGGGGTTAGTGTTGGAGCAGGGTTGGGGGAGGAGGGCTGGATCTCTAGGAACTGAGAAATCAGGGTGCTATCTGCAGCAATTCTGCTTCTTAGAAATCTCTGGATGCTCCTTTTGGGATTGTGGAAACAGGGCCTGTCATCCTCCTTGGAAGGTGTCCAAAGGGTCAGAGTTAAGTCTAGCATCAGACAGGGCTGAGAGGTGGGCCTCCTCCACGCTCACCTTTCCTTTCTCACAGGTTGAAATCTGGAGCCTCAACCACACATGATATGACAAGATCCTAGGGCTTGGTGGAGCCATAGGTGGGTGGCTGAGAATAGCCTGGGTCCTTGAAATACCATGTGGAGGAGGGTGCTTGCCACCCAGAGACATGACTTTTGACTTCCCTATGAGCAAAAAGCAGCCCATCGCCTTTTCTTACAAATGTTTAATCTACTTTAACTAATAAATTACCATTTTGGGATTTTAAAAATTATACTCCTGGGTTAATTCTGCTCTTTTCTGGATAACATGTCTTTCTTTTCCTTGGATGTGTTTATTGGAGTATTGGGTAAGGAATTTTTTAAAGAAAGGGTACTGAGGAGGTAAACCTTGTGAACCTTTTATGTTAAAAAAAAGTCCCAATTTGTCCCTCCCTTGATTAGACATATTTTTCTGGATATAGGATTTTAGACTCAAAACTATTTTCCCTCTGAATTCGAAGGCATTGCTTCATGGTCTCCTAGCGTCCGGAAATGCTAATGAGACATTCATGATAGAAAAAGCAGCAGAGGATACAAACAAAAAAATGCACAAAAGACCAATACAAACAGCCGTACACACATGAAAAAATTGTATCACTCGTACATTAATAAGAACCCATTTTCTTCTCCATCAGGTTGACAAAGATTATAAAAATGGTAATATTCGGCATTGGCACAGATGGGGGAAATGAATATTTTTATACACTGCTTGATGGGTGTGAAAATTGGAACGAACTTTTTGGAGGACATGTTTGTAATATTCAGAAGTAAAATCTGGTACTTTTACTTTTGTAGGTGAGATTGTTTTGTTTTTCTAGTTGGAAAGTTTTTAGTTTTCTTTATCCTTGGTGTAGCAAAGTTTCATGAAGATGCTTTTAGGTGAAAATCTATTTTTATTCATCAACTCAGTACTTACTGGGCCTTTCCTACCTTCTGTTTTGTTTCAGCCTCAGGGAACTACTTCTTTTATGTTATTTCTTAGATTATTTTTCCTGCCTTCAGTTTTCCTTATTCCTTCTTTCTCAACTTTTTGTTAGATGGATATTGGTCCTCCTGTATGGCTCTGCTATATCTTTAAAATTTTCTCTCATGTTTTCTATCTCTTTTGTCCTTTGCCTTATATTCTGAGAGAGATTTAAAATTTTTTTATTATTTGCTTTCTATTGATTTATTTTCACCAAACATTTAAATAGCATTTTTAATTTTCATGAACTCTGGTTCCTTTTCATATCAACCCAGTTTTGTTTTGTGGGTGTGATATCTTCATACAATCAGCTTGACCCACAAGAATAATAATTAGAATATTTTAAAAGTTCCCTTTTCTATGATTGTTGCTGTCGGTGAAAGTTTTTCTCTTTTTTCATCTTTGCTACTCATTTTGGTGTTGTTGGGTTTCTTCATATATCTGGTAATCCCTATCTTCCATCTATATTCACAGTCGAGGTACATGTTAACAGTTTGAATAGCTGACATGTTTCTTCTCTACTTGGCTATTATAAGTAATAAATGCATAGTAAAAAATGCAATTTTCAAAAGAGTTAGTGTTCATTTTATTAGAAATAGACCCACTTTAATAAAATATTTTAACTTTTCTGTATAATGTGCCTGTAACATTAACTATCCATAGGACTTATAGAAGTATCTATGTAGGAAATCTTTAACATTTGGTTCATCCTACTTAGTTGATCCAACTTAATGAGTTGTCTCATTAATATAAAATCTTACAAATATATACTTTGAAGTTTTGTCTAAGATTTTTTTGAGTTAAAAACTCTTAGATATTTAGTTGAAAATGTTTTAGGGGACCTGGATTATATTTTTTAATATCAACACACTACTTCATGTATAGAGAAAAACCCCTTTTGTCATAGGTGTCTATAATTTGTGACCGAGATTTATTGATGTTTTATGTATGCAGAGATACTTTTAAAAGACTAGTATAAAGTATATGAAATTGATATGAACATTATTAAAATAGTTGCATGACAAGTACAATTATGTACAAACTAGATGAATTATGAGGAAATCATGTATTGTTGGCAAAAGAAATTATTTTTCCCTTTAAAAAAACTCATAGTCTGATTGGCTGCATCAACCTGGTGAAACACCAGATGCCAAGATCTTTTTCCACGATCTCACATGGCTACCCATTCATTTTTCACACACAGAGCCTTATTCATGCTGGGGATCACTAGTTAAGTAGGCTAGATTGATCTCACCTCACTGAAGCCATTACACTTCTTTTGGTCTTCCTTGCACATTTGGTCCATGCAAGCTTCAAATCTGGAAAAAAAACAGACTCATGGGCTGGAGAAACAAAGAAGCAGCAATTTCCTTGCCTTTTTCCTTGGCCGGTGATGAAGTGGAGAGCATGTGGTGATTGGAGCCAGACCTAACCCTGGCCACGGGCAGTGCACCCAAACCTAATTAAGAAAGATCCTGAATAAACTTGGGTGTGAGCCAAAATCACTAGCCCCTTCAATCAATGTTTTTGATATAGAAATTAGCATCTGGGCTGAATAAAAGAGAGCACTGTTTCATGCCAGAGGGGGAAAAAAAACCATCTCTTTCTTCTACTCTGACTCCTCATGTTCGATATTTCATTGATTTGTATCAGTGATAACTTTTCTGAGCAGTTGACTTGCAACCATCAAATTTAAGTCTCTCATCTGGACAAAGGGGTACAACAAGAATGAATGTGACAGGTTCTACCTTAAACCCTCACAGGCATCACCCTTTTTCAAATGGGTAAGCTGGTCTCACTAGTTCTTATTCCTGCTTGAATCACTCCTGCTGATATATAAAGTTTAGCTGAAATAACTTTTTAAGAAACTTGATTCAATAAGGAAGAGGGCATTCTCAGAAAAAAACAATGCCCCATCAGAGTCTTGGAAGTCCTCTTTAGGCACTACTAATCCCCTGACGTGTTCAACACTGCTGCTGTCCAAGATGAACCCATTATTCGTCTCCACGGGAGTCCCCCGAAGATAATGTATGTCAGAGTTCTTGGTACAGTGTCTGGCACATGATAAATGTCCCCAAAGGATTGATTTATTATCGTTCAAGACACCATATACCTACTTTTTTTTTTTAACATCTTTATTGGAGTATAATTGCTTTACAATGGTGTGTTAGTTTCTGCTTTATAACAAAGTGAATCAGTTATACATATACATATGTTCCCATATCTCTTCCCTCTTGCGTCTCCCTCCCTCCCACCCTCCCTATCCCACCCCTCTAGGTGGTCACAAAGCACAGAGCTGATCTCCCTGTGCTATGCGGTTGCTTCCCTCTAGCTATTTTACGTTTGGTAGTGTATATATGTCCATGCCACTCTCTCACTTTGTCACAGCTTACACTTCCCCCTCCCCATATCCTCAAGTCCATTCTCTAGTAGGTCTGTGTCTTTATTTCCATCTTGCCACTAGGTTCTTCATGACCTTTTTTTTTTTTTCCTTAGATTCCATATATATGTGTTAGCATACTGTATTTGTTTTTCTCTTTCTGACTTACTTCACTCTGTATGACAGACTCTAACTCCATCCACCTCACTACAAATAACTCCATTTCGTTTCTCTTTATGGCTGAGTAATATTCCACTGTATATATGTGCCACATCTTCTTTATCCATTCATCCAATGATGGACACTTAGGTTGCTTCCATGTCCTGGCTATTGTAAATAGAGCTGCAATGAACATTTTGGTACATGACTCTTTTTGAATTATGGTTTTCACAGGGTATATGCCCGGTAGTGGGATTGCTGGGTCGTATGGTAGTTCTATTTTTAGCTTTTTAAGGAACCTCCATACTATTCTCCATAGTGGCTGTATCAATTTACATTGCCACCAATAGTGCAAGAGTGTTCCCTTTTCTCCACACCCTCTCCAGCATTTATTGTTTCTAGATTTTTTGATGATGGTCATTCTGACTGGTGTGAGATGATATCTCATTGTAGTTTTGATTTGCATTTCTCTAATGATTAATGATGTTGAGCATTCTTTCATGTGTTTGTTCATATACCTACTTTAGAAATAATTCCTACTCTTACTCCAGGAAATAAGAGTGCATGGTATGAGACTGAGAAAGAAAATTTGACTCATTTTGGTGCCTTCGTGATCCTGAAGACTTACCTTATAATGAGTTTGAAACAAATTAAGACATCTCTACCTTTTAGAGAGACTCAGTGAAATATATACTGATGAAATCATAAGACTTCCAGGGCTCACCTCAAAGCAATCTGGTGGGAGGGGAGTGAAGTGGGGGGAAGGGAAATAGATGAAAATGATTGGCCATGAATTGATAATGTTTGAAGCTAGGTGATAGGCACATGTGGGTTCATTATACTCTTCTATTTTATCGTATGTTTAGATTTTTCCATTATAAATTTTTTTAAGTGTGTAGATTAGAAATAAATTTTTTAAGAGGATGGACTGCTCTCAGCTCAAAGCTGAGTCCCTCCCCAAGAACTGAATTGCCTTCAACTGAACAGAATTGTCTTGCTCAACGTAACACTCTCCCCGACACCTCTACCCTGGTAGCTTGCATCCCGTGACTAGTCGATAGGGAGAAAAGACCTGGCTCTCATACCTCCTTTTGAGATAACTCTAAAGGCCCATCTCAGTTGCATAGCTCCCCTGGGGCTTACTGAAGCCTTCGCTCTGATGACATCACAGTGCAACTTCTCCTGTTTCCAATCCTGTTCCCTCACTCCAACCTAGATATTGCACCATTGTATGTGGTCTCAGTGGCGTGCTGGTAAATGTCTAGCCGCCAGCTCTCCAGATCACTGATTTGCAGTATTTGCCAGTTTCTGTGGTGTAAATACTCTCAATATGGCCAATTTCAAGCCACCAATGTGATGTCACTGAAAACAGAATTGGGAAGTGATGAGCACAATTGGTTCTTGTGACACAGTGCAAGCCAGGGCTCTCCACCCTGCGCCAATTTTTCTCAATGAAATTCTTAAAAGCAAATCTCCACCTCAGTCTTTTTTTAGGGCAACCCAAACCAAATCAACACAAAAACCATCAATTATTTTTTATATTGCCAATTTTGGTGATTTGCTTATTAAAGAAATTAACACATCGCAGGCAGAATGAAATGAAGTTGGTCACCGCACATCTTTCAGTGAAACACACACACACACACACACACACAACATACCACAACACCATAAGACAATGTCCCACAATAACTGCCTAGAAACATTTAAAATACAGTCTCCTTTTAATTTCCTAAACATTACACAGCTGCGTATGGCATTCTGAGAAAACAGACTTCAAATATGTTGTTCTTACTGACACCAGGAAAAATTGCCAAGAAAGCATCAGATAAGTTCAAATTACAATTGTTATTATTGCCATAAATCAGAGGGTATATTTAAGAGAGCTAAGGTTTTCTCATTGGAACTTTGAAGTCAGAGCAACCCATTTATAATATTTGTTATCTCTGATGAAAAATACAGAGGAGCATTGCATGTTTGAAGAACTGTTAAGACTTTCACCCAACTCAAGAGCTATTGTTGGAATAAATAAATAATCAGAGGTTGAAGATTTTTTTAAGGGGTAGGAAGAAAAAAAAGAAACAAGGTACTGCATTCAACAGAACAAGGGCATGAAAAGGAAAAGGAACATCTTGTAGGAAATGACACAGAGGGAGAACTAGAGAAGAGATAATTTTGCTCAAATGAATGGCAGATTATTCTTCAATATTGGGTCCCTTTTTGTAGAAAGAGAAGGTACCCGGAAATGGGAACAAACGTCCCATTGAGGTGAAAAGTTTGAAATAATTCATTTTATTTTAGTAAAATAAACACTCTTAACCATCAACAGAGAATCAGAACAAAGTTCCTGGTATGTTATTAGCACTGACCAATCTACCAAAACAAAAGTTCCAATAGTGGTTCTCAAACTATGACCTGGATGAGAATCCCCTGGGAAGGCTGGCTGAAATGAAAGATTCCTGGGCACTGTAGCTGTTCTGATTCAGTGGAGGTCTGGTCTGGGGCCCAGGGATCTGCATTTTAACAAGCTTACTAGTATGTTCTGAAGCCCATGGCCTCTGCCAAACTAAAACATGCTGAGAGGGAAGATAGCCAAACACCCAGGATATTGCATTCCATAAGATTAGGAAGATGTCTACACGATTTTGCTATTAGGCAAATGTATCCTCCTTACAAATATCAGTCTGGATCTTTTATCTTCTGCTTCCCTGAAGGTCATTTTCAGAGACAGCATCTTCCATCTATCTATCAGCCAACCAAATTCTCATCTCTGTATCTTTATACTCTTGCTTGATCTGTAAAGGAAGGGGAAAGTGTGTGTGTGTGTGTGTGTGCGTGCACACGTGTGCACACCATAACTGGGAGGGTTGGGGGTGCATAACATTATGTTCTGTTAGAAAATCACCTTTCCAAACAGAACCAACCAATGGGACATTTTTGGCTCTGGTATCGTTTTTGAGACCCAGTAATCCCTATTGAATTGAAATCATGGTTTTACTAAACTAGCAGTAGATTTTTTCTTATAAAAAATTCTCACAAGCACCCTCTTGACCAACCTTACTCTGTATGACATACATTCTTTTTTTTTTTTTTTTTTTTTTTTTTGGGTACCAAATTACTTTATTTGAAGGAATGATACTAAGGAAAGGACTTGTAGATGTTTTGGTACAACTTACAGAAAAGGTAAAGGTAACCCAAACATGCATGCACTGCCTTGGTGACCAGGGAAGTCACTCCTGTGGCTACGGGAAGCCAGCCTAAGGCTTAGCTTTCATTATCACTATTTCCCAGGGTGTGCTTGTCAAAGAGATAATGTGCCATGCCAGATTCAGGGGCCCCCATCGTGCGCAAGTTGGTTACGTGGTCACCCAATTCTTTAATGGATTTCACCTGCTCATTCAGGTAAGGAGTCTCAATGAAGTCACACAAATGGGGGTCATTTTCCTCAGTGGCCAATTTGTGCAGTTCCAGTAGTGACTGATTCACACTTTTTTCCAAGTGTAGCGCACATTCCATTGCATTCAGCCCATTCTCCCAGTCATCACGGTCTGGTTTCTTGATATCCTGCAGGAAGATTCGGCCACCCCGCTGGTTCTGCAGCTTCATCAGTTTCTCAGCATGTTCCCTCTCCTCATGAGATTGGTGAAGAAAGTATTTGGCAAAGTTCTTCAATGCCACATCATCGCGGTCAAAATAGTACGACATGGACAGGTAGACGTAGGAGGCGTAGAGCTCCAGGTTGATCTGGCGATTGATGGCGGCCTCCGAGTCCTGGTGGTAGTTCTGGCGCACCTGCGAGGGGGACGCGGTCGTCATGGCGGCCGGCTGAGGTGAGGCGGTGGCTGTGCAGCGCTGTAACGGCGGCGGGGACCTTGGGGCGGTCGGAGGGCGCTGTGAGGTGGTGGCGAGGGCTGGCTCTGAGCAGCCGGCCGGAGCGGGGGACGAGCGCCGGGTTCCGTCCAAGCACTGTTGAAGCAGGAAACCGCGGCAACTCTCCGCGAGGACTGTCGACATACATTCTTATATTACCAGCCCTTTGGGACCTGAGCCCCTCTAATATGCTCAGGAAACATTCCACTTGGATTAAAGTTGTTCTCCTAAGTGTATATTCAACACAGACTTTCTGACAGAGGTATGTCCTTGATCTTGTATTGGAGAATGTAATCAATTTCCCAGGACTCCGGGATCTTGATGAAGATGCATTTTGGACAATTAACTGAGATCAATTTCATTTAAATGTACATTTTCAAGAGAAAAGATCTACGTGTCTTGCTTTTCTTGGCACATTTATACAACATACGTTTTCTTTGCACAAGGAAAGCTGCAGTTCACTGAGAAGAGTGGGAATTTAGTCTCTGTTGGAATTTAGTTATCAAAATCAGTCATTGGATTGGGCAACTGCATTTTCAGGACTCCCTTCCTCTCCTCTTCTGCTTATAGGACTCCTTGCAAATGTCCAGGAGGAGCTTTACCATGTGATCCACTTTTAAACTGATGTACCTACTGGGGGGTTATAATCTCCCCATAAAAAACTTTCCAAAAGCTGATCATCTTTTTTTTTTATATATGTATTTTCCAGCTTTATTGAGATATAATTGACATACAACACTGCATAAGTTTAAGGTGTACAGCATAGTAATTTGACTTACATACATCATGAAATGATTATCACAATAAGTTTAGTGAACATCCATTATCTCATATAGATACAGATTTAAAGGAATAGAAAAAAAATGTTTTTCCTTGTTGTGAGAAACCTTACCTCTCTTAACAACTTTTATATGTAACATTCAGCAGTGTTCATTTATTTATCGTGTTGTACTTGACATCCCTAATACTTATTTATCTTATAACTGGAAGTTGGTACCTTTTAACTGCCTTCATCCAATTTCCCCTCCTCCACCCCCACCTCTGGTAACCACAAATGTGATCTCTTTTTCTGTGAGGTTGTTTGTTTGCTTGTTCCTCGTATACAGCATAGTGATCCAATATTTCTATACATTTCAAAATGACCACCAAAAGTCTAGTTACCATCTGTCACCAAAGATATTATATAATAATTGACTATATTCTCCACATTCTGCATTTCATACCAGTGACATTTATTTTGCAACTGGAAGTTTGTACCTCTTACCCTCCCTCACCTATTTCTCTCCTCCCCCTATCTCCCTCCCCTCTGGCAACTACCTGTTTGTTCTCTGTATCTATGACTCTGTTCCTGTTTTGTTATTTGTTCATTTGTTTTGTTTTTTAGATTCCATATATAAGTGCAATCATATGGTATTTGTCTTTCTCTGTCTGACTTATTTCACTTAGCATAAAACCTCTAGGTTCATCCATGTTGTCATAAATGGCAAGATTTCATTATTTTTATGACTGAGTAATATTCAGTTGTATATATATACCACATCTTCTTTATCCATTTATCTATTGATGCACACTTGGGTTGCTTCCATATCTTGGCTATTGTAAATAATGCTGCAATGAACATAGGGGTGCAGATGTCTTTTTGAATGAGTATTTTTGTTTTCTTTGGATAAATGCCCAGGATTGGAATTGCTGGAGCATATGTTAGTTCTATTTTTAATTTTTTGAGGTATCTCCATACTGTTTTCCATCGTGGCTGCACCAATTTACTTTCCCACCAGCAGTGCATGGGGGTTACCTTTCCTCCATATCCTTGCCAGTATTTGTTATTTCTTGTCTTTTTGACAATAGCCATTCTGACAGGTGTGAGGTGATATCTCATTGTGGTTTTGATTGGAATTTCCCTAATGATTAGTGATTTTGAGCATCTTTGCATGTGTCTGTTGGCCATCTGTATCTCTTCTTTGAAAAAATGATTTAAACTTTTTTCCTTAACTGACACACCTGAGGGACAGAACATTTTCCAATTAGTAGCTTTTTACTGTAGTGATTTAGAACCAAGAGGAACCCCGCCTAGACAGGATATATATAAATGTTGGAGGCACGTGAATTTCCTGCAAGTGCCCCTGATGACTCTTGGTGATGTTTGTATTTCTTCTCCCCCAAGTTGACAAGTGATGAAGACATAGTGATTAGGAGGACACAGGCTATTCTCAATCTCAGAGGCGATCTCAGTGCCCTCATCTCTACTGTGGGGATAAAAATAAAACAAAATTACAGAATTATTTTGAAGATTAAAGAAGTTAATTTATCTAAAGATTCTAGCATAGTATATTATACATGGTAAACATGCAATATGTGCTATCTATTGTGATGATTATTTTATAGTTAGTATTTTAAACTTTAGCTCAGTTATATCTGTGTTGTTTTAGAAATACTTTTATTGAACTCCTTGGTCTTATTATTTCAGCTTGAAATGAATAGTATAGGAGTGTAAAATTTGCTTCTATATTTTTCTTTTTTTAAAATTTAATTTAATTTATTTTTTATACAGCAGGTTCTTATTAGTTATCTATTTTATACATATTAGTGTATATATGTCAATCCTAATCTCTCAATTCATCCCACCACCACCACCATCTCCCTGACCCCCTCTTTCCCCCCTTGGTGTCCATACGTTTGTTCTCTACATCTGTGTCTCTATTTCTGCCTTGCAAACCGGTTCATCTGTACCATTTTCCTAGATTCCACATATATGCATTAATATACGATATTTGTTTTTCTCTTTCTAATTTACTTCACTCTGTATGACAGTCTCTAATTCCATCCATGTATCTACAAATGACCCAATTTCTTTCCTTTTTATGGCTAATATTCCATTGTATGTATGTACCACATCTTCTTTATCCATTCATCTGTCGATGGGCATTTAGGTTGCTTCCATGACCTGGCTATTGTAAATAGTGCTGCAATGAACATTGGGGTGCATGTGTCTTTTTGAATTATGGTTTTCTCTGGGCATATGCCCAGCAGTGGGATTGCTGGGTCATATGGTAATTCTATTTTTAGTCTTTTAAGGAACCTCCATACTGTTCTCCATAGTGGCTGTATCAATTTACATTCCCACCAATAGTGCAAGAGGGTTCCCTTTTCTCCACACCCTCTCCAGCATTTGTGGTTTGTAGGTTTTTCGATGATGCCTATTCTAACCCGTGTGAGGTGATACCTCATTGTAGTTTTGATTTGCCTTTCTCTAATAATTAGTGATGTTGAGCAGCTTTTCATGTGCCTCTTGGCCATCTGTATATCTTCTTTAGTGAAATGTCTATTTAGGTCTTCTGCCCACTTTTTGACTGGGTTGTTTTTTTAATATTGAGCTGCATGAGCTGCTTATATATTTTGGAGATTAATCCCTTGTCCGTTGATTCATTTGCAAATATTTTCTCCCATTCTGAGCGTTGTCTTTTCGTCTTGTTTATAGTTTCCTTTGCTGTGCAAAAGCTTTTAATTTTCACTAGGTCTCATTGGTTTATTTTTGTTTTTATTTCCATTACTCTAGGAGGTGGGTCAAAAAAGATCTTGCTGTGATTTATGTCAAAGACTGTTCTTCCTATGTTTTCCTCTAAGAGTTTTATAGTGTCTGGTCTTATATTTAGGTCTTTAATCCATTTTGAGTTTATTTCTTGTAAATGGTATTAGGGAGTGTTCTAATTTCATTCTTTTACACGTAGCTGCCCAGTTTTCCCAGCACCACTTATTGAAGAGACTGTCTTTTCTCCATTGTATATCCCTGCCTCCTTTGTCATAGATTAGTTGACCATATGTGCATGGGTTTATCTCTGTGCTTTCTATCTTGTTCCAGTGATCTATATTTCTGTTTTTGTGCCAGTTCCATATTGTCTTGATTACTGTAGCTTTATAGTATAGTCTGAAGTCAGGGAGTCTGATTCCTCCAGCTCCGTATTTTTCGCTCAAGACCGCCTTGGCTATTCGGGGTCTTTTGTGTCTCCATACAAATTTAAAGATTTTTTGTTCTAGTTCTGTAAAAAATGCCATTGGTAATTTGATAGGGATTGCATTGAATCTGTAGATTGCTTTGGGTAGTATAGTCATTTTCACAATATTGTTTCTTCCAGTCCAAGTACATGGTATATCTCTCCATCTGTTTATGTCATCTTTAATTTCTTTCATCAGTGTCTTATAGCTTTCTGCATACAGGTCTTTTGTCTCCTTAGGTAGGTTTATTTCTAGGTATTTTGTTCTTTTTGTTGCAGGGGTAAATGGGAGTGTTTCCTTAATTTCTCTTTCACATTTTTCATCATTAGTGTGTAAGAATGCAAGAGATTTCTGAGCATTAATTTTGTATCCTGCAACTTTACCAAATTCCTTGCTTACATCTAGTAGTTTTCTGGTGGCATCTTTAGGATTCTCTATGTATAGTATCATGTTATCTGCAAACAGTGACAGTTTTACTTCTTCTTTTCCAATTTGTATTCCTTTTATTCTTTTTCTTCTCTGATTGCTGTGGCTATGACTTCCAACACTAGGTTGAATAATAGTGGCAAGAGTGTACATCCTTGTCTTGTTCCTGTTCTTAGAGGAAATGGTTCCCGTTTTTCACCATTGAGAATGATGTTTGCTGTGGGTTTGTCATATATGGCCTTTATTATGTTGAGGTAGCTTCCCTCTATACCCACTTTCTGGAGAGTTTTTATCATAAATGGGTGTTGAATTTTGACAAAAGCTTTCTCTGCATCTATTGAGATGATCATATGGTTTTTCTTCTTCAATTTGTTAATATGGTGTATCACATTGATTGATTTGCATATATTGAAAAATCCTTGCATCCCTGGGATAAATCCCACTTGATCAGGATGCATGATCCTTTTAATGTGTTGTTGGCTTCTGTTTGCTAATATTTTTTGAGGATTTTTGCATCTATATTCATCAGTGATATTGGTCTGTAATTTTATTTTTCTGTAGTATCTTTGTCTGGTTTTGGTATCAGGGTGATGGTGGCCTCGTAGGACTTCCAAGTTTGGGAGTGTTTCTTCCTGTGTAATTTTATGGAAGAGTTTGAGAAGGATGGGTGTTAGCTCATCTCTATATGTTTGATAGAATTCACCTGTGAAGCCATCTGGTCCTGGGCTGTTGTTTGTTGGAAGATTTTAAATCACAGTTTCAATTCATTACTTGTGATTGGTCTGTTCATATTTTCTATTTCTTCCTGGTTCAGTCTTGGAAGGTTAAACTTTTCTAAGAATTTGTCCATTTCTTCCAGGTTGTCCATTTTATTGGCACAGAATTGCTTGTAGTAGTCTCTTATGATGCTTTGTATTTCTGTGGTGTCCATTGTAACTTCTCCTTTTTCATTTCTAATTTTATTGATTTGAGTACTCTCCCTCTTTTTCTTGATGAGTCTGGCTAATGGTTTATCAATTTTGTTTATCTTCTCAAGGAACAAGCTTTTAGTTTTATTGATCTTTGCAATTGTTTTCTTTGTTTCTATTTCATTTATTTCTGCTCTGATCTTTATGATTTCTTTCCTTCTACTAACTTTGGGTTTTGTTTGTTCTTCTTTCTCTAGTTCCTCTAGGTGTAAGGTTAGATTGTTTATTTGAGATTTTTCTTATTTCTTGAGGTAGGATTGTATTGCTATAAACTTTGCTCTTAGAACTGCTTTTGCTGCATCCCATAGGTTTTGGATCATCGTGTCTTCATTGTCATTTGTCTCTAGGATTTTTTAATTTCCTCTTTGATTTCTCTTGGTTATTTAGGAACATATTGTTTAGCCTCCATGTGTTTGTGCTTTTTACATTTTTTTTCCCCTGTAATTGATTTCTAATCTCACAGTATTGTGGTTGGAAAACATGCTTGATATGATTTCAGTTTTCTTAAATTTACTGAGGCTTGATTTGTGACCCATGATGTGATCTATCCTGGAGAATGTTCCCTGTGCACTTGAGAAGAAAGTGTAATCTGCTGTTTTCAGATGGAATGTCCTATAAGTATCAATTAAGTCTATCTTGCCTATTGTGTCATTTGAAGCTTGAGTTTCCTTGTTAATTTTCTGTCTGGATGATCTGTCCATTGGTGTAAGTAAGGTGTTCAAGTCCCCCACTATTATTATGTTACTGTTGATTTCCTCTTTTATAGCTGTTAGCAGTTGCCTTATGTATTGAGGTGCTCCTATGTTGAGTGCATATATATTTATAATTGTTTTATCATCTTCTTGGATTGATCCCTTGATCATTATGTAGTGTCCTTCCTTGTCTCTTGGAACATTCTTTATTTTAAATTTATTTTATCTGATATGAGTATTGCTCCTCCAGCTTTCTGTTGATTTCCATTTGCATGGAATATCTTTTTCCATCCCCTCACTTTCAGTCTGTATGTGTCCCTAGGTCTGAAGTGGGTCTCTTGCAGACAGCATATATATGGGTCTTGTTTTTGTATCCATTCAGTAAGTCTATGTCTTTTGGTTGGAGCATTTAATCCTTTCACATTTAAGGTAATTATCTATATGTATCTTCCTGTTACCATGTTCTTTACTGTTTTGGGTATGTTTTTGTAGGTCCTTTTCTTCTCTTGTGTTTTCCACTTAGAGAAGTTCCTTTAGTGTTTGTTGTAGAGCTGGTTTGGTGGTGCTGAATTCTCTTAGCTTTTGCTTGTCTGTAAACCTTTTGATTTCTCCATCAAATCTGAATGAGATCCTTGCTGGGTGGAGTAATCTTGGTTGTAGCTTCTTCCCGTTTATCTCTTTAAATATATTGTGCCACTCCCTTCTGGCTTGTAGAGTTTCTGCTGTTAACCTTATGGGAGTTCCCTTGTATGTTACTTGTCGTTTTTCCCTTGTTGCTTTTAATACTTTTTCTTTGTCTTTATTTTTTGTCAAATTGATTACTATGTGTCTTGGCGTGTTTCTCCTTGGGTTTATCCTGCCTGGGACTCTGCATTTCCTGGACTTTGGTGGTTATTTCCTTTCCCATGTTAGCGAAGTTTTCAACTATAATCTCTTCAAATATTTTCTCGGTTTCTTTCTCTCTTTCTTCTCCTTCTGGAACCCCTATAATGCAAATGTTGGTGCATTTAATGTTGTCCCAGAGGTCTCTTAGGCGGTCTTCATTTCTTTTCATTCTTTTTTCTTTATTCTGTTCTGTGGCAGTCAATTCCACCATTCTGTCTTCCAGGTCACTTATCTGTTCTTCTGCCTCAGTTATTCTGCTATTGATTCCTTCTAGTGTATTTTTCATTTTAATTATTGTATTATTCATTTCTGTTTGTTTGTTCTTTAATTCTTCTAGGTGTTTTTTCTTTCATACTTCTAAGTCTTTGTTAAACATTTCTTGCTTTTTCTTGATCTTTGCCTTCATTCTGTTTCCGAGGTTCTGGATCATCTTCACTATCATTATTCTCAATTCTTTTTCTGGAAGGTTGCCTATCTCCACTTCATTTAGTTGTTTTTCTGGGGGTTTATCTTGTTCCTTCATGTGGTACATAGTCCTCTGCCTTTTCATTTTGTCTATCTTTCTGTGAATGTGGTTTTCGTTCCACAGCCTGCAGAATTGTAGTTTTTATTGCTTCTGCTGTCTGCCCTCTGGTAGATGAGGCTATCTAAGAGGCTTGTGCAAGCTTCCTGATGGGAGGGACTGGTGGTGGGTAGAGCTGGGTGTTGCTCTGGGTTTAGAGCTCAGTAAAACTTTAATCCACTTCCCTGCTGATGGGTGGGACTGAGTTCCAGTCCCTGTTGGTTGTTTGGCCTGAGGCAACCCAACACTGGAGGTTACAGGTTCTTTGGTGGGGCTAATGGTGGACTCTGGGAGGGCTCATGCCAAGGAGTACTTCCTAGAACTTCTGCTGCCAATGTCCTTGTCCCCGCAGTGAGCCACAGCCACCCCCCCCCCCCCACTTCTGCAGGAGACCTCCAACACTAGCAGGTAGGTCTGGTTCAGTCTCCTATGGGGTCACTGCTCCTTCCTCTGGGTCCCAATGCACACACTACTTTGTGTGTGTCCTGCAGGAGTGGAGTCTCTGTTTCCCCCAGTCCTGTCAAAGTCCTGCAATCAAATCCCACTAGCCTTCAAAGTCTGATTCTCTGGGAATTCCTCCTCCTGTTGCCGGACTCCCAGGTTGGGAAGCCTGACATGGGGCTCAGAACCTTCACTCCAGTGGGTTGACTTCTGTGGTATACATGTTCTCCAGTTTGTGAGTCACCCACCCAGCAGTTATGGGATTTTATTGTGATTGCTCCCCTCGTACCATCTTATTGCAGCTTCTCCTTTTTCTTTGGATGTGAGGTATCTTTTTTGGTGAGTTCCAGTGTTTTCCTGTTGATGATTGTTCAGCAGTTAGTTGTGATTCCAGTGCTCTCACAAGAGGGAGTGAGTGCACGTCCTTCTACTCCACCATCTTGAACCAATCTCCACGCTTCTCCATCCAACACGGGAGCTGTGGGTGGAGTTTCTATCCCAGCTCACAGCATGAAAGCCTTGGTCCATCTGTGTCATGCAAAGTCAAACCTCTCTTGAAGTGATTTGTTTATAGTGTCATTTGATGGAGTGGAATGTTCTGTAACTCATTCGAACTATTACAGAAGCTTTGCTAAAAGGTCACCACTGCTTTTTAGTGTTTCCCAATCTGGGCACCATCTGGAAGCTTGATAAAGATAAGGTTTTCCCCTGGTTTCTTCCATACCAACTAGATCCAATTAGCAAAGGGCTACTTTTGCAGAGAAGTTTGTGTTCACATTTGGAGAGAGAGAGACAGACAGGCAGACATACAGAGACAGACAGAGAGATAAAGAGAGACAGAGACAACTCAAGTAAATTCCAGTTAGTTGCCCAATAGTGTGCAAGCCCACTTAGCACCAAATTGGAGTGCTTATGCCAGAGAACAGTAGTATTTAATAGGCCTGAATGGGGAAGGGGATCAGAATTGAAAAGTGGAATAGCATTTACTTTAAAATGTCATTTTTGAACCAATATGTTCTTCAAGTGTAGTCTTGAGAGGCAACTCTAAAGGAACTTGAATTTCCCCATGTACTCCAAATTTAATAGGAAAATGACCACTCAGTCGTTAAAGTAGTAAAAGCAATGCTAAACATTCAGTCTGCATGGCACCAACAACATTCAAGTTGTTATAACTTTACAGTTTTAGTCTAGGCCTACCATTGGCTTGCTTGCTTTCTGCCCTCTTCCTGATGAAACAAAAGTCTTGAATTTTCCAAACCTCAAAACTCAGCTGTAAAACTGCAGGAGACCAGCAAGCGGAAAAGGAAAATTTCCTTTAAAGATGTTTGGTCGCCGCTGGCCAGGCCTGCACTCTCCCTTGAAACATTAACTATGGCTTTTGACACTTGTCCTTGGAAAAAGTCCAAATGTGGCAAATGGTAGAGGCAACATTTCTTTACCCTCCTGCCTGGAACTCCCTGTGATACGGATGAGTTCTAGCTGGTGTTTCATGGGTAACAAGGAGTCCAGCTACTGCCCAACACCCTTGCCCCCATCTGCAGTTGAAATTAGCAAACACATAATGAGATCTACTGAACTAAAAAGTCAAAACCCTCTTATTTGATTGGAACTCCTGAAAGGGTCTGGACCAAAGAGGCTGCACAGTAGCAATGAAAGTACAGGCTCTTTGCTATTAAAAATATTCTAAGAAGTGCATGTGTGTATTTGCAGCAGGATACTTGGGGGAAGAGAAAATTAAACTCTGGAACCATAGTTTTGTCTCTGCAGAGACGTTAAAAGCACAACAATCGTGTCTCCCTTGGCTCAATGAAATTGGTTTGGAAACCAAAACTGTCCTTAGAAAGGAGAAGAAATCTATTTATATTTCTTTGGAGGCAAGGAGGGAGGTCTTTCTGGCAAAGTCTTTAGGCTCCATTCAGGTCCAGGAAACTCAATCCTCAAGTTCAAAGCTCGTCTCGTCGTAGAGTTCGGGGCGTGCTGACTTCCTGTTCCGGGAATATTTCACATGCAGGAGGTCACCCATCTCATCCAGGGCTTCCAAAACCTGCAAAGAGATTCCTTCCATCAGTTCTTTTTAAACCCCCAAGTGGCCTTGCTCTCTGGGGGGCTCACAGAGAACCACACTCTTCTTTTCCCAGCTTATTCGATTTTAAAGAAAAGGAGAAAGATCCAAATCATTAAGCTGTGGTTCAAAAGCCAGCCCTAGAGGAATGTTAGAGGCTAATGCATTTTATTTTCATATTCTTTAATAGTCTAACTCCACATTACGAATCTTTAGTTTATTTTGGGGGTGTGAGGAGAGGAATAAAATCATCTGATCCATGCTTACCCTTGAAGGATTTATTTTAAAGTTTAATGACATATATAAACTTGTGGAAGAAAAAGAAAACTTTGCCAATTAAATTTGCATTAATTCTTCATGACACAGCAAACCAACCTGGCCAGGAAGAAAATGGAACATTATAGGAGCTAATTAGGATCCTCATCTCTCTCCCATTCTTCCGCTGCCCCCCTCCTCCCATCCCCAACTTTTAAATACTCATCTCTATGCTCCATAGAATAATAGAATTTAAAACCACAAGAGACCAAGAACTCATCTGTTTCAATTCTCTCAATCCAGGCTGGTAAATGTATCCCCAGTTTTACAAATGAAACAACTGAGATCCAGAATATACAAAACGTAAGTTTTTCCTTCCAGTCTGTCACTAATCCTACTGAATTGGGCATGCCTTTTTAACCTTTTGGGCCTGTTTTTCTCAACCAGTCAAAAGAAAAGGGAAACGATATTAGAGTCCAATGTTTTGGAAAAGGTAAAGTGAGAATCGTTACCATCAGAATGAATGACTCATGGGGCTTAGGGATTTTCTCTGTTGGGAAATCTTCCAAACTGACATTAGTTAAGATCCCTACCAAGATGTTAAGAATAGTTTATTTCTGGGTGGTAGGATTATGGGTGATTAAATTTTTCTTTTTACTTCAATTTATTTTCTTAATTTTTATACCAAATATAAGCCCTAGGAAAAAGTATCAGGCTTTACATTTTAAGTGGCATCAATCTGGGATAGTTTCTGTTGCTTTTCCTGAAGGTGGGGGATGGAGTAGCTCTGTGGCTTTGAAAGTGAAGGACCCACACACCTGGGGAGAAGTACCACAATTCATGAAGGATGTGGGAGGAAAACATAGAATTTTGATTCATTTTAATCTCAACCTGTTTTTAAAAAAATGTTTTTTTATTTTTTTATACAATTTTAAAGGTTACTTTCCATTTACACTTATTACAAAGTATCAGCTATATTCCCTGTGTTGTGTACAATACATCCTTGAGCCTATCTTATACCCAATAGTTTGTGCCTCTTGCTCCCCAGCCCTTATGTTACCCCTCCCACTCTCCCCACTGGTAACAAGTAGTTTGCTCTCTATGTCTGTGTCTGTTTCTTTTTTATTATATTCACTGGTTTGTTGTATTTTTTATATTCCACACATAAGCAATGTCATACAGTACTTGTCTTTCTCTGTCTGACTTATTTTTACTTAGCATAATGCCCTCCAAGTCCATCCAAGTTGCTGCAAATGGCAAAATTTCATTCTTTTTTATGGTTGAGTTATATTCCATTGCAAATACATACCACATCTTCTTTATCCATTCATCTATTGATGGACACTTAAGTTGCTTCCATATCTTGGCTATTGTAAGTAACACTGCTATGAACATTGGGGTGCATGTATCTTTTTGAATCAGTGTTTTTGTTTTTTTCATATATATACCCAGGAATGGAATTGCTGGATCATAGGGCAGTTCTATTTTTAGTTTTTTAAGAAACCTCCATACTGTTTTCCACAGTGGCTGCATCAATATACATTCCCACCCACAGTGTACGAGGGTTCCCTTTTCTCCACATCCTTGCCAACATTTGTAATTTGTGTTCTTTTTGATGATAGCCATTCTGACAGGTGTGAGGTGGTATCTCAACCTTTTTAACTTCTTTTTTTGTGTCTGTTATAAAATGTACATAATATATTGGTAATGCATGTATTATTTCTAAATGGATTTATGTTGAGGCCCACTAATCAACTACCTGAAACACACCAGTACTCAAACAAAGTCGGGTTTATTCAGCTTGCTGCAGCAGGGAATACCCACTCCAGAAGAACCATCTTCGTAACAGGGAGTTGGGAAGGGCTACGTATCACATCTGGACTTGTGCACGAGATGATTCTAAGGAAGCAGGGACTAGTTCTGGCTTGGATGCTGTCGAGAAGCTGGAGCAGCTCAGTGTTGTTTATATGTAGACTTCTTATCTAGAAGGCGGGAGGATTATAGCAAGGCTAGAGCTGTCCTTGGTAAAGGAGCAGCTGCCACTCATGTTAGAAGAAGGACCTTTTAAGTCATTTTGTGTTTGTAAAGTGACCTCCTTTTTGTCTTGTTCCAAACATGGTCACTGAATAGACTTCTCTAATATTGTATATTTTCTGCGACCGTCATTTATGTTCAGTTGCTACCTTAATGCCCTGACTGTTCAAGGGGTCATTTTTCACTTCTCTTATAGTAAGAAACTTGCTCAAAATTTTGTATTGATTTGATGATCTCAAAAGTTTAGAAGCATTTGTCTAGATGAGGTTTCCGTGCTCCTTCCAAACCAAGTATTCCGCAGGAATTAACTCATGAAAACAATCACAAGGTCTGATATCTATTGAACTGGGTATTCATGAGTGCCTCCATGCCATTTGGATCAGAAGAAAGATGCAGATCGACCCAAGCTGTCCATCCCCTCCTGCCGTCTCTGGAGCTTGCTTCTGGGCACGTCCTCTTCTCCCCATGTCTGCAGTGCCTCTCTCTTCACTCCCTTTTCCCTTGATGTGTAAACATGCTCAAGTCTTCCCCCACTTTCAAGGGCTTTTTCTAAACCTATTTTTCTTGCCTTTACACACTTCTCAAAAGACTTGCCTACCATTTCTTACCACCCACTCATTACATTTAGAAGAAACAATTTGTTTAAATTAATATTCTCTAAAATATACTCATTTTAGAGAATCTGGACAATATATAGAACAAAAACAGCAAAGTTCTCCCATCATCTCAAAATCTAGAGTTAGCTCAGTTATTAACGTGTTATCTAATAAATTGTTATTGTGTACCTACTATGTTCTGTACATTGGTTTAAGTCCTAGAATATAATGGTGACGCAGAAAGATATGGACCCGTGTGTGTGTGTGTGTCTGTGTGTGTGTGTAATTCGAGCTCAAAGTATCCCTTTCATTTTTTAATTCTTTGTATTCTTATTTCTATTCCCTGCACTCCCCTAAAACTCTCTGTTCTGAGCAACAGCAAGATCCTACTAACTAACTGCTAAACCAATGGTTTCTTCTCATCTCTCACCCCACTTGGATGTTCTGCTGTTTTGTAGAGACATTTTTAAAAATTAATTTTTATCGGAGTATAGTTGATTTACAATGTTATATTTGTTTCAGTTGTACAGCAAAGTGAATCAGTTATACATGTACATATATCCACTCTTTTTTAGATTCTATTCTCATATAGGTCGTTACAGAGTATTGAGTAAAGTTCCCTGTCCTATACAGTAGGTTCTTATTAGTTATATATTTTATATATAGTAGTGTGTATATGTCAATCCCAATCTCCCAATTTATCCTTCCTCCCACTTTTCCCCTTGGTAACCATAAGTTTGTTTTCTACATCTGTGACTCTATTTCTGTTTTGTAAATAGGTTCATCAATAGAATATTACTTAGCCATAAAAAAGAACAAAATAATGCCATCTGCAGTGACATGGATGGACCTAGAGATTGTCATACTGAGTGAAGTAAGTCAGACAAGAAAGACAAATATCATATGGTATCGCTTACATGTGGAATCTAAAATAATCACAGGGACATTTGATCCTCCCCCTCCTTGAAGCTTTTTCCTTTTTACTGTGTTGAGCACTACACTAGCTCATGACTTTTCCAATTGATCTAGCTCCATCTAAGCCCATTTCCTCGTCTGTGATTCCTATATCCAACCAGGAATGTAGGGGGAGTCTGTGCTTGGCCCATTCACTTATATTTGGACAATTATATCTTCTACCATTGACTTTAATGATCCCTTAGTTCCTCAGATTACAGCAGCTCCAGCCTTGCATACTCTCCTAAGCTCCAGAATTGGATTTTATTTTCTTTAAATTTTATCGAAGTATAAATGACTCAGTTACACACACACACACACACACACATATTCTTTTTCATATTCTTTTCCATTATGGTTTGTCACAGGATATTGAATATAGTTCCCTGTGCTATACAGTAGGACCTTGATGTTTATCCATCCTATATATAATAGTTTGCTTTTCCACAGATGGCCCATAGACTTGTAATCCCAACATGTCTAGAAGTGAGCTCATTTTATTCCCCCAGTCCTGTTGATGTTATGTTGTTCCTTGCCATATACCTTATCTCATATATGTGCTTAGTTTTGCCGTTCTTTATTTGCTAGAGGGCTAGAGACCTCAGATTATTCTTGATTCCCTCGCCCCATATGTGCCCTGCATCCAATATTTGCCAAGTCTTGGCAGCTTCATGCATGCATAATGTCTATTCCTAGACCCATTTCTTTTGTTTCCGTTGCCCTTGACCTTGTCGTCTCTTGTTTTGTTCAAATAGTTCCATATATAATAACCCACTCCACCCTCATGCAGTTGTCTATATTTCTTTTTCGAGATGAATTTATTCTGTCTGATATTATTATGACGTGCTTATTTATAGTATGTTCTCTTAGACTTTTTGCCCCAGGGTTTTGCATAGAGCAGACACCTGATAGTGTTTGCTAAACTGCATTGATTTTATGAGATGGTTTCATCAACCCTAAACTGACTGACCTGGCTTGGTTCTCTGATATTACTCATTCACATAGAGATCGAAATCCAAGGACAATGAAATGTGGTTTTGAAATCCTTTACACCTCACGTAGGATGAGCTTATATGATAGATCTGTCTTTGTTGTTGGTTTCCCAACATGTGGCTTATTTGGGTCATATTTTCTTATGATGGACGTGGTGGCTATGAGCAGTGCCAGGACTCAGGCAGTTACTGCTGAAATGGCATGTGAGATCAGCGTCCGCATTTAAGAACAAGCAAAGAGCAGGATGTCTGGCTACTCAGTGGGTCTTTGCTATGAAACCAAAACACCGACTTGACTCAAGTCTTCACTGAGCTGATTTTCTTTTCTATCTGCTGAGTTGATCACATTGTTGGACATTGGTAGGATACCCTTGTTTTTTTTTTTTTTTTTTTAGCAGTGAGTGTTATTAGTGTTGTTTTCTTAAACCATCCAAGAGAAACCCAAGCGAGCTCAGTAAAAGAACGTGCTCGGAATCCGAGGACCCCATCCTGTTGCTTCTGCTGGGCTGTGGAGTACTTACTGCGTCTAACATCTCCCGGGTATGTGCTGCTGAAACACAGAACCGAGCCCGGGCTTCTGCAAGGGGAGTAGCTGGAAATCCAACGACCACCACGCCGATTTTTCTCTTTAATAGATGCCTTGCAAAAGCCCTAAGGGAAATGTTAAAAAGGAGATTAACTGAGAGATGACAAAATTACACTGCAAAAAAAAAAAGAAAAAAAAAGGAATGTGGCTAATTGACTTTTTTTTTTTTTAATTTATATTTATTTTGGCTGCACTGGGTCTTAGTTGTGGCATGCGGGATCTTTAGTTGCAGCATGCAGGCTTCTTAGTCGTGGCATGCAGGATCTATTGGGTTGGCCAAAAAGTTCTTTAGGGTTTTTCCATAAGATGTAATGGAGAAACCCGAACGAATTTTTTGGCCAACCCAATAATTCCCCGACCAGGGCTGAACCCCGGCTCCCTGCATTGGGAGCACAGAGTCTTACCCACTGGACCAACAGGGAAGTCCCTACTTTTTTAAAGTAAGTAGAAGATGACTGAAGTAATGAAACTTCTCTCAGATACAACCGATAAGGAAATGTGGCAGCCAGTCACTTGATGGTACCCATAACTGAGTGTGTATATTGTGGGGTATGGCGCACTCATTAGACAGTCACGTGTGCAGAGTCTTTGACATTGAGCAGAAAATGCTGGTGCACGTGACCCTGGTTTAACAAGTCTGCACATATGTAAAATCTTTTGTCTGCAGGGTTCCTAAGGAATAAAAACCGTTACTCAATGCGATTACCTGAAGAAAGAATATGTTAGATGCAAACCTATATGCTTTAAAAACTTAATACTGATAATACAGTGTGGAAATTTTAAGAAGCCTCTACTTTGTGACTATAATTTCAGGATCAGAATCAGAGGGTCTGCAGGAGCCAACCCCAAGCCATGTTATCTCTCCAGAGACAAAGATTTTATTTTCCATCAAGCCAAAGATAGGCAATAGCAAGGGTCTCCTCATTTGTTATGTGTATGTTCAGGGATAATAAACCCATTGGCTGGATTAAGGGGGGATGGTGAAGGAGGGAGGGAGAGGAATGCACGCACACAGAGGCTGGTCGGTAGAAGCAGCCTGGAGGCTGTAGGTCATAGAATTACAAAGCTCTTTGATACTGAGTAAAAGCTTTTTAAGCTATGATTCCTTCCCCTTAACTGCTTCTAGCCTCTTTTTATTTCAGAGCTAATCTCAGTAACGATTCTAGAATACCCAGCTCTCAAAGTCTGTAAACTTCTTGCTCTGAGATCCAATGTCAGACACAGGCATGTGCACCCAAGTGAGCCTTTTCCCTTTTGTGCTCCGTCGCTCCCCGCAGGAATCCTTAATCACTAAGATGCTTTGCCCTCAAGTGGGGTAAACGTCTCATATCTGTTCTTAGCATTAAGAGGTTGCCGGTGTCTTATTTTAGGCTGGAAGCTGACAGCACCACAGAAACCTTGAGTCATAACTCAGGAAGAATCTGCGACGCACGGGTCTTTCATTCTCCTCTCGTTTAGCTGTCTGCCTTTTGGTTTCCTCGTGCAGAACGCAGGTTATCAAAGAAAGCGATGGAGATTGCAAGAACTACCAAACACGCAGCCTCTCTGGCCCCCTGGCTTGGCCATGGCAAGATTCAGCCTTTGATTTGGATTGGGAAGGTTCCAAGGAGATGGAGCTTTCTAACTGAGGAAGCTTGAAAACAGCCATTCTTTCTTTTTCTTGATCACCCTATGGAAGGCTGCCCACGGAACTGCACAGGATGAGAGCTCGTAATTGTCTGAGAAACAAGTCAAGTGCTTTTATTGCTAGAGTACAAACCACCTGACCCATGATCGGGCCGGTTTTTGGGACTCCCCAAAGACCATTTTCACTGTCTGCACTCTTCTCTTTGTACCAGAGGAAGTAAGTTTTGCCAAAGAATGTAGAGCAAAATATATGACTGTTGATTCATTAGGCTAACCTGAGGCCTCCCCGGAGCAGTTCTAAGTTTAAAACTTACACTACTAAACCTAGTCTCCTTCAGCTAATGTATATGATTGCCTCTGGGTTTGTATTCCCCAAAGCAAATTAGAGCTGGCATAGGCTGAAAGAAACTAAACTATGTGAATAAGAATAATAATAATACAACATTAGCTTTGCATTGCACGCAGCATCACTGTATTTTCTGCACCACCATCCTCCAAGTGTATGATGAGGCCTGAGGATGGAAAATGTCAACCCTGTACCAAATAGTAAATACAGTATATTCTTGATTATTTAAGTGAATGTTTTATGGGTGAAATCACATTATACTAAACTCCATAGAAGATTCCAGTGGTAGAATTGCAACAGGACTGTATCCAAAAGGATACCTGGCTAGAGATAATGTCTCCATCCTGTGGTAGGTGGAAATGTGGAGAAATCACAGTTCTTTGAGAAAAATCAAAAGTTTTTAAATGAGCAAATGAAACAAGTGCTCATACACTGGCTTAGCAAATTAACTCCGTTTCAAAAGGTTCTCTGCCTTCAACTTTCCATTGAAGAAATATCAGCGCAGGAAACAAGATTGGGCAGCAGTAACTCCTGCCAACATTAGATAATATTACCTTTTGTAACTAACCTGTTCTAAGTTTTCTTAACAACCCAAATAATTAGATTTTTTTCCCATTGTCATAATGGATGCCTTTTGATTCACCAATGATGACATTAAAGAGGGTTAAATTCTACTCTGCATTGCTTTAAAGAGATGTGTATTTTTCCCCTATGGGCTGTGCTGTGCATTGAAAAGTGCACTGGTTTAGGAGGCAAATGCAACTGGTTTGAATTCTGGCCTCTAGTACCTACAATGTGAGTGACCCTGAGAAAGTAGGTTGACCTTGGGGTGTCTAGGTGTCTTCATTTGTAAACCAGGGCTAAGCATCCCACCTTCAATGGGTGATCATTGGGTGTAAGAGCCTTCCTTAGCACATAAGTAACATCCAGCAATGTTAACTCCTCCTTAGCCATGCAACCACAATGACTCAATATTATACTCTGTTGAAACTAACAATTATCATCATTGTAGTTGTAGTAGAAGTAGTAGTAATAATGATGTCTACCACTGATTGAGTGCTTACTCAATTACTACATAAAGTGCTTTATATACATTATTAATACTATTAATAATAACAGCCAACACTGAGTAGCTCCTATGTAAGACACGACATGCCAAATGCTGATAGACTTCATCTTGTTTAATCTTCAAATGATCTTAGGAAATAAGTCCTATTCTATCCCATTTTCAATATGAGAAAAGTGGGGCTTCAGAAGGTTGGTTAACTTGTCCTAGATCCCCCAGCTAGGAAGAGGCAGAGTCAAATTTCTTTTTCATTCCAAACATCTCATTATACCTTAGAACATAACTTTTCCAGGAAACTCCCTCTCAGTTTAATTCTCCTTTTTCACATTAGCTTTGTCTAGTCAGGACTCCTGGCATATAAAGGAGGAGGGGAACTCCCTCTTTCGTTCTGTCATCGTGCACTTGAATTCTTGCGTTGAAATGCATTTGTTTTTATTCTTCATGGACTCATCTCATTGGATGGACTCATGTTCCCAGCCTGTTGAGGTTCTAATTCCAGCTTCCATCATCAAAGTCAGAAGTATCCAGCACACTCCCTACCGCCACCCTCTGGTGTTGACACTCTCTAAAATGAAACAGGTTTACTTTTGGTGTCTTCATTTGAGCTAATCATAAAATAGTAGATAGACATGGGCTACGTGTGGAGTCAGAACATACCGTTTTCCCAACCACTCTGAGTAAACGTGGGTTTTCTTTCCTGTCATCCAAGATCAGATGGTAAAGGGTTTTGGGTTATCTGCCACTTGGAATCACCATTGTCACTCCTTCCTGCCATTAGCACAGAGCAGTATCCTATGACATTTCTGAAACACACTGTCTTCTTGGCTACTCCAGGCATTGATTTCCTGATCCAGATCCATGAACAAAGGGCTGAGTGGTGGACGGCTGTGGTGCATGAGGCAACTCATGTGTGCGTTTTAACTGCTTATTATTTTGCTCTGGTGAAATGACACAAAAGTGTACTCCAAAAAATCCATCTTTTAGGAACATATAACTCAGTTCTATCCATCATGAGTTTTCAACTAATAGCCCCAGAACTTCTTTTCTATACTACGTCTAATACTCTGCCAATCTACTTTGACTGTTAAGAGAATCAAATGGAAAGTTCCAACAAAGGGGTTGTGTTAAAGGAGTGTCAGGATGTCTAGAATCTGATAAACATTTGTTGAGAATTACTTTCTACCATGTGCTTCATCAGATACACAAACATTTTATATTAGAAAGGAGTTTAATTAACTTCCTTTTAACAACAGAGTTAATTATTCTCTAGCAGATTGGAGATGGCTCACGTATAAATTCATCTGTGCCATACTGAGAAAAAGTCATTTTTCCTCTTTATGCAGTTTTTACTAATGCTCAACCTCAGAGTTGCAATCGGTGGAAAACCACCCCAAATAAGCTTACAGGAGTGGTGTTAACATTTTTTGTTAAGAGCAAGAGCTTTGGAGTAAGCCTAGGTTTGGGTTTGCCTCTTGGTTTTACTACTGCTTGACCGGTATGGCTTTGGGAAGCTATTTAACTGCTCTCAGCCTCAGTTTCCCCACACATGAGGGTGCCTTCTTTTGAGGATGGCCGTGAGAGTGCAATGGGAGAAAGCACAGAGCCTGGTAATGTTGCTTTTGAATGTTGGGAGAGATGGTCTTTTGAGGTTCTCCCTGAGAAAGATCTTGAGGGAGGAAGAAGTGCAGGATCATCCTTAATTTACAGCTGAGGCCTGAGGTAAGTGACTCCACCCAATTCACAGAGCTTGGAAATGATGGGCCGCAGTTCATGGCTCCCTTCCCACAAGATCTGTGAAAAGACCTTGCTGATGGGCAGGCAGGTAGCTTCTGAGAAGCTGGACAAGTGAATTCTGAACTCGGCGTCCCGCTCAAAATGCAAAGCAATACCTATGCTGAAAGAGCCCCCTGGTGTCAAAAGCACCATCTCTGTCATATCACCTTGGAGCTTAGGTGTTATTCTGGGAGTCCGCTGGATACTCACGCTACTTTAGCAGGCATGTAAAGGAGCAGGGGAACAACGGGAGATTCCTCATTGCCATAGATAATGAATCCCATTTCACTCAGTCTCTGTCTGAAGTATCTTGTGTTTTCTGCAAGTTGCTGTACTCTCTGCAACCCTGAAAGGAAACAGGCATGAAATCCATCAATTCCCACCTGGAAGAGGGAAGCAAAGGTCAGACTGTCTTGGCAAGTGTTCCTAAGTCTTTCTGCAGTCCTGCATTAAGAGTTGGAAGGGGGTCAAAGTAGGGTAGGGAAATATCTCCTGGTGAGCAGGTGTGGGCACTGATGCCTGGGATCTGCCCTGAGCCTAGAAGGCAGGATCCGGGGGAATGGTGCTGCTGGGTACTGCTGGCAACCAAAGCCAGGCTAGGCTGCAGGGCAGTAGGGGAGCAGGAAGGGTGTCTAGCAAGAAAGAAGGAGAAGAACTATTATTTACTAGACAACTATTGTGTGTGGATTCTGCTAAGTACTATAGACACATTAGTTCAGGGGAAGAGAGTGTGACAAGAAGTCACACATACACACACACACACACACTCCACCCCATACCACTTGTTGGTTGCAGCTTTTTAGCCAAGCTGAGCTGGCCCATTAAGTAACCCTTCATCTAGGTCTCTAATCAAAGAACACTTCATCCAATCTGAATTTGAAGGGGTAGCATATCCTTGGACAGCTAGATCCATTGGAGACTGGGACTATTTTGTGAGGCACTCAGTGGTGATAGAGTAATAGAGGAAAGGGAAGAGGGGACCCTCTGCTTTCTCCAGACAGAAAAAATGACAGGGTTGGCCCCCAACAGAAGGTCAAGCAAGGTACATGTGCCCATTTCAAGGTTATTGGTACTTCCGCTCAAAAGCTTATCTTCTGTCTTAAGTGTGTATCCCAGTGGGAAGGTCACACACATTATGAGATGACCAAAGGGAACTGAAGAGTAGAAAGAGTTCTGGAGATATCTGTCTACTCAGTTCTGCCTCTAATCAAGTAAGTGAGTAAACTAACCAAAGCTAGAGAGTGTTTGCTCAATAAGGAAGATTGAATAGGATTGAATATTTAATTCCCTGAGAAATCAGTCCAATGTTTGCATTTGATGCAGCATTGCCATTCAGCAGGAATTTGCTGATACAGCTGACCTCCATTCTGATTGGTCAGGCATCCATTCAAACTGATCAACTCTTACTCTACCAGTTTTTCAATATTTTGAACATCACTCCTGGGTGTGTTTGTAACTCTTTAGATCGAAAATGGATAAAAATTTCAGTAAACATGTCATCACAGTCTTCTAGTTTCTTCTTGGAGACATGGCCCCAGACAGTGCCTTGACAAAGGGTTGAGCAGTGGGTACCTCCTGCTCAGCATCCTTCCTCCAGGGGACCATGATGTTCAGGTAGAGTTGGCTCCACCTTTCCTCTTGGCTACAGGGGTATTGTGTGACCCAGGCCTGGCCTATTGGAATACTCCACCCCCCTGATAATTGGGTCACTGATGGAACACAACCGGGGCCTACCAGTCTTTCAGATCTACTGAGGAAGAAGTGTAAAAACAAGGTCATCTTCAAGCTACATCCTTGTCACCATGGAGGAAACCTGCTTGAGAATGATGTTGATTCAGAAGAAAGCCAAGGCACAAGACAGCAAGAGTCTTGATGGCATCATTGGAACTCTTGGGTCTAGCAGTGCCTAAGTGAGTCCATCCTTTGGACTGTCCCTGTTGTGTGAACCATTACATTTCTTTTTCTTACTGAAGCTACTTTGAGCTGAATTTCTACTACCTACAAACTGATATGTCCTGAGTAATACAGGTGGCCAATAAGTGGATGAGGTGACTTCTTAAGGACGATAGTAATATCAACAGCAATAATTATTGTAGCTCACAGATATGTAATGTCAACTTTGTTCTAAGCACTTGGCATTTAATGATTTATTTAGTCCTCACAACAACTATATTGAGGTAGATGCTATAATCTCATGTTATACATGAGGAGGAGACAAGTAACTTGCCCAAGTTCACATAGTTGGTAGGTAGCAGGGCTAGAACTTGAACCCAGGCAGTTGGTTCTGGAATCCGTGCTGTTAACCCTACATTATGTTGCTCTGCCCAAGAGAAGCAATTGATCATGTCCACCCAGATAAAGGATGGTGGCCATCTCTTCTCCTCAAGCTCAGTAAAACTCATTTCTAACAGCTGTTATGATCATTGTTATACCAATTTTTTCTAGTAGAGGCAGTTGAGAGATTGAGGGCTGAACAAGATTTTGGCAGCCTCATGTTGTAAGGGCATGGGGTACAGCATCAAAGACTAGAGTCCAGGGCCTGCCACAAGGGAGGACTGGTGAACCCCTTCACTTTGGGGCCTGAAGGGCTGCCCCCAAGGAGTAAGTATGAACCAGAAGTAGACAGGCCTTTACCCTTCCAAGGTACTTTTAAAATCTAATCATCTGACATTTTTCACTGGGTTCTATCACTCCCCAAATGCTTCAGATCTTCCGTTGAGAGTTTTACTTTGCTCATCAGATATAAATGGACTTGACTCCTGTGACATCTTAAATTTGTTAACAATGTATGCCAAGGAATGGCGGTTTGGTTGAGTGGAACACCAACCAAGGAGGAGGTTGTTGAATGCCTCAATTGTCCCTGCTTGTTTTCTGTTACTACTCTTTACCCTTCCCCCAATCCCGGTTCTCCAGGAAGATCCCTCCCCAGCTCTGCCAGTTCTCAGCAAGCAGACTGTGATGCAGCAAGTATCTGATTTATCGTACTTTCTCAGGAAAGCTGACCTGTCCACTATGTTGGCTACAGCGCATGGATGCAGGACATGCTTGACCCTAGGGAAGCCATGAGTTGGTCTATCATGAGAAGTTTGCCGAAGAGATCATACATATGAATCAAACCAATAAGATTGTTTTGCTGGTAGAGTGTGAATGTAAAAAAATTTAGAGACAGCTAACAATTGGAGGAAGACTAGAAATTGAGGCGCACTGAGAGAAAAGCATATTATCAGAATCTATGAGATAGAGGAAGCCATTGGTCAGTAGAAGCTATGGTAGCCCGTGAAGAAGAGAAGTGGGCAGTGCAAGGTTGGTCAATAGCAACAAGAAGCGAAGAAACAGAAACAGGGAAGAGATTATAGGCTAATGGGGGAGACAGATATTAATCAAATAAATCACACAAATGAATATAAAGTTGCAACTCTGATGAGTGTGGTAAAGAGTGCTATGTGGTGTTATGAGAGTCCATAGTAGAGAGATTGGACCAAGTGTGAGGAAGTCAATATATGATGAGTGAGCTGAGATCTGAAGGATGGACAAATGTTAACAAGATAAAGAACCAGAGGAGAGAATTCCTGGCACAGGAAACAGATGCAATGCTCCTGTAGTTTGTAGAAAACAGAGTGGCTGGGAACCAGCAAGATGTGGTTGAGTGTAGGGCAAGATGAGAATGGAACAATGAGTCGATTGTCTAAAAAAAACAGGAATACAGTGTTTAGAGAATCCAACACTGAATGGTTGGTAAGAGAGGATGAGCTTAAAAGGGAGACAAACAGGAGAAATCAGAGAGGGAGAAGGTAAGTCAGGAGAAGAACTAGTGTTCATTAGAGTTATCAACATGGCGGTCATGGATAACCTTTTTTGGGGGGTTCCTGGTTAGGACTTTGGTTTTAAAGAAACAGGTAGTTGCAAGTATGGTTTACTTTAATTCATATGGGCTTTTAGCTTCCTACCCACCTCCTTAAAAAAAAGATAAGTCCTCTCCCCTAAAATTCCAGATTTGCAACATGAATACAAGTAAAGGATTTGGAGAAGTGTAGAACCATTTGAGTAAATTTTTTTTTTAAATTGGGGTAGAGTTGTTTTACAATGTTGTGTTACTTTCTACTGTACAGCGAAGTGAAATAGAGTTCACTGTGCTATACAGCAGGTTCTTGTTAATTATCTATTTTATACATATTAGTGAATATATGTCAATCCCAATCTCCCAGTTCATCCCACCCCCCAACCTCCCATTTGCATAAATTTTGTTGCATAGACACAGCCTCTTTTGTGCTTAAAAAAAAAACAAAAAACAGTTTTGTAACATGCTGAAGTGTCCCTTGGAAACTTGTATGTGTACAGAGAGCAACCTATTTGAAGGACAGAACTAGCAATGAGGAAGGAAAATATTTGTCATTACTTAAAAAAAAAAAAATCATTCATACATTGAAACTGTGTGTGTTTAGGAAGATGAGAACATAAGGAGTAGGGAGAGATTGTGGACCGGAGAAGGAAAAGAAAAGAGGGGTTGTGTGTATGCACAAGGCTGATTCACTTTGCTGTGTGGCAGAAACTAACACAGCATTGCAAAGCAATTATTAATTAACAAAATTTAATTTATTAATTAAAAAATTTATTAATTAAAAAATTTTAATTTAAATTTAATTATTAATTTAAAAAAAGGAAAACAGAAGAGGGGCTAGAGTATGACTTGTTTTAAAGAAGGTGATTCAGATACAAATGAACTTATTTACAAAACAGAAACAGACTTACAGATATTGAAAACAGACTTATGGTTACCAAAGAGGAAACGTGGGGGGGAAGAATAAGTCAGGAGCTTGGGATGAACATGCACACACCACTATATATAAGAAAAATAACCAACAAGGACCTACTGTATAGCACAGGAAACTCTACTCAATATTCTGTGATAACCTATATGAGAACAAAATCTAAAAAGAATGAATATATGTATAACTGAATCACTTTGCTGTACACCTGAAACTAGCACAACATTGTAAATCAACTATACTCCAATAAAATTAAAAACAAACAAACAAAAGTAAAGAAGGTGATTCAAATGAATGCACAGATATACATCCCAGCTACCAAAATGTATTCCATATGGCTTGTCCCCTTGTGTGTTCAGCTCTTCTGTTGACTGTTAGTTGCACAATGAATAGATGAGTTCATCAGGCTGAGTCTGATGATTCCTAAATGATCCCCCTCACAGACTAGAAGGATTTCCTGGCCTGGAAGTGCATGAATGACTTAAATTGCTTTTCCCAATGGCATTATCTTTGCACTTGCCCATAATGACTCATCCATCATTGGGCTGCCCAGCTACCTAATTGGCCCCGTCTGTCCTCTCTGCCTTGATTAACCCAAGTAACTGGATCACTAGCTAATGTCATCACTTTACTGCTTCTAGATCCTTTGGAGAGTTGACCAAACAGATCAGAATATCGATCGCAGGGGCAGCTGACTCTTGAGAACTGAGTGTTTTATTCTTGCCCTGTCGTCTCCCTCTTTGAACCATTTAGCACAGCATGGCTGACAAGCCATTACGACACACTTCGTGGTCACCATGTTTACTCACATAGGGACACTATAAATGCCTTGAGGTCTTTTGAGTTGGCCAAGACACAGCTCCTTTCAATTACTCTATTGCTCACTCTGGAAAATTGGAAACATTCTCCTTCTCTTGGAGGGCCTGGGGGCAGAGAGAAATTTGTACATATAAAACGCTACTCACCTACAGGATGTGGGTGATTTTATTAATTATGTTGTGCTTTGAGATCCTTGTTTGAAGAGCACTTTATAAAAGTAGAAGGAATTTTTAGCACTTGTCCTTTCGTACAGGGATGGCCACGCCAGGATGGCATGGGGACTGGGCATGGCAGTGACCTTCCCTTTGCAATACACAAAGTCCCTAATTAAATAGTTTCTGATTCTTCTTCCACCTATTATAATACATAGAAGTCAGGGAAGGCTCCACACAGATAAATAAGTGAAGGATGGGATCTCTTATGTAGAGTGCTGGAGAGTTTATACGAGTGTCTTATTTTGCTGTATTCTGGGTTCTCTGGAAGAGGAATAAGCTTTGGAGTTAAATGGACTAGGAACCAAACTCCACCTGGACAACATAAGGCTTTGAAACCTCAGTTTCACCTAGAGATACATAAGCTTATCTCACAGGAAGATTGGGAGAAATAAAGGGTTAATACAGGAACATGCTTAGTTCTGTGTCTGGGAAAAAGATACTTGAAAGGTTAGTTACATTTTTCCATTAGCAATAGTTCTGGGCAGCCTCAGTGGCACCTCAAAATCATTTGGAGAGCTTGGCAAAATCCCATGCCCAGACTGTACCCCAGACCAATGAAATCAGCATCTCTGGTAATGAGAGCAAGCATGAGTTTTGGATTTCACCAGGTGCAGCCAAGGAGGCTCAGATGTCTCAGAAACAATGGCCATTACCAGTTCACCCCCAAGGCCATGCATGGCTGTGTTAGGTGCCTGACTGTGTCTTGGCTGAGTCATGCTCCTTGGTTGGACATGGAAAGTAAAAGATGGGCATATGTCCTAGCCTCTTGTTTGGCAAGATGACATCCCAGCATTTACTGAGTGCTCGAGGTCTCCAATGGTATGTTTGTGGGATCACTTGCTCCCCTGACAGTTATCAGCTCCAAAGTGCTCACTCGACTTGAGACCAACCTCACTGTCAACCTCGCCCCTCTCATGAGGCTGGATAAAATCAGGGATGGACCCAGCTTGGCAGATGACCTGTCGGTTGCCATTCTACCCACTTGGATTTCTAGCTCTGCCAACTTGAGAGATGGACTAGGTTTAACCTTCTCTCCAATGTTATTAAAACAAAAACAGCTGGGGCAGGGGAAGGAAAACAAATAAAACCCAAAGTGTCACCACTACAAAGCCATGCCGTCCCCAAATAAAAACAATCATCTGTGGCATTTCCAAAAATATGCTCAGGTCAACTCAATCTCCAGAGGACCAGAAGGAATTGTGGACAGTAGACACTCCCAGAATGACCTGTCAAAAGCTAAAGAAGGAAAATATCTTCTCTGTCAAACCATCGAACCATCATCTGCTGGCAAAAGAGGACAAAGGCATTTCCCCCTGTAAGACTGAGTGAAAGAGGCGGATTTGATGAGTTTGCAAGACAATACCAACGACACTCTCTATTTTCTGCAGACTTTGCGAGCTTGCTCTCTAACAGAGGAAACGTGCATAGACCCAGATGGCACGGGGCAGGGGGACTTATTTTATTATTCCCCAGGCTGAAAAAGGCACATACAGAAATACACACTGCCCTCCTTTCACCAGTGCGGAATACAGACTGGGCAACCTCACACATGCTCCTAGGCAGTGACGCTTGGGAAATGCGGTTCTCTTCTTTAGAGATAGGAAGGATCTTTCCCTAAAACATGTGTCACAACTTAAGAAGTCGATCTTTCTGAACAACCAGTTTGATCCTCAAGAGTGCCCACAGTAGTCTGAGAAGGCCTCCCTCCCCCCACCCCTGCCCCCTTGCCTCCTTCCCCTCCTTTGTCTGACACTCACACTAGGCTTCTGCTTGGGGCATGGGGAGGGGGCGGGAGCAGGGGTGCCGGGGAGAGACCTTGGAGTAAAGTTTCAATGTGGCAGCAGGAACCCAGCGTCTGTTATTTTAAGCTCTGGACACCAGACAGGACATTTTGTTTCCTACACACTCGGGGCAGAGAGATCTCAGGAAAGATCAAGAGGCTACAGAGCAGCAAGCATCATAAGAATCACATTAGCAGTGACAAGCTTCCCAGTGGGATGGAGAAGACAGCGTTTGGAGTGGTTTGCTGAGAGGAACACATATTTTTATCAGGCACTGAAGCTCTCCCTTTTGATGTCTGGATTCCAAGGTTACGGCATGCATTATAGTCACATACACGTGTGCCAAGGACGGTCCAGGCCGCTCAGTCCTGCCCCTGTGGAATGCACACAGGAGCGGAGTGGGCAGGCCGGACGTCGGGGTGGACGGCTGTCTACACGACAGGATTTCATGCCCCTGTTTCCACCTCCCCACCCACTGCTCAGATACACCATCAGGGGCTTAATCCACAAGGAGAGGTGACAGTGGACATGTCTTGTGCACCTACTATGAGCCAGGAGCTGTGCTTTTGGGCCCCCTTCACAGATGAGGAAACCAAGGCTGGGAGACTGTTCATGCATTGCACAGCTGACCCGGAAATTGGCGGTGCCTAAGAGTCTATCAAAATCTGCTCCTTGAAAGAAGCTCGTAAACTCATTCCTGATGAGGTGTGAGTCCCATGATTCATGGATTCATACATTTCACAAATGAAAAGCACTCACTATGTACAGGAGCCAGCTGCTAAGATGGAGGAGAAGATGAAAAAATTCTGGGGCTATTCGGCAAGAAATAACCTAACAGTAGAGAGAGCAGATATCAGATAATATACACATGAGAAGAGCCATAAGACAGATATAGACAGAGTCAGCCGGCCTGTCACATAGCAGTGTTTCTTGAATCCTTACAGAATGAGTGATAAGATTTAACGTTAACTTGCATTTAAGTGGAGAGCAGCATCTTAGCAAGTCTCTAATGATGGAGTTTTACACATCGAATGAGGTAATTTGGAAGGCTGGGGCCTTTGGGAGCCTTGCGAATTGGTGATTCTTAAACAGGGGAACACACCAGAGTCTTCAGGGAATTTTTTTTTTCTGGAATACTCACAGGTAAGCCTCTTCTGCAGAGATTCTGCTCCAGAAGGACTGGTGTGGACCTTTTACAAAACCTCCCCCTGGGTAACTGCGGTGTGCACCCCAGCTCTGAACCACCACTCGTAGTCATAAACTACTGTGGTTGTTGATTCTATGAAGATAATAAGGCTGATTCTAACTGAACCCGCCAGAGAGCAATTTGTCTCCAAGTATTTTTGCATTTTTCCCCTCCATCAACAGGTCCGTGTGTCAGCTCCCATCTGCCCTTTTCTTTTTTCTATGGCGGTGAGGAAGTCACTCGCATCTGAGCCTTAATTTACCAATCTGTTAAATGGGGATGATAACAATCTATTTCCCAGGACTTTGGGGAGAATGCTATTTCGTACTTTTCCGTGCGAGTGGCTGTTGTGTTCAGGGGAGAATTAAAAGATGAATATGTCTATTACTTTCAAGGAGCTTATAGCCTAGAAAAAGTATGTAATAATCACAGACGGTAGAAAATTGAACGCCCCGTGGAAGAAATGCTCTGGGAGTTTGGAGCAAAGACCTAGAGGTGGTAAGTGAACACCTTGTGTGCCAGGAGGGATGGTTAGCTCCCTTGCCTAGAACGTTTGGTTTACAGTCATGAGAAAGATCAGTGGAATCAGACCCAGAGGGCTGCAGATGCCAACCTAAGAGGTGGTGGGCACCAGGGAGCCAGGGCAGCATCACGAACAGGATATGCCATATTCTGAGGGGGTTTAGGAAGAGGAAGTTATAGTGTATAGTACATGGAGTAGGATAAGGGGAAAACCAGAGGTGGCCAGACACGTAAGGAGGCCAGAGTGGCAGCAGAAGTGGGTGAGATGTGTTTCAGCAAAGATTGTGGCAAGAAGGCAAAGGAGAGGTCTTGGCTGAGGAATTGGGTTAATGGGGGTCCCCTGAAAGCGCTCTGAGAAACAGTGCAAATGAAAGTAGCCTGTAGGAAGCCCCATCGAGGCAGCGTGTACATGATTCAAACCTCTGGTTTTCAAAGTGTCTGCTGGGCGGGGGGTGCACTGAGGAAGCCTCAGGGAGGGGGTGCAGGGAAAAACTGAGGGAGGGGCTCAGCGGCTGGGAGATCGGACCACTCCACCCTCCAAGCTGTCTCCATGACAACAGCATCTCTGTCAAGTGCTCAAGGACCGTGAGCCTAGTTTTCCTGGGTTCAAAATCCTCTCTGCCATCTTGGGCAAGGCATTTCATCTTTCTGCAGCTCAAGTTCTTCACCTGTAAAATGTGAATAATGACAATGACAATAATAATAAGAAGGATGCCCATTTCATACTGTTATGAGGATTTGATTTTAAGCACTTTGGACAGTGTCTGGCACACAATAAGTCCTATAAGAGTGTTGTAAAATTTTAAAAATTTGTATAAAATGGACTTCCACGTACATTTCATTGGAAAAAAAAATTCTGTGGTTCAAAAATATTGAAAACTATTCATTTCCAGTCTTCACCAAAGACTGAACTGACTTGCTTGGATTTGCCCTCTAAGGCTGGGCCTCTGTGATCAATGGAAGTGACCTGTGGTGTCTACAGCCAATCTGGTTGTTCCTGTACCCTCCTCAGCTTCTTTTGTTTTTTTGTTTTGGTGCCTAGGACATGCCTTTTAATATTTTCTTATCCCCCAGAATTAAATAGTCACCAGAATAATGTTCATTCTCAGTATTCAAGTTGAAGCATATGACTACTGGAAATTAACTACATAAAGTCCTATTTTATAAAAACAAAATACATTTTAGCGACATTAACCAGTACTTAAGTCGTAATCACGTGAGCTCTTAGAAAGGACTGGGCTCTTTCTGAAGAAAGAGGTTCTCCACTGCTGGCTTTGAAGATGGAGGGGGTCACATGGTAAGAAATTCAAGTCTCCAGGAGCTGAGAGGGGCTCCAGCTGACAGCTGACAAGCAAACAGGGACTTCAGTCCTGCAACCCCCAGAAACTGAGTTCTGCCACCACCACACGTGAGCCTGGGAGAGGAGTGTGAACTCCAGAAAAAAGCTGCTGACACCTTGATTTCTGCCTTGCCAGGGCCTGAGCAGAGAAGAAACTTCCCACACTCCCGACCCCAGGAGACTGTGAGATAATAAACGGATGTCATTAGAAGCCCGAAGTTTGTCGTCATCTGTGACGTAGAAATAGAGAACTAATACATTCTGTCTAGCCTAGAGCACACGCTGGCCTTCTCTGGCCACAAATCCACCTGCCTAATCCTCCCTGGCTGTGGCTGACCTGATTTTCTCTCCAAACTTCTCCAGATAAGAGTTGGGCTGGGGTATGGCACTCCCCTGCTTTTGGGGTTTTTGCTGCTGAGCTGAAAATGAACCCGTGATGGAGAAAACAAAGATCATTGTGGAAGAGTAACTCCCCTTCACCCTCAAGATCCTGCAGCTGGAATCATGTTCTTCTCCAGTTGGACGGAACCAGCAGAGAATTCCATGTGTGCTACATCACAACTCCCCCATCTCAGACTCCATCCACACAGAGGAAACAAGAGTGAAGAGGTAACTTCTGTAGGACTCATGGTGTAAAAGGATATCTTGTTTGTAGGACGGGAGGAAGGAAGTGGCCATGTTATCCTTTTGCCCCAGTGCCATCTAAAAGACAAACAGATTCTCTTTACACTCTTGCTGGGGAAATCTTTTAAGGCCTCAAAGCAAGTGCAGAATTTACTGAACTGCCATAAAATTCTACGCTTGGCTAACTCTTAAGGCAAAGTAAATGAAGGGACAGAACGTTGTGGAACATTTTTCAAGCCATTTCTGCACAACCAGACAAACTTCCCCTCCTAGCGGGGGCTCCACAGGTTGGCTAATTCTGTGTTTATTGGATGCCCACCCCCTCCCCCGCAGCGTGGTCCTACAAGCACGTGAGCATCAATAGGGCAGAGAGGCAACACCTGTCACTTTGCTTGCTGACCCCAACCTTAGGTTCCCCCCGCTACACACAAAGACCAGGTAGAACTTTCTTACCCCCCAGCACAGGTGATTAATCATGGACGGAGGCAGCCCCTCAGTTGAAAGCCAGCCGAGCATAGCACCGCCATCTGTTCTGCGTTAGCTGTTGCTGAAAGGCCAGTGGCTTGAAACCATTTAGAAAACGCAGCCCTCCGTGCCTTCTGTCTCTTTCTCTGCCTCTCTTTGCATCTCCAGCTGGTAACCAAGTGGCAAATATATTTAGGAAGCAGCGGCTGGGTCCTCCCTCAACAATGCCATGAGCCTTGGATGCCAGGGGCCTCAGACGGCCCATTATGGGTGGGATTCTCTATGGGCTCCTCTGCATTCATGGAGGGACTTCAGAGGGACAGAACCAACAATGTGTGGCTGGGTTTAGGGGGAGAAAAGAACTTGGAGGAAGTCAATTTTGTATTCGCTGAACTCTACGCCAAGGTAGATGCTGAGATGACCTTTAAAAACTCCGCGTCTAATTATCACAGTTTCATCTCCCTAACCACAGTCCTTTCTGGTCCTCACTGTCTCTTCCTCACAGAGATTCTGGGTGAAGAGTAAGTCAGTAAGAACAGCCACAAGATAAGCCTGATAGTTTGGATGGATAAGTGTAGTTTGCAGCCCCCAAAGAGCTTGCCCTGCAGAGACGCAACATCTTACAAGAGATGTTTGTGAATGGATCGCATGTCAAATATAAACAGTAAGAAAGTGAGAAAATTCCACTCTGGAGAGTGAATTGCTGTCACCCAGTGTACTCCTTTCTTTCCCCCTTCAAAGCACTAAATCTTCCCAGTTAGTCACTCCCATTTTTTAAACCTATCAAACTCAAGTGTAAAAATATGTGTGCCCTGTTCCAGGGACCAGAGCAAAGGTCCAAGGTCACAGCTGGAAGGTGCGGGGGCCACTTTCTCCAAGTCCATGTCGGGTTAGAAGCAGGGTCAGTCCCTCACCTGCCAATCTCATGATAAAATTTCACAAATGATCAGGATGAATGAAATAATCCAGACAAAATAATTTAAAAACGAGGCATGGTTCTATTTTCCAGTGTGAATGCATTATATTTTAAGTCTCACTCTTTTTTCTTTTATCTTCAGTTTCCTCTCCAGAGGGTAAAGAAAAGAAAAATGATAGAGGTTCATAAATTAATGAAGTTATTTGAAAGACCTTGCCATTTTATTCAATTCCTTCTCCTAAGAACTGAATACAAAACAGAAATTTAAGCCTTTGGAAAACATTTTTATAAAATCCCGGATATGGTACAGAATGAATTATGTGGAGTGCATTTGCCCACATGTACATAACAGAAGCACACAGCTTTTAGTGCTTCCTAAAGTAGATGGAATGCTTAAAGCAATGTTGAGTAGAATCATATTTTCATATAAATTCGATCTTGATAAGAAGTTGCTAGTTTTATTTTTCTACCTGGGCTTAGAATTCAGTTTTCCCTTGTGACTAGTTTACCTTGATTAGTCACATGCTGGGTGCTGATGTGATGAACATCAGAAATTTGATACTTTTCAAAGCCTCTTAGCCTCCTTTTAGTCCATGGTCTCAAAAGAACCAAAGTGTGGCTGAATAAGAGAGTTGGGGTGACTCAAAATAAACCCATCTGATTCAGATAACTAACCTAAATGTCCATGTGTTTAAATTGTATGTTTTAAATTGCAATGTATAATTTTCTGAAAATGATGCAATTTATAATTTTCTGTCTCACCACATCTTCCCTTTCAGAAAAATGGCCTGATTTTCTGAGAGTGTGTTACTACTTCCAAAATATACATTCTCTCCTGTTCTGGCCTGACTTCCAGAGCTGTTCCAATTTCATGTCTTTTTAGCTTCTTCGGGGGAAGCATTATGCCCAGGGTCCATTTTCTGCTTCCAAAAAGTACACAGCATTGGGGAATTGAGCACCATCATAATGATAATGATCTCAGTACCTGCCATGGCCTGGGACTATGTTCTACGAGAAAGAAGCAGAAGTGGTTATAGTTAAAGCCAGACTAGAAGCCCCGAGAGTCCCTATAAAAGGAAGAGATTTGTCTTCAGTCTTTTGGACTTTGTTTTTCTTTTTCCTTGAGCTACTTTTATTCCACTCCAGGTCAAGAGTTTATTTATTAAGTCAATAGAGAAAGATTGGGCAACTGTCTAAAATATACAATGTCTTCCCATAGTATACGTCCATCAGAAAGGCTGGGGAAAGAATTTCCTGGGCTGAGGTTAAGTCCTGTGGCAAAGACTGGCTGGCTATTCACCAATCCCATTTCCCCCTCCTAGGCAGGCGGTTAACTTCATTTCCCAGGATGCTTTGTGGTTAGGCAAGGTCCTGTGACTGAGTCACAGCAATAGGATGTAGGCAGAAACAAAACGTCATTCCAGTTATGGCCCCTGAAAGCTTCACACACACGAACCTCTTTGCTCCTCACCCCTTTGATGGCAACCTTGGAAGCCATAAGTTGGAGGAGCCACAAGATGGAAGGAGGCTGGGTTTATACCCATTTTGCGCTCTATATGAGCAACAAAAAAATGTCTACTGTGTTATATGTTGGAGTTTGTTACAACAACTAATTAACCTTAACTAATACTGACCTTGTAAGAAAGATACCATGAAAAATTTTCAAGGATTCAAAATCCTAACGCCCTTTTACTTTTCATTGGCTAAATGGTGCCCTGGTAAAGGGAAACTCTAATTTTTCAGTGTTACTTTTATTTTCTTCAACCTCTCATTACTAGTCACCAAATAATGTCATGAAAACATTAAGTCTCTTGATTGAAAAAGACCCTAAGTGCAAATCATCATTAAGATGGAGAAGAGGAGGGGAGGAGGTCCCTCCAACATACTCAGTGGAAAATGCCATTTTGGATGCTTAAAACACCTGCTTGCCTCTGTTTTCGAAATGTACTTCAACTCAGACAGAGAGGATCAGCTGGTGCCCAGTCTTTGCTGATTACTGTGTGAGTCAAATGCATTTATGAGATTTGGATGGTGTCTCCCTAGGAAACCTTAAGTGAGAGATTCAGCTAACTGCTTGGATAATTAAAGGAAAAACTCCATTTTTGCTTCTGCTATTTGGTAGCAATGGCTTGAGTTATCTGGCTTACTCATCTCTATATTAGATGGTATCTAGACAAAGCCTTAGCATATGTAATAATGGAAAACCATTCATTTCTCAAAAGAATAGGAAAGGAACTCTACATTTTGGCTTATGCATATATCTACCAAGGAAGTGATTATAACTCCAGTATTTGAACCAAAATAATTCCATAAGTAACCTCTAAAGAAATGATATTGTAGTTGTTTATAGAGAGTGGTTAGTTTTCAAGCCTTGTCCAGGAAATCTGCTTAGTCCCGAATTCGGTCATTCAGTTTTCATTCATTCACATATTTGATGTTTAAGGCACAATTAATTAATTAATCACTACCAATTTGGAGGACTGAATTAGGGTGTGTGTGACTAACATAAGAGCCAAAGATTTCATGAGACAGAGGAAGGAAGGATTATTTCTTGACTGTGGCCACTGTGAGAGGACTTAGAAGGCTGAACAGAGATTCAGGAGATAAAGAATGGGTGTAGTGGGTTTGTGGGGAGAGATGAGAATCTTCTAGATAGAGGGAATACCAATTGGTGGTACCAATGCCTTATGAATAGTTGCTGCGATATGGCCAAACCTTACACTGAATGGGATCATTCATTCAGCCAACATATACTGCTTGAAGTTGGGGAGAGTGTCCCTGCCCTCATGTCACTTGTATTCTCCTGGGGAGACAGAAAATAACCAAGGAAACAAGTACATAATTCCAGGTGGTGGTAAGTGCTATGAAGGAAAATGGTGCAGAATAAGGGAGTAGATAGAGTCGTCCACAAGGGAGGGGGTGATATTTTAGAAAGGGTGGCTAGGGATGGTCTCTCTGGGTTGGTGGCAGGTGCTAGAAGGGTCACTCCAGCATGAACCCCCATTCCAAGCTGTCCTGAGTCCAGATTTCACCTGGTCTCCAAGTTTGGGTCTGAGCCTCTTCTGAGAGGTGAGCTGGAGTAGCAGAAAATACAAAGGCAACTGTGTCTGGGCTCGGGAACAAGAAAGGTCTGGGTGGTGGTCAAGGGGTGAAAAATGAGGGAAGGTGGAAGCTGCTGGAAATCAGAGAGGACTCCAACTGTTTTCTTTGATTTTGACTTATCTGTGTTTTTGAATATGATCTGAACTTCATCCACTAACAGAATGCATCCCCCCTTTTCCACTGCTGTTCCTTTTTGCACAGAAACCACAGTGATCTTTAATCCCTCAGATATTCTCAGGGACAGGAACCAGGGATTTTGCAGTGAAGGGACAGAATACTCAGTTTTAATTTTAGAATGGGCAATGTCACCATAAAGTAGTGACACCGTAATATAACCAAATGCACATTTAAAAGACATCACCTCCCCAGTTCAGGAATGGAGAGCCTCGCTAGCCCAGAGGCCGATACTCAGAAGAAAAAGAAGAGTGATCCCATTAGCTGAGGGTCTTCACTCCTCAGTCTTGCCAAAGGCAGCATGAGATGTGCAAGCAGAATTCTAGGGCCGAAGTAACAGCTTCTTCACAGATGGAATGTTTTGAATACCTCTCAAGTCATGCAAGAAATAAAAAAAAAAAAACCTCACAAAGTTAGTGTGAGGCGGCCCTCTGTTGGGGAGCATGTCTATTTAATACTTCCTCCTCAGATCTTGGGCTCATCACAATTCTGATTTTCTAAAGGGTAAAGGAAGCTCAGCTTGAGGCAAAATTCCTGTACTGGCACAATGGCTGGGGTACTTAGCTCTAATTTTCGAGTCAATTTCCCCATCCTTCTCTTATTGGCCTTCCTGCTATAGTTCACCAAAGCCTATGTCTCCATACTGAAATATTGAAAGTGGAGAATTGAGGAAATTATCTGGATAATACGTAAGATGAGGAAGGATGATGGTAATACTATTTGTCTCATCTTTTTGTAGCAATAATCCCAGAATACTATATTCAGAAAATACATTAAATTAAAAAGGAAAAACAGCCTATTGCATTCCATCCTGTCAAATTCCTATATTTTTTGAGGATCCTGTATAGCTAATTCCCTTATTTCCAGGAAGAACACAATTCATTATTCCATCTTGATTTTACCTTTAGTTTCTCTCTACCTATACAATATCCAGACACGTCCCCCACCCTGCCACCCAGAAACTCCTTCTGTTTACAGGCAAAGAGGGACAAGTGTGACTTTGAAGAAAAATAGAAAATTCTATTTTTCTTAACTTTATTGTTTAAGCATAGGAGATTTTATTAGCAATGATGAAGGTGTATTCTACTGAAGTTGGATATTATATGTTAGGAATTGGAACTCTGTATTTACTTTCACTTGTAAGTAAATTTCCACTACTCTTTTCCTCTCTAGGGAAACACTACTGACCACTCAATGATAAACAAATCAAATATTTTCATGCATATGATAGCAAAAAACGGTTTTGTGATTCACAGCATTGGTGATTATCCCATCAGCCTAGCACTGAAGTAACAGCAGGAAAAGTTGTTGAAATCACAGAGATTCTTTTCCCTAGAGCCATTTTGGTCAGACAAGGACTGCCTTAGCCAATGGAGTGATCTATTGTCTGTTCTGAAGTGGAGAAGTTTTCATCACCTTTTCAGGAGACACTGGTACAGGCTCAAGTTTGAGAAGCACGTCTCTACATCACAGAAAAGAAAAAGGAGGGCATATGTGTGCAGAGGGGAATGTAAAGAGAGCAGAGGATGGAATTCTGGCAAATGCAAATGGGGAAGAAGAACTAGCAGAGAAGGGGAGGAAGAACAGACAGATAAATAAAAGAGAACCAGAAGAGAACAGCATCTTCCACAACTAAGGGAAGACTGTTCTCAAGGAGAGAGGATGAGGTGGAAAGGTCAGTCAAGTTCAGCTGGAGAAGGACTAAAACAGGGTCGGTGGGCAGCGGCGACCTCTGAGGGAACAGAGTCCAAGGAAATGGGCAGAGGATGAGGGCTGATGGCAGAGGGGGAGGAGTAGCGGGAGCCGGCAGACGGCCATTCTTCTGAGAAGACTTGCAGCAATGGAAGGTGTGCGACTTGACAGCTATTGAAACAGAAGGGGTGAGGGGAGGCTTTTTACGATGAAGGAGATGAACAGGTTCCTGGTTGAGAAAAGGGGCCTGTGCCTTTAGAAGGTGGGAAGGGAGGGAATCAAGCACAGAGATGTGGAAGAGATAAGGGTCGTTTATTTGCTGAGCTAAGAGGGAAAGAGAGAAGGATTCAACAAACATTTGTTGAGAACTTGTCATTGCCAGGCACTGTTCTCGGTGTCAGGAACAAGACGGACAAAATGCTTGTTCTCCTGGAGTTTACATCCTAGTGGGAAACCAGAAAATAAGCAGATACGTGTATAATTTGTCAGGTGCTCATAAATGCTACTAAGACTGAAGCAAGGTGAGGAGAATTAGAGGGACAAGAAGGGATGTGCAATTAAGGATACAGCTGCTCCTCTCATAAGGCTGATTTTGAGCAAAGATGCGAGGAAAGTGAGGGAGCGGGCTATGCATGTGTTGGCTGGACATGATGTTCTAGAAAGGCCAGCAAGTGCAAAGACCCTTTGTGGGAGCTGTTCCCTGCGTTCTAGGAAAAACAAGTATGCCAGCTACTTGGAGTGGACCAAGCAAGGGAAAGAGTGGTGGGAAATATGGAAGACCACATCAGGAGAAGCCCGGAAGGCCAAAGTCTGGACTTTACAATGAGAAAGATGGAAAACAATGAAAAGTTCTGAGTGAAGGGGTGATATGGTCTGGGTTACATTTTTTTAAGAGATAATTTTGGTTTCTGTGTGGAGAACAAGTCATAAAATGGCAAGAGTGGGGAGTGGAGATCATTCCAGTGATCCAGGTGAGAGGTGACGGAGGTGGTGGTGGAGAGGGTGAGAAGGGACCTGATTCCTGAGATATGTCAAAGGAAGTGCTGCAGGATTTGCTGATGGAGTAGGTGTAAGGCCTGAGAGACAGGAAGATTCCAGGGTGCATAAAAACTATTGGAAAAATTAGAGAAGGAAAGGGAGAAAGCAGATGAGTTAAAAATAATAGTAATTTTCACCTTTATTGGGTGCTTACTATGCATCAAGCATCATGCTAAGTTCATTATCTACATTACATCACTTAATCCTCCCTACAACCCCAGTTTACAATGAAGGAACTGAAGCTAACAGAGGGTAAGCAACTTGCCATTCATGGAGCAAGTGGTGGGTCGAGGACCGAGCCCCATGCAGTCTGGCTGCAAAGCACGCACCCTAAACACTCCACGCGATACAACTTCTATTTTCTCTGAGAAGTGAAAGGTTACCCAGAGTTAGGGAACAGAGAGCCCAAACTGGGGGTTCAAAAAGAATGTTGACTGATTAATTGAAAAATATGCATCAAAGATTTAAATAAATAATAAGACAATTGTTGACGATGCTTTCTTTAGGGGAGTGGCTGGTGTCGCTTGGGCCTCACCCTCCTGCCTGGGCCATGTCTTGATGAAGAAAATGACAGAGCTGCCATCTTTCTGGACCTCTTCAAAAGTGGTGTTCATCACTGAGGTATCCCCATCACTGAGTCATCCCTTCAGCTGCCACAACTGGTGTGGGACTGACTCCCAGCTCCCAGTCCTATGAGATAAACATTCCCTCCATGTTGGAGCCTTTCACGGCTCCTTGTTTAGCATAAACGCTGACCTGAAATCGAGTGGGTCTGCAAGATGGAAATTGAGTCATGGCATATTTATTAAGCTGAGCACTGGGCTTGGCACTCAGAGGGACACCAAATTAATTCATGACACAGCTCTTGCCCTTGAAGGGCTTACAGCATTGGTTTGGCTGGGGGACCACCCAACATCCATTAGGATGGAGAAGCCAAATCTCCACTTTGCGTTCATTGTGCTGCACGAAGTGACAGGCCAGGAGACGAGAAGGGCCTCGGTGCCTGTGGAAGGCCTGGGTAGCTTGCAGCCCCTCAGATTGTGGTGCATTAACTCCACGAGCAGCCTGGCTGCAGAGTCAAGGTGGCTGTTTGTGCATAAACATTGTCATTTCACTGGGACTGCTATTTCATCTTTGAACCTTGGCTTCAAAGAATGCTGACCTTATTCCTGTAGTCTGCCTTTCTTTGAAGCGTATGGCTTTGCCTTGCAGATTGAAGTGAAGACATTCATCAAGCAACAGATCTGGCCAACCGCTCTCCAAACTCAACCCAAAACAAAGCCTTGAAAGGCTCCAATCACAGCGGCAGGGGAGCAGCCGAAGATCAAGGCTCGGAGCAGGGTGCTTTCTCAGATCCCGTAAGGCAGCTCGACAAAGTGCAGCCCTTTCAGCTTTGGGCAACTTTACCCTGAGAGTTGGCCTATCTCTGCAGAAAGGGGTGAGTTACTGCAATGTTCCCAACCAGACTTGTTTATCTTATTTAAAGCAGGCATTGTTGTCAATGAGGCCAGCGTGATGATTCACTGTGTGCTTTTGAATTCTTCAAAAGCCATGTCAGGCTGAACTATCTGAAACTTGGCTGATGATTCTGTCAGTTTTCTTTTTTATCACTTTCTTTTGTTTGTTCCTTTGAAAAGAAACTGTCCGATCTTTCTCCCTGATTCCCCTTAACTTGACTCTGAGAACACAGACTGGACACGTATCCTTTTCTCATTTCTTTCTTTCTTCTCTTAAGATGGCAAGAAGAGTGAAGTGAGACCCTTTAACTGGGAGGTTAAAAATAATGACCAGGCAATTCTTTAATTATAAGGCAAGAGAGAGAGCCAAGGGAAATATCTCTCCCCTCAGAGGAAGAAAAACTGATAATAGATAGCTATCAAAGTTCTTATGATCATGTCTTTAAATGTAACTTTTCTGCAGATCTTTTTGGTCAGATAAACAGAGTGAGTTCTGTCTGTGATGAAGTGGTAAAGCCATCCAGAGGCGGGAAGGAAAAGATTGTCAAGTTGGGGACATGTTAATCAACGGATGCTGATAATATATACACTACAGGGCTTAAGAAATTAGTGATCTTTATTAAGACATAGGCTAATTTTCAGGGTAACTTTTTTCTAGTTATTCATCTTGAAAATATGACCAATGGATAATTCTGGTCATCATAGGACAATTCATTTAACTGGCATTTTAGCTTTAGTCTCAAATAATTGTTTTCCATTAAGAAATGCACATAGTCAAGAAGATCATTAAGATGACTTTGCGAGAGTTCCAGTGGTTCCGGACCAGTTTTTTCACACAACTGGACAGCTCATGTGGGAATGGAGACAGGTCTATTTCGAGTTTCAGCTTTAGAAGGTTGAAAGCTATCTGCTTATTCATATCTATATCCATATCTCTTAATTTACCACCACCATTTCCCCAAATTCAGGTGGGCCATGTGACTAGTTTTGGCCAATGGATGGTAAGCAAGGTGATATGTCACTTCCAGGCTGATGTTCTTTCTCTCTACCATGGCGACTGTGGAGGCCAGGTGCTGAGATGGCCAAGCCTCAAGCTCGCAGAAGCCTAAGTCACTTCCTACGGAGAGGAAGTGGGCAGGGAGATGTCTGATTTGTATTAGATCTGGTATTAGATCTGCGAGCAAGAAATAAACCTTGATTCAGTTAAGTCACTGAGATTCTCAAGGTTTATTTGTTACACTGGCATAATTTAGCTTATCCTGACTAATCCAGGACCTTGAAGGAAATCTAGTCTTACCTCACTTGCATCACAAGAATCCTTCCTACAGCTTCTCCAAGACATAGTCCAAATACTTCTTGAACACCTCAGGAATAATACCAAGTAATGTAGCAAGCAATTACACAATGCTTACTATTGATGGAATTGTTTTCAGTCATAATGAAGCATTTTATATGTCTTATTTTACCTAATTCTCACAAAACCCTTAGTTCATCAATATCCCTTTCCTTATTTTACAGCTGGAAGAACTGAAGCACAGACAAGTAACTTGCTCAGGGTTGAGCAGATCAGTGAAATCACTTGCCTAAGACCACACAGCAAGTTAAGTAGTATCCCAGGAGTCAAGTCCAGGCAGCTGCTTTCCGTTTATGCCTTAAGCATTGCACCATGGATGGACTGGATTCGCATTTCCCTTTTTTTTTTTTTTTTAATAGATCTTTATTGGAGTATAATTGCTTCACAATACTGTGTTAGCTTCTGTTGTACAAAAGTGAATCAGCCATATGCATACATATATCCCCATGTCCCCTGCCTCTTGAGCCTCCCTCCCACCCTCCCTATCCCACCCCTCTAGGTCCTCGCCAAGCAAAAGAGAAAAACAAGTACCACATGCTAACGCATATATATAGAATCTAAAAAAAAAAAAAAAAAAAATGGTACTGATGAACCTAGTGGCAGGGCAGGAATAAAGATGTAGACATAGAGAATGGATTTAAGGACACGGGGAAGGGGAGGGGGAAGTTGAGGCGAAGTGAGAGTAGCATGGACATATATACACTACCAAATGTAAAATAGTTAGCTAGTGGGAAGCAGCAGCATAGCATGGGGAGATCAGCTCGGTGCTTTGCGACGAATTTCTTTTTCACACGGACTATTCAATAAGACACAGAATCATAAAACCCAAAAGACATGGCTGGAAATGACCTGAGACGTCAGTCAATCATTGCATTTTACATAGAGGAACAAAGTCACCCTCCAAGCCATATTCTTGCTTTAGTGAAAAAGAAAAGTCTATCCTTTTCAACCCAGTGACCTGAGGAGCATGGGGGCTCAGTGGAAGGGCTTCAGGGACCATTGGTTTGGAGGTAGGTAGAGACACTACGTCATCCGGACCAGCCTTGTTTTAATCCGTTTTATATATAGTAGGCTCCTGGGTAAAATGTGTATGTGAATAAAGTATTCTGCTGTTTTAATAAAATTGAAAAATGATGGATCTCTTCATATTTCTACTGAAATAGTAGGCTTGGAACATTGCACTAGACAGTATAGGGTTTCACATCAGCTGAGAGGTGGGTCAGGGCACACGGATTGTATAGTCCAGTGAGCAGGTCTGAGGCCAGGGTAATTTGCTGCTTCTACAAACACACTCACTAGATAGCCTGACAGCAAGAACTGCCCTAGTCATCACTGTCCCCCATTGTGATAAATAGTAGAAGCTCTATAAACTGTATATGAAAGATGGAGAGTTCCAAGAGCCTTTGATGAAACCATTTTTCAAAAAAAAGGTTAAGCTCATTTGAGTTGAACAAAGTAGCACACCTTGGCTGTGGTGATCCAACATCAAAGAAATGGCTGGTAAGTTATCGTTGTGAGTGTTTTGTCCATATATTCTTAAATGGGCAGTGGTGAATTTCTTCTCCCCAGCTCCTGGCTGGTAATGAATGAATGAATGAATGAATGAATGATGAGATAGATGGGTGGGTGGATGAAAAAAATGAATATTAAATTGACTAGTTTGTTCCCAGGGAAACACAAGTGACAGTTCCAAGAAAGCACAGGCAAACACACACCAAGTTTGGCTTCATAAACAAAATTATCCACATTTGCTGATCACATTAAGAGGTGAATTAGAAAGTTTTCATTGCTTTAAAACAGCATCCTCCGCTTTTTTGTGTGCTGACGGCAGTTCTAGTACATTTATATACTCTGTACTATTATGTATTATGTACTATTGATGTGCATATGGCTTGATTTACAAATTGGTTAAGACAAATGTGTATAGGGACTTCCCTGGTGATCCAGTGGTTAAGACTCTGCACTTCCACTGCAGGGGGCGTGGGTTCAATCCCTGGTCCGGGAACTAAGATCCCACATGGCACGCAATGCGGCCAAAAGAAGAAGAAGAAAAAAAAAAGACAGAAATGTATATTTGAAAAGGGGGGAGGTTGATGGGGCAGAAGGGAGACAGGGAGAGGTCTAGGAAAGGAATTCACGGGAGATTTGCTTGCTGCAGACCCTCTTACCTTGCGTGGTCCCATCTAGTCCCATGATGAATTTCATTGCTCTGATGATTTGCTCTGCTATCGGGGGGCTCATGGAGGTGGCATAAGCAGCGCTATGTGAGTGAGCCCGTAAATAATCCACAAGGTCCTTTAATACAGGAGGGAAATCCAAAAAGAAGGCAAATAAATCTCAGTGTTGGTGGCCCCATCTCCACCCATCATAGCACAAGACATTTGATTCTCGAATGTGGTCTGATTTTCAACGGGCATCACCAAACTCTTTATTTTTTCTATCCCTTCTTCTTAGTCTCTCCCTAAACAACCTAGAAGGTATACAAAAATGGGATGCTGAAAATCTGGAGTTGAGTTCTGTAAGGCAAAACCAGATGTGTAAAGGAAAAGTGGTTTCCTAGACATTTGTTTGGGTACCTAGCCCATACGAGCACTGGTTTAGTATTCAGGAGAGTCCAAAGAAAAATCCGGGATGTGTTTTTTGCCCTTGAGCATATTACATTAGCTTGTGTCCATGGAGGAGTAATGGCAGGAAAAATAACAAGACATGCAGACTAGTTTATACAACGGGGCTACCAGATGGCCGAGGAAGGAGAGGGGATATTACCAGCGGGAGTAGATAAGGGAGGCTCCAGTGAGGAAGTAGAATTAAGTCTTGAAGAAAGAAGACAGACAAAGATAAAAAGAAAACTTTCAGGGGAAGGGAGCAGCAGGAGGGAGAGGAGAGAAATTAAACCAGTGTGGAGGTGAGGACCAGATAAACTCTAGTTGTGCCTTGAGCAGGAGACAACTATTAGGATTTTTGTGCAACCCTGTTTGGAGCGCTGACCCACTGCAGGATGCTGGTCCGTACAGTGGTAGGAATGATTCTCCACCTGCATGTCTGACCCTTGAGGCCAAACCTGAGGTCCCAGGTAAGCATGCTGAGAGCCTGAAGAAGCTCCAATCACCTCATTCTGCAGCGATGGTGGGGGACTCAGAGCTGGTACATGGAGGCACTCAGCCCTGGCCAGGCAGACCATCCATTGGCCCATCTGTCCTGACTCATAGCCCAGGACCCTTGGGGTTGTCCTGCAGAAAAGCTAGTGGGCCCATAGTGGCTCTGCGTTAGCAGTGGGGTCTGTGAAGCATCAGCCACCTTCTCTTCCAGGATAACGAGACAGCTTAGGATCCCACTTAGGATCTACTCTGACCATTCCCTGGAAGATGAACTGGGGAGAGCTCTGCTTTGAGCAGGCACATCTCATCCTAACTCCCCTTCACCGGCCACATCCACTCACACCTCTGCGCCTGGGACTGTGCCCGCCCGTCACTTTTCTCCCTCGGGTTATCGGTGTCGTGTTTGCTCCCAACCATGGGTCGTTACCCAAGCATTTTAAATGTACATAGTTATAGTTTATCTTCCTATGAACTAGTAACTAAAGTTAATAGGTAAGTAAGTAGAGAGTACCTAAAGTTACTATGAACTTTCCTAAACGTTCATAGTAAAGGGAATGTCCTGCCTTACAGGTGGTTGGTGACATGATGTCTCTACCTGGCCCACATGGGGAAACAGGTAACTCCATCCTGTCCTTACTGCTTCCTTCAATATGTCCTTCATCCTAAATCCCCTCTTCCAAGCTCCTGCTTCCCCGACTTCCTTTCTCCTTCATTTCACACTCTTCATTCCTTTTTGTTGGTTTGTTTCTTCTTTTCCTTCCCCAACGCTTCTACTCTGGTTCCCTCTCTCTTTTTTTTTTTTTTTTTTAACATCTTTATTGGAGTATAATTGCTTTACAATGGTGTGTTAGTTTCTGCTTTATAGCAAAGTGAATCAGTTATACGTATACATATATCCCCATATCTCTTCCCTCTTGCGTCTCCTTCCCTCCCACCCTCCCTATCCCACCCCTCTAGGTGGTCACAAAGCACCGAGCTGATCTCCCTGTTCTATGCGGCTGCTTCCCACTAGCTATCGGTTTTACATTTGGTAGTGTATATATGTACATGCCACTCTCTCACTTTGTCCCAGCTTACCCTTCCCCCTCCCCGTGTCCTCAAGTCCATTCTCTAGTAGGTCTGCATCTTTAGTTCCCTCTCTTTAGTTATTTTAATTTTAAATTCTCCATTCAAATCTTTTTTCTTTCCATTTCTAAGTATTTCTTTCCTTCCTTTCTCTCTCCTTTCTTCCCTCCCTCCCTTCCTTCCTTTCTTCTTTCCTCCCTCCCTCCCTTCTTCCTTCCTCCCTTCCTTCCTTCTTTCCTCCCTTCCTCCCTTCCTTCCTTCCTTCCTTCCCTTCCCCTCCTTCTCTCCCTATCCCCCGCCTCTTCCCTCCTTCCATCTTTCCATGCAGCAAGTTTGCACAAGGATGTGCTCTGGGCTATGTTCTGAATGCAGGAGCCCAAGAAGAGGAGGAGGATAGAAAGCCTAGTCCCTGGCAGCCATTCTCCACTTACATTAAAATCAAAATTAAGTTTCTGTCCATTATTTTGTTTAGTGAATCTCATAAAAACAGTGTTTTCACTGTATCTGAAGAGGATGTGTGTGACGTTGGCCTGACTGAAGGCACTGGCCACATGGTATCCAGGAGGTTCACTTTGAGGATGGAGGATGTGGCGGGAGGGTCAGGGAGAGAGAGGCGGTCATTTTCCAGAGTAGCTGCAGCCAAGCTGCTCTTCACAATCCTCCGTGAGCAGCAGCAGGTGTTTTCTTTCTCTGCTGAGAGCTGGTGCCTTCCAGCAGGATGCTGGGGAAGCCAGTGAAGAGGGAGCGGGTGGGATGCAGGAAATGGGATGATGGGGCTCATGTGGTCAGGAAAGAGCTGTTTTGAGGAGATGATCTGACCTAGAAGGATGGGTAGATTTGGATAGAGGAGGGGAGAGTCACGGACACGTGCTAAAATTAGTAATAAAGATGGCATCTTAATCAGCACAGGATGGAGGCGTCAAATGGGGGCAGAGGGAGAAGCTAGTGCCTCCAAGAAAAGGTGATGAGGGGTTGTTCCCTCGAGGGGAGTTCTGACCGCAGACTTACAAGACAGGCTGTGGAGACTAGATCACTTGGGTTCAAATCCTGGCTCTGCCACTTACTGACATGTGACCATGGGCAAGTTACTAAGGCTCTCTGTGCCTTAGTCTTCTTCTCTGAAAAATGAGATAATGGTGATACTTAACTCAGGGTCCTTGTGAGGATTCAATGAGTTAATACATACACAGTGCTTAAAAAGCATCTGGTACATTGTGAATACCTGGTGCTGTTGGCAATTATTGTTAATGGATTGGCATCTCAGAGATTCTTAACACTGGGAGCATGGATTGGGAGGAGGGGACCAAAATATAAAAACTTCTTACAGTGTTTTTATTTCAGCTCCCTTGTAACACTGTAAGGTTACATAATTGCATGCTGGTAGACCCGGGCATCAAACCAAAGATTTTCAGCCCAGCACTTCCTCCATCCTTATTGGGTGGTTAACAGTAGGAGTGAAAAGAAAGGAAAAGAGAGGCATTCTAAAGAAAGGAGAACCCAGACCTGATGGCAGATTGTATGACTGCAAAGATGGTAGATCTGACAGTTCATTGATAGACACAGAGCTGATATTCACTGGCTGCTTGAAGCTCAATTTTAAGAATTTTACGTGTATTTTACATGTATATTTACATGTATTAACTCAGCTTCACAACAACGTTATGAGATAGGTATTATTTTTATCTCCATTTCACAGGTGGGATCACTGAGTCATGGAACAGATCAGAAAATTTTCCAACCAAAAAGTGCAAAAAGTGGCTGGATAACAAGGATTTGGACCCAAACAGTCTGTCCCGAGATTACCGCCCCCCCCACCCCCCCTTAGCTCTGCACTGTGTTACTTCTTCAGACCAGAGGAGCTAGCTTGGCATGGGGTGGGGAATGGCCCAGGGAGCACAGAGAAGACCACCTTCACTGCTACTTATCCCTGTGGTGCTTTCCCTAATCCACAGAGATTACACCTCTGGAGGAGGAGGGGAAGAGGAGAATTCCTAATATACTCAAGTGTTCATAGTTCTAAACCACAGATTGAATTGTATCAGTCTCAAAATGTTTCCTGTCTATTACATTTATTTCTCCAAAGAAACTGGAACCTCCTTGAGAGTAGGGAACTGAGTTATATACTTTATTATACACTCTCTTATAATCCATAGTGGTGGGTACTTAGTGGGGTTCTGGTAAATACTGATGGTCTAATGGGAAGCAGAAGGGTTTAGGGGCTAAGGAAGGATGGTGAAGGTCCCTGAAGTATAGAGGGAGGTATCAAGCTGCATTCTTAGGAACAGGTATAGCAATATTCTCGTAGCCTTGGGGCATTGCTGACAAAGATCAAAGAAACAAAACAAAGCTGCCTTTGATCCCTAAAGGGGTCTTTATGTCCCCAAACCCCAATTTTCCTATCAAATTGAGAAATTTCACAAAGCCAAGGTCACATGCCTCCTTAGTTTGAATAGATGCCTCATCGGCACAGTATCACTTCCTTTTAACAGCAAGACTGTCTTGCCCATAATCTTATTTCTTTCAGACTGAGTCCACTTTCTCTCAGAATCTGAGTGTGTGGATGGGAGGTAATTTACCTGTGTGGTTCAGAAAGTGGGACTCTTGGAGTCCCCTCAGCAGAACATCAAGGAAGCCTTGGTTCCTGGTTTCCCGATTTCCTCCTATCACTCGCCCACTGGATGCCATGAGCCATGAATTAAGAGTTAGCTTTGGTCTTAAGGAGAGTCCGTGTTGTGTTTTCCTTCAGGCTGGGTTAGAGGTCTCTTCAGACCGAGGTTTCCAAGGCCATTAGTAAATGCAAAACCCTGAGCCTGGAGTTCAAGGACAAGGGTGGCTTTTCTGAGAAAGTTAGACAGGAGGCTCTTAGGGTAAACATCTTGGCGTTCATTCCATGACCCCCATTTACTTCAAAGGGCTGTTAAATACAGCCAGCGCTGAGCACGCAGGGCAGAGCTGGCTTCTGCCTTTGTCTGGCGCCCAGGCTTCTGGGCTAACACTCACACCAAACTTGGCTGCCCAGTCCCCTCCTCCAGAATCTCAGCCCTGCAACCTATCAGTCAGGAGGGTCACCTTTGCTTCATTCATTTGCAAATCTCTGGTCAGCCAGTGGAGGCTGTGAAAGCCAGTGCTCAACCCCAGGCATGCAACAGGACTCAGGATCCTTGCCTGAGAAAAACCTGGATCCTAGAAGCTGGGGTCTGCAGTGTTGACCCCATCTCCTCAGCAACTGAATTAATGCAAATTAAAAAATAAAAATAAGGAAACTAGCCCCATCAGCTCAGGCTTTCTTCCAAGAAGCCATTCATGGCATGGAGCTGTGATAGGTGGAGAGAAGTAAGTACCTGACATTTCACCTGAAGGTCTTGAAAGGAGAGAAAGATTCACTGTGGGTTGTTCATGGATCAGCTACAGCAGCTCCGAACTCACAGTGGGCAAAACAGTAAAACCTTGCTGGCTCTTGAGAGACTGTTTTAGCAGTTTCCCTGAGGTTGGGAGAGTAGGTCAGGCCAAGGCAGTAAACTCCAAGAGCGGAGATGAATTTGTAGAACATTTTGTTACAGGAAGGCTGAAGTGAGGACAAAAATCTCTACTCTCTGTAGTCGTATCTTAGCACCAAACCAATTTTTCTTTTGTGTGTTTCCAAATATTTTTTCTCACGTGACACATCTGCCTTGACCTGCTCCATAAAGATTTCTAGAGCCTCCTAGAAATTATTATTAGGAATATAGTCCCTGTGCCACTAACACTGACCTTGACATTTAAAAAGAGAGTTAAGAGCTAGACAGTTTTATAGTTTTCTAGATTTTTGGACTCAAGTAATTATTTTCAAATCTCAAGATTTACTAGGAAGCCCATGAGCAGAGTGAACTTGAAATTATTAAGATTTCAGAAAAATATAAAGTCCTAGTGTGTGCACTTTAATGTTTTTTATGGTTAATTTTGTTGCTTTTGTAGTATTTAGTATCTGGAATGCTGGATATTTTGCAGTACTCCCCCAAATTGAGATATATATTTTAAAATATCCAGAAAATATATGTATGATGAAACTCTGAAAACTGAACTCAAATTATTTAAACAGATACTAGAAAGATTTTTTTTTCCAAACAAATCTGTAGCATTTGCCCAATCCTATGTCCTATCAATTAAAAAGCATAGTTTAAAACAAACTGAAAGTGAAAATTCTTCAAAGTCCAGGGGGATAAAAACTATGATTTAAATGGAAACTATACATAATATAAAATTAACTTAATTTAACAAATTAAATGCACAGAGGAGCAGATGCATAAGTTCCATTAACTCATGGGCTCACTAGGCTAGAAGGAAACCACAGTTTATCTGGGTTTATCACAGTCTCACCAAAACGATTCCAGACAGGTGTTTATCTGACTGATTTTTAAATCATCAGGGAACGGCACAGGCAGACACTTTCTCAAGTGACCTCCTACCTCCTGCTCACCCTTCACATCTTGAAAAGTACCCTGTGTTTTCTAGGTTTTGCATCTTGCTGTTTCAGGACAGTAGGTCTCTGCATGGGTCAGCCAAACACTCTCTAATTCTTGCTGCCACCTAGTGGTAAATTCAGAGACTGCAGAGTATTTGTGGAGGGAGTAGGGGGAACGGGAGGGGGAGCGAGAGGGGAAGGTGAAGGGGAGGGCGGGGAGGGGGAGAGGGGAAAGGGAAAAATGATGAAGCCCTCTGGGTCTAAGTATGAACAAAATGAGTTTTTTTAAAGAGCAAAAAATGATCTACGTACTTTTATCTTCCTCTTGATTAATGTAAATACTAAATAATTTTCACAATTGCTCTGTATCTACCCCAAATCAATAGAAGTTACATAGACAAGAGCAAATACACTTTTAAAATAGTCCACCTGACTTCAGGATGGAGAGTATGTGAGAGAACCATACTGAACGGGCCGTCGGGAGCCTTTGTTTAAAGCGGGTATCACTTGAAGGAACTCTAAGGGGGACATGATGACAGCTACCAAATTTGACAACATTTCAAGGATCCACTCGCTTCAGTTTATTCAGGTGCCTTTGGTTCAGGAAACAGAGTTACGCTTGGTTAAACATTTTGTAGCTCAGAACTTCTGCTAAAGTAATCACAAAGCCAAGTAGCCTGGGTCAGGGGCGCGCTTACTTTGAGACCCTCTGATCCCATTGCTTTGACAGTCGAGGAAGGGAAAGTTTAACCTCTCACCAGATTTAGCTGAGTTTTGTAAGATCCTGGGCATTCCCTATGTTTTTAGCATCACCCAGCGAATTCCCACAGGCCAGTGGAAGGACACTGAACAACAATGCTTTGAGCTCGGAAGAAAGTGATGCTTCTTGAAGGGTAAAGCTCTGGACATTTTAAGCATTTGTGCATCTCATGGCAGGGTCAGTGGCCGTAATAAAATCTGTTGTTTTAAATCATGGGCTTTCCACAACCAGACTGTTTTTGGCCCTACTCCCTGGTTTGTCTAACTGGTTTACCAGGAGTCTGAACTCCTGTTCCTGCTGGGGACAATGAGTGAGGAATCAGGAATTTTAGAGAAGCCATCGAGCCACCTGCATGCACTGCTTTGGGGCCTTCTTTGCCCTCCTGGGTGGAGCCATCTACACTGTCACAGTGTATCTGGGACAGGTGTAGGCCTGGGGGAGACAGCTATCAGGATTTGGATTAAAACGTCATATAAAGCAGCAGATTAACTGGCTCTTTGAGCCCTGAAACCCAGGTTTTAATATTTCATTTTCCTTCTCTCCGCCCCTTCCCTCTTCTTTTAAAACCCTTTCAAGCATTTGTTTTATTTTAGCAACCCCCTTGGTGACATTGGCAGTAGAATGACAGGGATAACATTTAACAGTCTGATTCCTTCAGATCAGAATCTTAAGTCACCTAGATAAGGTATCAGAGGATGACAAGATTTGACCCATGGCTTATCCAAAATTGTGGAAGAGAATTATTTTGCAGAGAAAATCTCTAAAAAAGACATTTCCAATCTTGCTACTATTTTGATTAAAACTCTGAAAACCCACAACTTGTAGCACAGGGTCAGTGTCCTTAACATCTGACGTCTGCTCGCTGTTTCTACCACCCACCTTGCATTTTTCACGCCACAAAACCCAAACGACTTACAGTTCTGCAGCACCACTTCTGTGGCTTGTTAGACATCATTCCCTCTTTCTGAAATATAAACCCCGCCGCCCCATCCTTTGTCTACAAGACTGGCATTCATTCTAAGACTTCTTAGGTACTGCCCTTTCCTTTGTACTGTCTTTGCCTGTGTGCACAGCTGGTGTTGTCTTTTTATGATCATGTGATTACTCATCACATGCAACTCTGCGCTATCAGAGTATGAGCTGCTTGACCTTCTGGGCCTCCCGTGCCTGTGAACACACGGTGGCAAGGCTGCCCTCATCAGTCAAGTGTGCTGAACTGAATTGAAGCTCTCAGGGAAATCAGAAGACCTCGCAGACTACCTTCCGAGGGCATTCAGGTTTTAAACAGACACAAGGGATCTGTCTCTTACCTTCCTTCCAGCTATGTAACCTCCCGAGGCGCCAAAGCTTTTGGTGAATGTGCCCATAAATACATCAATATCTCTGGGGTCCGTTGCAAAGAACTCCATCACACCCCGGCCGGTTGGGCCCAAGGACCCAATACTGTGAGCTTCGTCTACGTAGAGGTAAGCCTTGTATTTCTTCTTTAGAGCCACGATCTGGGGCAGACGCACGATGGAACCTTCCATGCTAGGGCATAAGAAGAAATGCTCGTCACCGGTGTGTACCCTCCGGGAAGCTCTGTGTCACTCTCCCTTTCAGTACTTCTCAGACAGCCTGCCCTGACACCAGACGGGGATGACAGGGACATGCCATTCCTTTCTTCTTAAGGCATATTTTATTTGGTGGAGACCACCCTCTCAATCTTGCAAGGCTGCTCTGGCATTATTTCACTTGGGGAAAAAAATAATTTACATTCAGTGGATTTAAGTGCTTTGAGTTGTTATAGCTAATTCCCAAGTAAACAGCTCACTGCATTGTTGATCAATTTATCAATATTAGTAAAGCCGACTAGCATAACTAGACTGACCATGTTGGATTCTAGGTATTTTGCTAGTTTTAATTAAATTGCTCTATGTTGATGTGTCTTTATCAGCCTGCTACTGTCTATTTGCCCAGTTCTGTCTGACCTAAACTCAGTGCTTGAATTGCCAAAGATTAAAAGAAGGAATTAAAAACACACAAAAGAACTTTAAGACATCATAAACTTATTAAAGCATGGGAGAAAGTCCTTAGGGTCTCCTGTTCAGTCCTCACTGAACTCAAAGGCTTATTCGAGGCTTCTGGTGGTGTCCCTTCTTTTCCTTTAGGGCCATGGTTCTCAATCTTGAGTGAGCATCAGAATCCCTTGAATGGTTTGTTACAACACAGATTGCTGGGTCCCACCCCCAGAGTTTCTGATTTAGTAGGTCTGGGATGGGCTTCGAATTTGCATTTCTACCAAGCTCCTGGGAGAGTCCCCTACTGCTAGTTGGAGACAGCACTCTGAGAACCACTGCTATAGATCAACTTTTGTTTTAGCCCTAAGTGCTTAATTTTTCATGGTATTATTGTAATTTGGTAAATTTACATGGTATTTTAAATTGCAAAAACACTTCTAGTCCTCCAGCAAAGGGAAAGACAGGAAGTAAATAAGCAAGTAAAATGAACATTCATATTTACATGGCACCTCTTGGAACCCAATGGATTTAGAAGAACTCTTGTCTTTAATCAGTTCTCAGAACACTTCGTAAGCTGTGTCCACAGCTCACACAGTTTTGACTGCACTGACTGGCGAGTTCTATGAAAACACACAGACTCACCCCCATGAAGGAGCTTGTCAAACAGTTCAAGCAACCCATTAATTTAGTTCAAGAACTAGTCAATTGACACAAACAGAGTTGAACTTCTCCCTTCTTCTTAATTAGTTTATGTATTTATTTAATGTATTAAAAAATAATTTAGGTGTTAGGTTGATTCAGTCAAAACAGTCCAGCTGTTATGTAGTTACCCAGACCAACAGGTGTTGGATGCTTTTTTTTTTTTTTAAAGGACTTTATTTTTCAGAGTAGTTTTAGGTTCACGGCAAAAGTGAGTAGAGGGTACAGAGATCTCCCACATACCCCTGCCTGACATATGCATACCCTCCCCCATTATCAACATCACCCACCAAAGTGGTACATTTGTTTCAACTGATTAACCTACATTGGTACATCATCATCTAAAGCCCATAGTTTATATTAGGGTTCACTCTTGGCATTGTATGTGAAACCAAGCAGGACCCTGTGGGGATCCTGGGCACAAAAGCCTTCTGTCCCCTGTTTCTTATTTGTAGGAAATAGGTTTCAGCTTTCATGACCTTCCCTGAGTTCCAAAGGGCAGGTTCAAACAGTTGCTAATCAGGGAAGAGAAGGGATGCAGAGACAAGGGAAGAGCAGTCAAGAAACAATAGTGCAGCCTTGGGTCAGGGTCCTAGTTCCGCCTCAAGGGATACACATAACAATATCTTCGAGCTCTTCTCATATTTATCCATTTGCCAACTGAAGGACATTTTGGTTGCTTCCAAGTCTTGGCAGAACTAAAACCCCCAACAAATGGAAGATGTTAACTACTTGGTGAAGCACTCTTCATTCCAGAGAGGTCAGTTTGATAACCTCCAGAACCACAGAAGCTCATCAAAAGACCACCCGAGGCCAGATTAAAGGAATGCAGGCCCTGCACACACCCTGATCCTTATCAGCAACTCCATCCTTGAACCTTTGTTATAAAACTCCTCACCAAATCCCCCCAGGTTGGGACACACAGTTTTGAGGGCATTAGCCCGCTGTGTCCCCCTTTGTCTGGCAAAGCAATAAAGTTATTCTTTTCTACTTCACCCAAAACTCTGTCTCCAAGATTTGATTTGGTATTGGTGCACAGAGGCTGAGTTTTGGCATCATACATTCTGTGGGTTTGGATGAATGCATAATGACACGTATCCATCATTATAATATCACACAAACTACTTTCACTGCCCTAAAAATCCACTGTGCTTACCTACTTATCCATCTCCACACCCAACCCATGGCAACCAGGGATCTTTTCGCTGATTCTAGAGTAATGCCTTTCCCAGAACATTATGTAGTTGGAATCATACACTATGTAACGTTTTCAGATTGGCTTCTTTCACTTAATAATATGCATTTAAGTTTCCTCCACATCTTTTCATGGCTCCACAGCTCATTTCTTTTTAGTGCTGAATAAAATTCCATTGTCTGGATGGACCACAGTTTATTTAGCCATTTGTCAACTGAAGGACATTTTGGTGGCTTCCAAGTTTGGGCAATTATAAAGAAAGATGCTACAAACATCTGTGTGCAGGGTTTTGAGTGGACACAAGTTTTCAACTCCTTTGGGTAAATACCACGGAGCATGATTGCTGGATTGTATGGTAAGAGCATGCTTGTAAGAAACCACCAATCCGTCATCCAAAGTGGCTGGACCATTTTGCATTCCCACCAGCAGTGAATGAGAGCTCCGGGTTACTGCACATTCTCGCCAGCGTTTACTGTTGTCAGCGTCCCAGACTGTGAACTTCTAACAGGTGTGTAGTGGTATCTCATTGTTTTAATTTGTATTTTCCCTGATGGCATATGAGCATCTTTTCACATGCTTATTTCCATCTGTAAATCTTTGGTGAGGTATCTGTTAAGGTCTTTGGCCCATTTTTTAACCCGGTTGTTTGTTTTCTTATTGTTGAGTTCTAAGAGTTTTTTGCATCTTTTAGATAATGATGCTTTATCAAATGTATCTTTTGCAAATACTTTCTCCCAGTCTTTGGCGTGTCTTTCTAATGCTCTTGGCATTTTCTTGCAGAGCAAAAGTTCTTAATTTTAATGAAGTCCTGCTTATTACATTTGTGCTTTTTACAAGGTCATTCTGAAAGGCTGTTTTCAGATTTTAATGACATGAAGACCAAATAGAGTCATCTTCTCTTATAGAAGTTTGCGAGTTAGTTCCAGTATTTTCTTAGAGTAATTGCTTGTTAAAGTTGTTTCCATTGAAGGGGAGGAGGTCCAGCCAGCTGACTGCCTAAGCTGAGATGGTAGCCACAGCACTTACTAACTGAGGACTTGGGCAACTTATTTGCTGTTCTCTGACTCAGTTTCCTCGGATGTAAAATAAGCATGATGATGGCACACTGCTCATAAGGCCTTTATAAGAATGACTAGAAATAATACTTGTAAAGTGTCTGACGTATAACAAGCACCCATTGGGTTGTTCTTGTTCTCAGGTGGAGCTTAGGAGGAAATGGTAGCAACGAGGCCTAATTTGAGAAATTGGGAGCCCTTGACAATGCTCTGTGTTGAATTTTCCAGGAAGAAAGCATATGGGTGTCACACATAATAAATGGCTGTATGCCCTCAAAATTCTAGAATCTTCTCATCTTTTAAGATGTTCTAAATTGGTAACACAAACATGCTAAAAACCTGACATGTCACAAATAGCCATTCTTTGTTCTGGAACTGAGTTTGGCAGGAACCGGAGTTAATGTTGAACAGTTTGCAGACACTCCGGGCAGCTAATTAGCCATCTTTGCTTGGGCCGATCTAGCTGATGTTAGGGGCCTGCTCACCTGGTTTATATTTCTTCCTTGAAGATTAATGACTTCACAATACTGCTGATTTCAGGAGTTAATGTAGGGCACACATGAGTCCTAGAGGGAATTCAGTTTTTATAAAGAGCTATATTTACCCACACTAAGTTTTCATTCTCTCAATGTGACCAAATTTGAATTGAACCTTTCCCTGTAGTGGGATATTGAGTTTGGTGTTTACATGAAAAGGCTATCTATGTTATTGCTGCAAATTGCTGTCAAAGAACACTGTGCCAGAAACGATTTAAAAAAAAAAACAAACAAACCCAAGAACAGTGTTTTATTCTTTCTTCCTGAGTGGAAGGTTGTGTTTTCCTTTGACTTGAATAGAAAAAAAAAAACAACTAAAATACAACTGTAGGTAAAGATAATTCCACCAGTTAATTTGAAGTTCTGTGCAGGGACTTGAATGATTCTTAAACCAGCAAGCCAGTGAATAATTTCTTTATATCTTTTCTATTACATAATGTATTAGCTAAGTGACAAGACTACTTTTTGAAATCTCCCTCTCACCACCTTCTCCTCCACCTATAAACCATATTACCCACTGACAGAATTGGGATTTAAACCACTGGTTTGCCAACTTACATGGTGGAAAAATCTCCTTGGTGGGCCCTGAGTACAATCCAAGGGGAGAAAGGAAGGTGGAAAGAAAGGGGAAAAAAGGAACTAAGCTTAATTAAAAATAAAGTAACTACTGTTTTCTTTTTCTTTGTCTTTGTTTAAACCACAGAGATATAGGTGAGAGTTTACCACTGAAGATCTCAGTCCTTAAACTCACATTATTTTGGGCAGGAGAATGGCTTACATTCTTAGAGAAAATGGCATTCTGAGATTTCAACATTTGTTTATATGTGTATTTTTGGAAAAGGTTGGATAGTATTTCTTGATTAATTTTATTTTGAAAGTTTGGGCTCCAGCTATGCTAGTTTATATCCCCAGTTATTTGGGACCTCTCTCCCCATCTCTAGTGTATTTTTGAATAATTTTGAGATTTTTCGACCACCATGAATCAACCACTAGGATTCTCAGAGACACAAAACTAGAAGACTGTGACTTTAAAACAATACTTAAAAGAAAATGCAGGTGAGAACACTAAAATAATACTATTGTACTTCTAAACCCCAAATCATGGAATCATGGAACTCTACACTTCAAGTTTCAATCTCCCGATTTTACCGATGAAGAAACCGAGCCCTAGACAGGTTGATGGTGAAAGTCAAATGGATGACCTTGCATTTTCCACATTTATTTCATTGGATGTGGACACATGGGCTGATTCTTCTGTTTACATTGGGTCTCTGTCCCAGCAGGGCCACCTGGTTTGAATCCCAGCTCTGATTTATCTCAGCTATCTGCCCTGGGGCAAGTTATCTAGGTCTTGGAACCTGAGTGTCTTCATCCTCACAATAAACTTAAGAGTACTGGAGGCACTTACTCAAGATAGCACATGTGAAATGTTTAGCAATAAAACATGATAAATGTGAACCCTGTCCCCTGACACCCATCCTTCAGGAGTCAAACAGCTTTGCCATGCAGATGGCTTATTGTTTTCTGAGTTGCAACTTCCTTAACTGAAAATAAATTTGATGATGAAGACAGCTACCCTTGGCTGTGGCTTTACTATGCGCTGGGTTTTTCCAAGCACTAGCTTATGTGATCTCATTTAATTCTTACAAAAGAACCCTATGAAGGGCACATAGTTATAGGCAGCAACACAGGATCTACACCCATGTCCCAGGCCTCCGTCCAAATCCTGACTCCCCTATAGTCTATATATAAATATTAATACATACATGATCTATGGATGATGATATTATTATTGCTACTATTATTATTATTATCATAACTGCTTTTATGGAGTTTACTGACTTCTTGGATTTGGTATCTAGCCTTTTCTACCTTGATACCTACCTGAAACTGTCTGATTTGGCTGACTGCTCTTTTTTGGAGCATTGAAGAAATTGATTTATGTGAGCTGTCTGTGGTAGGGAGACTTTGCCCATGGGGGCAAACCACAGCCAGAGATAAGAAAGATCTGGGAGTGAAACTCTAAGGAGGTTTTGTGTGGATTCTAACAAGGTATACATACATAATACATCTCTGGAGAGTAAAAGTACATTTGTGAACTACATTCATAACCCTGGCCCTTTGGAAAATCTTGTGGGAAATAATTTCATTTTCTGGTGAGAGCAGCAAATGAGAACATCCATATGTTCCAGAACTCTATTCTAGGCTAGTCTTATTTTACAGACGAGGAAACTGAGGTCCCAGGAGGTACTGAGGCCTGTTTAAGAAGGGTCCTGTTTCCTATCTATGAATGAGTGCCTTTAGGTCACAGTCTCATTTAAAGATAAGATCCCTGTGCAGGTGAGAACAAAGGAACATCTCTGAGAAGGCAAGTCCATGGACAGTGGAGACTTCTCCCTGTATACATGTCTGGTTGATGCAGCTGCTGTGGTAGATTGCCTCCAAAGATGGTTGCCTGTAAGTCTTCCCCTCCCTGTATACACAAGCCAATCCTCCCATCAAGAGGTGGGGTCTGTTTCTCCTCCCCTTGAATCTGGGCTAGACTCGTGTCATCCCTTGACCAATAGAATATGGTGATGTTGTACCAGTTCTGGGCCCAGCCCTTAAAAGGCTGGTAACTTCTGCTTTCATTCTCTTGGAAGCCAGCCACCATGTTGTAAGGAAGCTCTAGCTAGACTGCTGAATGAGAAAAGCCTACATATAGAGAAAGCACCCCAGAGAAGAGGAGAGAATAAGGCACCTCAGTCAACAGCCAGTACCAACAGCCCACATGTGTGAGTGAGGTCATTTTGGATGTTCCAGCCCCAGCCAAACACCCCATTGAAAACAGCCGCATGAATGACCCCAACCCATGTCACGTGGAGCAGAGCTGCCCAGTTGGTCCAGACAACCCACAGTAGCGTGGGAAATAATAACTCATTGCTGTGTAAGCCATTGTGCTTTGAGGTGGCTTGTTTCACAGCAGTAGGTCACTGGGCAGTCACCATTGCTAGTGAACCCTAAGCTGTGGTTTGTTGCCACCCTGTTTTGGAGCCGAAGTCCACACCTGCCTCCCCTATCCTCCTGATATCATGGTAGGACCCAGGCCCAACATAGCCATTAGCAGAGGGGTTTCTTTGTGTAACTGATGGGAATATTTGACAGTGAAACGCTGGTGGTCCACTTAATTTCAGCCATGATCAAAGTACTTAGAACACAACTTCTCTTTAGTGAAGCCGAGTTCTGTTTATTTGCAGTTGGGCTCTGTTTACTCTGGTTAAAGGAGATGCCCGTCTGCTCTCCCTCCGCTGATCTGTGCTCCCACCATTCTAGGCTTGATTGACAGGTGTTTAGATAAGGTCTCCCCTCCCAGGCTGGCATCTGGCACAAATCACACAGGGAGAAAGACCCGTGCTTGAGGCTATGACAGCCCAGAGTCAAGATGAGATTATTTCCTAAAAGTAGCAAGTTCAGGGCCAGTGAGTGGTTACATTATTCTACAGCAGGGTTTCCCAAACTCGGCACTGTTGACATTTTGAGCCGGATAATTCTCCGCTGTAGGGGACTATCCTGTGCGTTGTAGGAGGCTTAGCAGCATCTCTGGCCTCTGCCCACCAGATGCCAACAGGACTTTACTGCAGTTGTGACAACTGAAAATCGCCAAATGTGCTTGTGTGGTGCCCCCAGGGATGGATTCCATTAGCTTCAGGGAAAAAAAGGCCGCTCCTGATCTCAAGCCTCCTTTGCAGCCACACTTCCCCTTGTTGGGAAGTTAAGCCCTCATTCCCTTCCTTTTAATCTTGTTCACTGTCCCATAATTAATCCAGAGGAAACATTGCCCTTGCTTCTTCTAACATGAAGATTGAGAATTGATTTAGGAGTGAGTAACTCTGAAGTAATGTTTCCTTGACTCATGGACTAGGGCATCCACCAGAAGACAAACTTGGGAGCAGTTTCTTCCTTAGTAACGATCATCAATTCAGACATAGAATGAAGCAAATCCAATCACAACCAGCAATATAAAAGTGCAGCTCTGACTGGCTTAGTGGACGTTTTGTCTGCTCAGCCTAAAAGCTGTGGGGAGACCGAGCATGCCTTCAGATGCTAAGACCATCTCCCCCTCTTCCCAGCTCTGCATCAAGAATTGTACTCCAAGTTAGTCTTACCTTGAAGAAAATGTGCAGGCTTTTTTGTAGTCTGATGCCAACAATTGGCCAAGTTCAGCAAGCCTGGAGTTTGGGTGCACTATTGAGTTAGGGGCAGCTGGGTGCCCATCAGCAGTATCTACTTTCCTGCCTTTGTCGTAAAGGCAAAGAGTGTTCTGAGGTTGACTAACCCATCCCCTAAAAGCCTTTGAAACTGTGGGGCAGCCAAAGGTAGTGGAATCAATACAAGTTAGCAATGCTCTGTCAGGACGTTTCTGAAGACACCTTCTTAAGTATGCCAGCCTCCAAGGTGCTCCGCCATACGTATGGTCATTGAAAAGACAGGTGACCCAAGACCTGATGGTTCACATTGATAGCTCTGACTCAGGTCCCTTCATAACACCTATATCTAACTCATTTTTCCATTTAACTAAGAGAGGTCAGCCTTGCCCCATCTGTCAGCTCACTGTGGGCCTCAGTGTGTGAATAGGTCTCTGGTTATTTACATACCTGTAGATGCCCTCCACTAGGATGAGAATCTTTTTCCAAGCTCTGCGGGTTCGAGGCTGACCGTAGATTACAGCATCTCTCAGGAGCTTCTCTAGGCTTTGCATGTCTTTAAATAATACACACAAAAAAATTGAGTCATGAGAGGGCTTTTCTTTTCCTCCTTCATTTTCTTTTTGGAGAAGGCAGCAGATATTTTAGGCTCAGGCTTGGACCCGAACTTTCAGAGAGCAAAGTCAAAGTCAGAGAACACCTTGGGGGAGAGACAAGTCTAGTTTTTAGTAAAAGTTAACTCTGACAAGCTGAGTAGGCAGATTTGTAAAGCCAGCAGAATAAACCTCTAGTGGGGGCATATAGTTTCACAGGGTCTTCAAAGGCTGTCCTCACCTGCCTTAGCAGAGATTGCAGCTTTACATTAAAGGCATTTCTTAAACTTAAGCTTTGTTGCCAGGTGAAAATTAGCCCTGAGGGATATCATTAACTAACACTCACCAATCAATGGTTTAGCCACCAGCATGGTAGAGTTTAGCTGGCTTTGCACAGAACAGCAGCATTTTGGGCTGGCAGGGGTCTCACTGCCTAAGTTTTGGGAGGTGGGTAAATGGATGTGGTGTGGAGGCCATGTTCTGGTACAAAGCAGTCCTGGTTTCTTTCAAAACTTTAAGGCAGTGCCATTTTTTGTCATTTATCCACCAGTGGGTCTCAGACTTCAGAGACTGTGAATCATCATTTGGGGAACCAGTAAAAATGTAGATTCCCTGTCTCACTCCTAGAGATTCTGGACCAGTTCGTGTGGGATGGGGTCCACAAGGGTTCATGTTTGGGGTCTTGGCACTCCTGGGTCCATCACTCAAAGCCAGACCTATATTTTGAGCTACATAACTGTTTCCAACCACATTTTAGACAAAACCACGGGTACCTCAAACTCAGCATTTCCAAGATAGAACTTGTGGCAGATGGCATTATTGGCCCCAATTCCTACACTCTCCCAATTGGAGTCCTTTGACATGTGACCTCAGAGCCCTCCCACTGAAGGAATGGAAGATGTTTCCTTGCCTCTGGCTTGGGTTCAGCCAAGTGACATGCTTTGGCTAATAGAATCCAGGGAAGAGAGAGCAGGTTAGTTCCGTGCCTCCGCCTTAAGAGGCCTTACACATTTCTGCTTTTCCTCTTGTGCTTCTACCAGTAACATGAAAAGAATACTCCCAGGCTAGTCCACAGGTCCTGGGAGGGTCCCAGGAGAGGCTGAGAGACAAGTAGGGCACAGTTAGCCCAGCCCACTTGCAGTCATGAGTAAGAAATAAGTGATATTTGTTGGATGCTACTGAGGTTTCGAGGTTGTTTGTTACGGGACTAGCTAAAGAATGCAGTCTGCAAAGGCCGTTCCTGATCTAGTCCCTGGCTGTCTTCCTCATATGGTTTCTCAATATTCCCCAGCACACAGCCTCCCATTTCTCTTATATGCTTCCCCGCTCTTGTCTGTCTGGAGAACCTCCACCCACCACGCAAGCCTCCACTCAAACTCTTTTGGCCAATAGGACAGATTTTCTTTCTTCTTTGTGTCCTTGATGACTCATCTATTCTGGATTTAAGCACTCATCACACTGCTCATTATTTGAGTTCATTTCTCTCCTCCAGGGAAGGCAGAGACCTTATCTTATTCATCCTTTTAGCCCTAGTCCTAATGCACAGTGCTAGAGCTAAAGCGATATGTGATAGTTGAATCACTTGTTTTTTTCATGGAAAAGATTGTAGACCAGGAAACAAGAAAGGGAATGACACTTTGGGATCTAAATAGGAATTATGAGAAAGGATAATTGCCTCATGCCTGCAGTAATATATCTTTAATTAACTGCGTTTTTAACTTTTTTTTTTTTAACATCTTTATTGGAGCATAATTGCTTTACAAAGGTGTGTTAGTTTCTGCTGTATAACAAAGTGAATCAGCTATACATATACATATATCCCCATATCTCCTCCCTCTTGCGTCTTCCTCCCACACTCCCTATCCCATCCCTCTAGGTTAAAGACAGGCAGATATATCTTCTGAGTCTTCACGTAAGATGTAGTGTTGTTTTAGTGTCACTACATCACTGACCACGAGATGGCAGCCAAGGAAACAGAAAGCAGCTTTCTTATTTTGAGAATTTCAGGGATAACAAACGTTCATCTTTAGACATTTTGCTTTCGGCTGGGTTCCTAAAATGTTGAAGTAACCCATGTGATTGGGGGAAGCAGCTCCCTTTTCTATAATCCACCGCAGGCCTGTTAGTCTCTGAAGGGAATACAGAGCTGATGAATATAAGTATACCTGCTTACAGAGTTTTTCCTTCTGGGACTTGGAATTTACAAGTTTTTATACAGAAATGACACATGGTGAGTGTGACTCCTGTGCCATAGTAATAAAAGCAAACCCAGACTCCAGAGAGTGGGCACAGAGGGAGCCGACCTCCACATAACAAAGGCCGCACACGACAAAGCCACAGCAGCCAACATCGTTCTCAATGGTGAAAAACTGAAAGCATTTCCTCTAAGATCAGGAACAAGACAAGGATGTCCACACTCACCACTATTATTCAACATAGTTTTGGAAGTCCTAGCCACGACAATCAGAGAAGAAAAAGAAAAAAAAGGAATACAAATTGGAAAAGAAGAAGTAAAACTGTCACTGTTTGCAGATGACATGATACTATACATAGAGAATCCTAAAGATGTCACCAGAAAACTACCAGAGCTAAGCAATTGAATGTGGTAAAGTTGCAGGATACAAAATTAATGCACAGAAATCTCTTGCATTCCTATACATTAATGATGAAAAATCTGAAAGAGAAATTAAGGAAACACTACCATTTACCATTGCAACAAAAAGAATAAAATACCTAGGAATAAACCTACCTAAGGAGACAAAAGATCTGTATTCAGAAAACTATAAGACACTGATGAAAGAAATCAAAGATGACACAAACAGATGGAGAGATATACCATGTTCTTGGATTGGAAGAATCAATAGTGTGAAAATGACTATACTACCCAAAGCAATCTACAGATTCAATGCAATCCCTATCAAATTACCAATGGCATTTTTTACAGAACTAGAACAAAACATCTTAAAATTTGTATGGAGACACAAAAGACCTCGAATAGCCAAAGCAATCTTGAGGGCAAAAAACGGAGCTGGAGGAATCAGCCTCCCTGACTTCAGACTATACTACAAAGCTACAGTTATCAAGACAATATGGTACTGGCACAAAAACAGAAATATAGATCAATGGAACAGGAAGCCCAGAGATAAACCCACGTACCTATGGTCAACTAATCTATGACAAAAGAGGCAAGGATATACAATGGAGAAAAGACAGTCTCTTCAATAAGTGGTGCTGGGAAAACTGGACAGCTACATGTAAAAGAATGAAATTAGAACACTCCCTAACACCATACACAAAAATAAACTCAAAAGCAAACCCAAGTGAACTAAATTAGCAGTCACTTTAAAGTGAATATTCTAAGATTTTCGAAAATCTATACACGCAGAGATTATTGTACTGTTTATGCAATTAAGAGGGTCACATACATGTTAGAGCCTGAGTTTGGGAGTTTAAATGAACCCCACTAAAGAAGAGAAATTTCTCTCCATTCTTTTAATATCAGGCAGGACAGAAAACAAGCCTACAAAAGACCTTGATATGTTTTTTGCATTTTGCAGATGGCAGGAACTCATAGTGTTTGTCATGAATGGAGAGTTCGATGAGGAGAAGCTTTTAGCGGAACTTCAGAAAACCCTCGGTGTCCACACACTGGGATCCTTGAGCAAAGGGAAGATCAATCAGCCATTGTTCCGCCTTGGGGGACAAACTCACTTACCTCTTAGAATCACAGAAGCTAGACAGAGAGAGGTATGACTTCACTCACTGTGGGATTCTGGACCCATATTAACATCTGGTAGTTTCTGATTTTTAGGTCCTTGCTCTATAATTCTACAGTGTGTGGGTCACAGACCTATAGGATTCAGGGGATTGTGGTTTATGTTCTTGCAGGCCTTATGAGGTTCTACTGTTTCAGCAAATCACATGCTAACATCTGCAAGAGATTTTCAAATAATGATGCTTATTAAAGCACTTATACCCGCATTACGTTAATCCTCATGACACCTCTGAACGATTAGGTTTTGGGTTTTTTTTTCAGATATACAAACTAATGCCAGAAGGTTTCTAAAACCAATAACAACCAAAAACAAAAAACAAAAAATAACAAAAAAAACCCAAAAGACCCTAAGCCCAAACAAACCAGCTTCTTGTCAGAGTATAGAGAAAATCCTGAGATACAGAAATTAAAAGAATACAGTTGATGCCATCAAGGTGCACCCACACAATGCTACTGTACAATCATGTTACAAAGTTATAATGACACACTGTGGACTTGTAATCACCACAAATTTGAGTACCAACAACGCCTTAGACATTATTCACCACCAAGTCTGGCTCATCAAGGCGGGGTCCTTTGGTTTGTGACGGACTGAGAGGAGGGAGCCGACATGGTGGGTGATGAGACGTGGCCTGGGGTCCACGTTCTGGTGCAAAGCAGCCCTGGTTTGTCACGGGTTAGGGAATTACTAAATCCCAGGGAGAGCCCAGCTATGTGCCCAAAGCTCCAATCAGGTTTAGGTGACAATGACGCTCTGCGAGCCTGTTCCTGCACCTGTCCTTAAATTCAAAACCCTCATAATATCAGCAAGCCTCCGGGATCTGCGGAAACTACACATACAGTCCTGTGAGAAGAGAGCCTAAGTCAACAAAGAAGCCGTAACCTTCTCAGAAAGGAGGTTGGTGTAGTTCAAAAAGTGTCTTCCTAAAGATAAGAACTAGGTCTCTGGCTTCTTTCTTACTTTCCTGTACAGCAAAAACACTCTTTCTCCTGCCTCGGCTGCCTCTTTCCTCATCTCTTGTGCAACTGAGCTTTTGTTGAGACATGAGAACTTGGCCACCCCTCCGTGCCCTGCCCTGCTCTCCATCTAGGGCCCGTGGTCGGGGCTGAAGGGCAGCCTCCACTTTCCTTGTGCTGCCCAGAGTGCTTGCTGGTTCTCCCTCATCACTCAAAGCTCCAAGAAACCTGCCTCCACCTGCATTTAGATATGTCCTCTTGTTCCCTGCTCCGTGGGCTTCTTGCCAAAATCTTTTCATGCCTACACAGGATAGACACTCAACAGCTATTTCTTAAGTGAGAAGATGGTTGGATGATGAAGAAATACTACTTGTTACTCTAATTCCTTGCCTCCCCCTATCTTTTCCCTGTTCCTCGTGTTCCTTCAGGGATAATCAGTTTCATCCTTCAATATTGAGCCCAAATGTGAACTATTAATCAGTAGGTACTTAAACAACTGTGAATGATGATAAACTATTCTTATTTTTAAGATGGTTTGGGGGGAACTGCCCCCTTGTGTAGCCTTTGGGGGAAAACATAATCATAATGTCCAGTTCTGGCCAGCAAAGCAAATATTTCTCTCAAAGTGACATTTATAGAGTCTCCTCCATGAGATCAATGGGGGCATTTCTGATGCATTGAAAAATGGGTGCGGGACTTCCCTGGTGGCACAGTGGATAAGACTCTGCACTCCCAATGCAGGGGCCATGAGTTCGATCCCTGCTCAGGGAACTAGATCCCACATGCATGCCACAACTAAGGAACCCGTCTGCTGCAACTAAGACCTGGCACAACCAAATAAATAAATAAATATTTAAAAAAGTTAAAAAAAAAAAGAAAAATGTGTGCCTTCAGTTTTGCAAGGCAGTTTGGATACATACTTTGGTTCAGGTCTTCTGAATGGGTCTGCAAATATGTTTGCAGGTGTCACATGGTCTTTTGTAGGTCAAAGAAGCAAGGTGAGCTTCCTGGAAGTAGACAAAAGGCAGCTGGGAGCAGAGGAGCTGGGCTGGGCAGAGGGTGAGGTAGGTGCTAGGGGCAGGGCCTATTTACCCAGGGGAGAGGGTCATCCCAGAAACTTCTGGCCTTGGGCACATGAGGTGAAGAATGGGTAGAGCCTAATGCATGGGGACAGAGTGTCCCATGCACTCAGGCTCTGGGCCTGATGAAGCATGGAGGGCTCTGATCCTTAGAGAAGAGTCTGTGGGACTAGACAGAATGCTGAATAGGATCCCTGGGGAGTGGGGTCAGCGCAGTAAGGTGAGCCTTGATTCAGGGAGCACTGTGGGAGCCCAGGGGTCAGCACCTGGATCCTGCGTCTCAGGTCAGGGTGCAGTCAAGGGCGCCCATGAATGCTGGCTGCGTCCGCCTAACCCAACTGCCCTGACCCGGGACAGTTGCATGGGAGATGGAGGCTATGGAGTATTTCATACATCACTCTACCATCTGGGGGAGGCAGGGAGTGGAAAGGAGGTCAAAGTTCCTTGTGTTTAGAAATGGGAACTCTGAAGTCAGACCTCCTCAATTTAAATCCCAGCTCTGCCTCTTTCCAGCGGTCTCTAAACAAGTCACCTCACCACTTTGTGCCTCTTTCTTCATCTGTAAAAAGGGGATAATCGGTAGGTGACTTGTTGTGAAGTTGGGGCTAAAAGGAGTGAGTGCATGTGAAAGTTTCATTACAGCAAGGGTTGAATACTCTTACTGTTAAAAGATATAGGGGCAATTGCTTTATTTGTTAAACAACCTAGTTCAGGAGTCTTGAGATTGAAAAGGTCGTGGCTTGTAAAGTAATCTAAGTGATGTTTATAGGTTTGACCTTCCACTCAAATGACACTCATGAGCCCTCACTCCGCAGAAGAGGTAGGGCTCAGAGTTTTCCCATAAACACTGCATCCTTTGTTCTTCTTCCTCTTGGCCTTTAAATGCCTCTAGATAGAATCCTGGTTCTTCCTCTCCACTTTTTTTTTCCCTAAACCACTCCAAATTCTTGGCCTGCTCATTCCTCTGACCTCATGGCAACTCCCCTAGCTGAAAAGACTGCTTCTCTTCTTCAAGACCAGCTCAAGAAGCCCTTTGTGACTCACTTGAGTACAGAGATTACCTACAGCCTTGCTGCTCCAAGTACAGTCCTGCACCAGCAGCATCAGTGTCGCCTGGGAGTTTGTCAGACATGCAGGTGCTCAGGCCCCCGCCCAGAAGTACCGAATCCAAGTCTGCATTTCAACAAGAACCCCATGGTGACTCCTTGCACCTTAAAGACTGGGAAACTTTGTTCTAGAATCTACATCATATGCATTTACCAGTAAAGTGAGCAGATACAGGAAAAATAATAACTCAGTTCTGATTTCCCCAAATCTCTGAAAGAAGTGGTTGACCTTTCCAGAGAGTTAAAATTCACCCAGGGCTTGAGGTCCTGGAATTCTCAGGGTGCTAATATACTCAGCCAAGAGGACATGTTTACCAAAGGCCTCCGGGTACTCCATGTGCTTGGACCCATTTCCTCAATGCACCAGAATCATGAAGGAGACCAAGCCCGTGGGTCCCTCGTTGGAGCTGATGCCTCGGCTTGTGCTGTAAAATGGCTGGAGAGTCTGTTTTGTGGTACCAATGAGTCACAAAGGCAAACTAAGGGTTGGCTATTTCCCTGAAGCTGCCCAAAGTAGAAAGTGCAAGGAGATATTCTCAGCACTTAGCCAGAGGGATTCAGAGGCCAAACTTCAGCTTCTGAGTTAAGATCCATGTTACTAACAGGATAAGGCATCACACTAGATTGATTTTCACACAAGAACCCACAGCTGTATGCGTCCTACATGTGGTCTGGCAGTAGCTGGACTTAGCGAGTGGGTAAGAGTGCCATCTAGAGCTGTCCATGTACCTGTATCCTCTCAGCCCAGCTCCTTATTGCAGACACAGGCTATTCTTTGTCCAAGACATATTTTTCTGGCTGTGGGAGCATACTCAGCCTGAGTCAGGACAACCCTCAACCAACCACAAGTGGGAACTGGTGCATAAATACCCCAGTTCCCACCCCTCAGGTGGGATAACACTGAGGCATGTCTATACTGGCACCCAGAGTTTCCTAGTAGGCTTGAGCTCCAGGTGTTTACTGTGCTAACATGCTTGACAACACGCCCTTTATTGGCCACCTCCCCTGCTCTGTCTTCATCCCCTGCTTCTCTGACTCATCCTGGGATCACTTCCTAAATAAATGACTTGCCTTCACATCCATGTCTCAGGTCTGCTCCTAGGGGAAATGAACCAAGACAAGAGCAACAGACTTGGGTTTGAATTTTGACTCTTACCACCATATGTCATGCGTGTGTCCTTGGGCAGGTCATTCAATCACTTTGAGCATTGTTTTCTCTTAATAAGTGGGAATAATGAAGAGAAATAGGAATCTGGATTTTTGTTAAATTTAAATGGTTGATTATATAAAGGGCTTAATGTAGCGCTTGGCAGCAGTGAATGCTGAATAAATGAGAGTTAGGATCTCAGTACAGTCATCCCTTTGTATCCATGGGGGATTGGTTTCAGGAGCCCCTGTGGACACACGAATCTGCAGATGCTCAAGTCCTTTATATAAAATGGCATAGTGTTTGCATATAAACTATGCATATCCTCCCATATACTTTAAATCATCTCTAGGTTATTTATAATACCTAATACAATGTAAATGCTGTATAAATAGTTGCCAGCATGTGATAAACTTTTGCTTTTTGTAACTTTCTGGAATTTTTCTCCCAAATATTTTGCATCTGTAGTTGGTTGAATCTGGTGGATGTGGAGCATGCAGAAATGGAGGGCTGACTGTAATTGTAACATTTGCAATCCAGGAAGAACAAGCCCTGGTGATAAATTCTGCTAAAACTGCACTTCTGAGTTGTCTACTTTTCCTTAGAGAGTATAGCTTTTGGGTGTTCTGATTTTGTTCAGTTCCTCATTCTGATTTTGTGGGAAATAAAGAAATGATGACTAGCTTGAAGTTATTGGTCAATCCAGGTCACATAGGATTCAAAGTTTATTATGATGGTCTGCAATGGTTTGACTACACTTCAGGTATATTTTTCGCATACAGAATGCAAAAATTCAAGGGCCCAGAATTCTGATTTATTTACTATGGCTCTAAATAACAAGTGGGTATCCTCTAGTATTGATCTACATAAAAATAGGACCTCTTCTCCCCCCAAAGTCAGGAGAGCATCCTTAAGATATAAGCAGAGGACACAGGTGGAGCAAAGTCCAGGAAAGCAGAGCAAGTGTAGTTGCATGAAATCCCATAATCCTGATGTTTAAGAACATTCCAGTTTAGGGGGCCATTCTTAAACTCTGTCTCATAAGTTATTAGCTCCTATCTGGGCTGGTTGCATGCCTCCTGCACACATAGGAAGGCAACTTTCATCTTCTGCAGATCCTTCAAAAAATCTCCACGTTATCATTTCAATCTGTATGGATACGTATTAAGGATTAAAGCATCATTGTTTACTGAGGTGTTTAGTATTATCCTGGGAATAGTAAAGCAAGAAAGAGCGCCAGCAGCAACTGATGCCTTACCTATTAGGGCTCCATTTAATTATTTTCCCCTCTATATGCCATCTCACCTCCAGGACCTCTCAAGTGAGAAGTCGTTTCAAGGACCCTGGAGGTAGCCTTGCTCTCAAAGGTGGCTGTTTCTGTGGTGTAAATACAACAGCAGGGAGAGTTGTTCATGGGTAAAAGTCCTGTTGAGCACATTAGTGAGTGAGAACAAGGGATCTGTGTACCTGAGAATGAAAGTGTATTAGTTTCTTACAGCTGCTGGAAAAAATTAACACAAACGTAGGGCTTTATGAAACACAAATTATCTTACAGTTCTGGAGGCCAAAACTCTGAAATGGGTCTTACTGGGCTAAAACCAAGTCGAGGTGCTTTCCTTTCTGGAAGCTGGGTCGGGGGAGACCCATTTCCTTGCTTTTTGCAGCTTCTAGAGGCTTCTGGCATTCATTGGCTGTGGTTTCTTTGATCTCCAAAGCCAGCAATGGCTTGAAGTTTTTCTCACATGGCATCACTCTGACACTCACTCTTCTGTTTCCCTTTTCCACATTTAAGGACCCTGTGATTACCCTGGACCCCGTGCAATCTCTTTACTTTAAGATTATCTGAGTAGCAACCTGAATTCCATCTGGATCCTTCATTCCCCTTTATCACAAAATATAATATGGTCACAGGCTCTGGGGATTAAAACACAGGCATGTTGGGGGACCATTATTCTACCTCCCACAGAGAACTAAAGAGCCATAGCAGTTCATACGTAACAGAATGTCATGGATTAAATGATGGACTCTGACCCTCACCGCATGCGATCCTTAATTGGGAAAAGCAGGATTTGTACAGACAGTGCCAGGCTTCACCACTGAGGGGCTCTATGATCTTGGACAGGTATTCAACAACCTATTTAGGCCTGAATCTCCTCACCTGTAAATGAGGACCATCCACAGGGTTAAATAAATACATAAGAGAAGGTTATTAGCTCAGCATCTGGCACAGAGTAAATTCTCAATAAGTGCTATTTGCTGGTATAAAATAACCACAGCGGACATGTATTATAAAGATATAGATAAGAAGTGTTATCTGTTATCTGGGGGTATAAACAGAGAGCATGAGGATTAAGTTACTGAATGTTTTAAAAGCTGTGTAAAATTGGAAGATAAAATGAAATCCTTGAATTATAATTTCGGCAAAGGATTAAGGAATTACAATTTTGTCTGAAAATAATTTCAAACTTAACAAAAATATTTGCAAGAATAAGAATACTACAAAGAACACCCAGGTACATTTTACCCAGATTCATCTATTAACACTGAATCCCATTTACTTCATCATTCTATCATCTATCTATTATCTATCTATCTATCTATCTATCTATCTACCTATCTATCATCTATCTATCATCATCATCATCTCTATAGAATTTCCAAGGGAAGACTGGTGAATGGTACAATTTGGGCTGAATTCCAAATGATAAATGCAGATGGAGAAGGTGAGATATTGTGATTTGTAATAAGAAATGATGTATTTGGTCTTCATCCACTACACTGTTCCTGGCACATAGCTCCTAAAACACTTAGAATTTCCTGAGTGCTGAAAGCTATATTGGTGTCTTTTGTTATGTTAATGAGGTGACTTTTGGAAAGCACCTACGGATGGGGGCTGGTTGCCAGGGGAACTGACCAGTGATTAGATGGTTGGAATTTTCAGTCTTTCCTCCCAACCTCTGGGGAGGGTTAGGGGCTGGAGATTGAGTTCAATCACCAATGGCCAATGGCAAATGATTTAATCAATTGTGCCAATGAGACCTCCGTAAGCCCCCAGAAGGATGGGGTTCAGAGAGCTTCTGAGTTGATGAAACAAACCTGGAGATTCAGGGAGAGGTTGTGGAAGCTCCTGCATGCTTTCCCACCCACCTTGCCCTGTTCATCTCTTCCCTCTGGCTGTTACTGAGTTATAACCTTTTATAGTTAGCTGATAATCTAGTAAGTAAACTGGTTTCCTGAGTTTTGTGAGCTGCTCTAGCAAATTAGTTGAACCTAAAGGAGAGGGTGATGGGAACTTCTGATTTTTAGCTGGTCACTCAGAAGCACAGGTGACAACCTGGACGTGAGATTGGCATCTGAAATGGGGACAGACCTGTGGAGTCTGATGCCGTCACCAGGTAGATAGTGTCAGAAATAAGCTGAATTGTTGGATGCCCAGCTTGTGTTGCAGAATTTCTTGTTGGTGTAGAGAACCCCACACACATTGGAATTGGTTCCTGAATCATTAAAGGGATAAGAGAACTGCTTTGAGGAGAGCTGATCTTTACAATCCATAAATACAAATTTTTTCCACCTGATGCTGTTCAAAGTTTTAACCCAAAGCTGCTTGTATCTCTGTTTTCAGCTCCCCTGGACACCTGGGAGGGCTACTAAATGCTGTGAGCAAAGCTAATCCCTCCAAGGGACAGCATGGCACACAGCAGAACAGGCACTTTTCCTTGCTTCTTGAAGTACATACATCTTGGCTTATATACATGTCTTTGTGGCTCTACATTAACTGGCCAAGGCCTTAATTTTAAGGCTCTTCTCCAGTAGTTCAGCCCCACACTCAGGACACACTTGGGGGTCTTGTTGTCTTTGCACACTGCAGATTAGTCTTCTGTTTGAAACTTCCTTTCCCTCACCCCTGATTAGAATTCTCTTAATCCTTCAAAGTCTGGCAAATGCTATGCATTTCATGCAGTCCCCTTAATGAGATGACCTCTGCATTCTTCTGGGTCACCATAATGTTCTCTACTATCCCTTAGTGGCGCTGGTGATGACAATGATGAGGATAATAATAATCATAATAACACAGCAGGTACAAACAATTCAGTAGTTTCTATTACCAGGTATTGTGCTAAGCACTTCATATTCCTTCTCCAGCATACCATGAATCAGGCATCATAATAGAGATTATTTTTGGAATTAGTAAATAGAGATCTAAGAAGGTTAAGTAATTTTCCTAGGACCACATGATAATAGGCTATAGGACAAGGACACTAATGTTTAGGTCAAGGCCTATACTTTTTAGAAAAAATACCAAATTGATGGTTTTAAATTTATATATGCTGTATGATAATTAACATTTTAGGAAAATTTATTTATAAGGAAATGTATAGATCTTAAGTGCACAATGCAATGAATTTTAATAAGAACGTGAGCATCACCCCACTCAAAATAACAACATTTCTATCACCCCAGAAAGTTTTTCATGCCTCTTCTTACTAATTTTCCTCCCCTACAAGGAGAGGCAAGTATTGTTGTGATTTATATCACCACAGAATTGTTTTATCTGTTTTTGAGTTTTCTATAAACAAATTCATACTGTGTGTACTCTTTTGTATATGGTTTATTTAATTAAAAATGATGTTTCTTGAGAGTCATCCACTTTGTATCAGTAGTTTATTCCTTTTTTATTGTAGAATTGTCTTCTATTATATGAATAAGGCATTTTTTTTTCTATTCTCCTATTGATAGATATTTGGGTTGTTTCCAGTTTTGAGTATTATGAATAAAGCTCCTATGAACAGTCTTGTACAAACCTTTTACTGGACATATGCTTTCATTTTCCTGGGAATTCTGAGCCATGGGATTTCTGGGTCATAGCATAGGGATGTGTTTAGCTTTACAAGATTTGCCAAAGGGTTTTCTAAACGAGTTGTGCCACTTACACTACAGTTATGGGATGGGTGAGTGTTCTAGTTGCTCCACACCTCTGACAACATTTGATGTCATCTTTTGGATTGTAACTATTCCAGTGGGTGTGAAAAGATACATTTGTCAAAGCCTTTACTCTTAACCACTGCCTGATACCACTGTGGCCCTTTTTCACTTCAACCCATGATAATTACTTTTGTATATATCTGCTCCTCCTACTAGATTGTAAGCTCTCAGTTAGCTAAGATATTACCTTATCATTTTTATAGTTCTCCAAAGCCCTAACATAGTGCCTGAATCAGAAAAGTTGTTTGATAAATGCTTAGTGAGTTTTGGCTTAGAACACTTTTTCTGCATTTTGTGACTCCCTTTACCAACTTTAGACCAGGAGTGTAAAAGAGTGCTCATCATGGTGACAGGAAGCCTGAGGATAGTTAATGTGACAATGTGTGTCTGGTGATATATCTCCGGGCATACTGGCAAGATCCAGGGTCAGCTTAGACTAAATGAGTTTAGAAAATAACCTTATATTAGGGCTTATATCCCTCACTATGCATCAGAATCACGTGGGGAGCTCTGAAGAAATGCAACTGCCTTGGTCCCAACCTGAATATTTTGATTCACTTGGTCTGTAGGTGGACCGAGTCATTGACCTTTCATAGATATTCCTAGATGTTTCTATTGTGCAACTAGGACCGTGACATTCCATTGCCCTCAGTAGAATTGAGTGAAGAAATGAGAGGCTGCCATTGATAGATGTTTCTCTCCAAGAGTGAGATCATCACGTTTAATCATATCCATGGATGCAACTACAGTTGAATAATTATCCACTATTTCCTTTATCCTTCCTCAGGAAGACAGAATTTTTGATCACCAATTACCTGCCTTGTCAAAGAATCAAAAAGGCATAGCACATTGTGCTAATGTCAAAAGCATTTTCCTTCATCTCTTAATAAATTCATTTTTTGAACCCCTGAAAGATGCCTACTCCAAATATGAATTACCAACACTGTGAAGATAATTTGAATCTGGATGTGACAATTGATGATAAATGAAGAAAAAGAAACAGAACTGGAGGAACTAAACTTGGCTTATCAGAGATGAAAGCAAAGACTGAGTGGTTGATGTAACATTAAGAAATGGAGTCAACATATTTTGAATTAGCATTGAGCTAATGGTCAGAGTTGAGCTGTAGGTCTGAGGGGCCTCAGTCTGGTTCTTGCAGAGTTCCTGGCCTGAACTTCACTCCAGAGTGTTCTTCTCACACAGCCGCTGAAGGGGGTTCAGTAAAGGAATAGCCAGAACTCACCCCACTCAGTGAGAGGAAATTTTTCATCAGAATAACTCTACAAGTTGGAAAAGGGGGGTCACTTTGGAATGCTCCCATGCATTGGCTTTCCTCTCCTGGGGGATAACTGTTTTACGGTTTGAGGTTTCTGTGAAGTGGGCACAACAGAGCTGGAACAATTCTTCCTCACTTCTTTGTTTTCTTCTTCTCACTTCAATCTTTGTTACTTCCTTGGAGAACGAAGGGAGAGTGCCAAGGAAGAGGAACAGGGAAAAATAGAGGGGGAGGGAAAGTAGGAGAGAATAGCAGTGAGAAAGAAGAGAGAGAAAACAAGTGTGTGTGTGTGGACACATGGATGCACACAGAAAGAAAGGAGAGTTCTGATGAGAGTAATGAAGAATTAGGATCAGGAACTTTGAACTAGGAGGATCCTTACACATCATATAGTTGAATACCTTCATTTTGCAGTGGGAAAACTGAGTACAAGAAAGAGGAAAGGATCTACACAAGGTGATGCAAAAAATCAGGGGCAGAGCTGGACGAGAGAACTCAGGTGTCCACCACCACCTCCTTCTAAGTATTTCCTAATACTTCCCATGCTGCCTTGACCTCATCACAAAACCTCACACCCAGGAGCCTGAAAGGGCACTGCAATGACACTGACTAGATGGTTTGTGTGTGTGTGTGTGTGGGGGGTGGGATAGTGAAAGGAGGCATTTCGGCTAAGGAACAAGATCACTTTTTACCTGACTATAACATAAAACTTAAGTCTTCACATGGAAACAACCTAAATGTCCATTGACAGATGAATGGAAAAAGAAGATATGGTGCGGCTACCAGCGGCTTCTGTGTAGAAAGAGATTCCAAACACAGCTGCTGCTGGTGCCTGGTCCCCAGGGAGCTCCACCTCTTTGGGGGACTCTCCAACATCAGCAGCCGTGTGCATGACAGGCTCTTGGTGCTCCAGCCAGGCTTCAGGGCTGTGTCTCTGAGGTGGGAGAGCCAAGTTCAGGACATTGGTCCACCAGAGACCTCCCAGCTCCATGTGATATCAAACGGCGAAAATCACCCAGAGATCTCCATCTCAATGCCAAGACCTAGCTCCACTCAACGACCAGCAAGCTACAGTGCTGGACACCCTATGCCAAACAACAAGCAAGACAGGAACACAACCCCACCCATTAGCAGAGAGGCTGCCTAAAATCATAATAAGGTCACAGACACACCAAAACACACCACCAGACATGGACCTGCATACCAGAAAGACAAGATCCAGCCTCATCCACCAGAACACAGGCACTAGTCCCCTCAACCAGGAAGCCTACACAACACACTGAACCAACCTCAGCCACTGAGGGCAGACACCAAAAACAACGGGAACTACAAACCTGCAGCCTGTGAAAAGGAGACCCCAAACACAGTAAGATAAGCAAAATAAGAAGATAGAGAAACACACAGCAGATGAAGGAGCAAGGTAAAAACGCACCAGACCTAACAAACGAAGAGGAAACAGTCAGTCTACCTGAAAAAGAATTCAGAGTAATGATAGTAAAGATGATCCAAAATCTTGGAAATAGAATGGAGAAAATACAAGAAACATTTAACAAGGACCTAGAAGAACTAAAGAGCAAACAAACAATCATAAAAAACACAATAAATGAAATTAAAAATTCTCTAGAAGGAATCAATAGCAGAAAAACTGAGGCAGAAGAACGGATAAGTAACCTGGAAGATAAAATAGTGGAAATAACTACTGCAGAGCAGAATAAAGAAAAAAGAATGAAAAGAATTGAGGACAGTCTCAGAGACCTCTGGGACAACATTAAATGCACCAACATTCAAATTATAGGGGTCCCAGAAGAAGAAGAGAAAAAGAAAGGGACTGAGAAAATATTTGAAGAGATTATAGTTGAAAACTTCCCTAATATGGGTAAGGAAATAATTATTCAAGTCCAGTAAGCACAGAGAGTCCCATATAGGATAAACTCAAGGAGAAACACACCAAGACACATATTAATCAAACTATCAAAAATTAAATACAAAGAAAAAATATTAAAAGCAGCAAGGGAAAAACAACAAATAACATACAAGGGAATCCCCATAAGGTTAACAGCTGATCTTTCAGCAGAAACTCTGCAAGCCAGAAGGGAGTGGCAGGACATATTTAAAGTGATGAAAGGGAAAAACCTACAACCAAGATTACTCTATCCAGCAAAGATCTCATTCAGATTTGACGGAGAAATTAAAACCTTTACAGACAAGCAAAAGCTAAGAGAAGTCAGCATCACCAAACCAGCTTTACAACAAATGCTAAAGGAACTTCTCTAGGCAGGAAACACAAAAGAAGGGAAAGACCTACAATAACAAACCTAAAACAATTAAGAAAATGGTAATAGGAACATACATATTGATAATTACCTTAAATGTAAATGGAGTAAATGCTCCAACCAAAAGGCATTGACTGGCTGAATGGATACAAAAACAAGACCCATATATATGCTGTCTACAAGAGACCCACTTCAGACCTAGGGACACATACAGACTGAAAGTGAGGGGATGGAAAAAGATATTCCATGTAAATGGAAATCAAAAGAAAGCTGGAGTAGCAATTCTCATTTCAGACGAAATAGACTTTAAAAAAAAGACTATTACAAGAGACAAAGAAGGACACTACATAATAATCAAGGGATCAATCCAAGAAGAAGATATAACAATTGTAAATATTTATGCACCCAACATAGGAGCACCTCAATACATAAGGCAAATGCTAACAGCCACAAAAGGGGAAATTGACATTAGCACAATCATAGTAGGGGACTTTAACACCCCACTTTCACCAATGGACAGATCATCCAAAATGAAAATAAATAAGGAAACACAAGCTTTAAATGATACATTAAACAAGGTGGACTTAATTGATATTTATAGGACATTCCATCCCAAAACAACAGAATACACTTTGTTCTCAAGTGCTCATGGAACATTCTCCAGGATAGATCATATCTTGGGTCACAAGTCAAGCCTTGGTAAATTTAAGAAAATTGAAATCGTATCAAGTACCTTTTCTGACCACAATGCTATGAGACTAGATATCAATTACAGGAAAAAATCTGTAAAAAATACAAACACATGGAGGCTAAACAATACACTACTTAATAACCAAGAGATCACTGAAGAAATCAAAGAGGAAATCAAAAAATACCTAGAAACAAATGACAATGAAAACACGATTACTCAAAACCTATGGGATACAGCAAAAGCAGTTCTAAGAGGTAAGTTTATAGCAATAAAATCCTACCTTAAGAAACAAGAAACATCTCAAATAAACAACCTAACCTTAAAGCAATTAGAGAAAGAACAAAAAGAACAAAAAACCCCAAAGTTAGCAGAAGGAAAGAAATCATAAAGATCAGATCAGAAATAAATGAAAAAGAAATGATGGAAACAATAGCAAAGATCAATAAAACTAAAAGCTGGTTCTTTGAGAAGATAAACAAAATTGATAAACCATTACCAGACTCATCAAGAAAAAAGGGAGAAGACTCAAATCAATAGAATTAGAAATGAAAAAGGTGAAGTAGCAACTGACACTGCAGAAATACAAAGGATCATGAGAGATTACTAGAAGCAACGATATGCCAATAAAATGGACAACCTGGAAGGAATGGACAAATTTTAGAAATGCACAACCTTCTGAGACTGAACCAAGAAGAAAGAGAAAATATGAACAGACCACTCACAAGCACTGAAATTGAAACTGTGATTTAAAATCTTCCAACAAACAAAAGCACAGGACCAGATGGCTTCACAGGCGAATTCTATCAAACATTTAGAGAAGAGCTAACACCTATCCTTCTCAAACTCTTCCAAAATATAGCAGAGGGAGGAACACTCCTAAACTCATTTTACGAGGCCACCATCACCCTGATACCAAAACCAAAGATGTCACAAACAAAGAAAACTACAGACCAATATCACTGATGAACATAGATGCAAAAATCCTCAACAAAATACTAGCAAACAGAATCCAACAGCACATTAAAAGGATCATACACCATGACCAAGTGGGGTTTATCCCAGGAATGCAAGGATTCTTTGATATACGCAAATCAATCAATGTGATACACCATATTAACAAATTGAAGGAGAAAAACCATATGACCATCTCAATAGATGCAGAGAAAGTTTTTGACAAAATTCAACACCCATTTATGATAAAAACTCTCCAGAAAGTAGGCATAGAGGGAACTTACCTCAACATAATAAAGGCCATATATGACAAACCCACAGCCAACATCATCCTCAATGGTGAAAAACTGAAACCATTTCCACTAAGATCAGGAACAAGACAAGGTTGCCCACTCTCACCACTATTATTCAACATAGTTTTGGAAGTTTTAGCCACAGCAATCAGAGAAGAAAAAGAAATAAAAGGAATCCAAACCAGAGAAGAAGAAGTAAAGCTGTCACTGTTTGCAGATGACATGATACTATACATAGAGAATCCTAAAGATGCTACCAGAAAACTACTAGAACTAATCAATGAATTTAGTAAAGTAGCAGGATACAAAATTAATGCACAGAAATCTCTTGCATTCCTATACACTAATGATGAAAAATCTGGAAGTGAAATGAAGAAAACACTCCCATTTACCATTGCAACAAAAAGAATAAAATATGTAGGAATAAACCTACCTAAGGAGATGAAAGACCTGTATGCAGAAAATTATAAGACACTGATGAAAGAAATTAAAGATGATACAAATAGATGGAGAGATATACCATGTTCTTGGATTGGAAGAGTCAACATTGTGAAAATGACTATACTACCCAAAGCAATCTACAGATTCAATGCAATCCCTATCAAACTACCACTGGCATTTTTCACAGAACTAGAACAAAAAATTTCACAATTTGTATGGAAACACAAAAGACCCCAAATAGCCAAAGCAATCTTGAGCAAGAAAAACGGAGCTGGAAGAATCAGCCTCCCTGACTTCAGACTATACTACAAAACTACAGTAATCAAGACAGTATGGTACTGGCACAAAAACAGAAATATAGATCAATGGAACAGGATAGAAAGCCCAGAGATAAACCCACCCACATATGGTCACCTTATCTTTGATAAAAGAGGCAAGAATATACAGTGGAGAAAAGACAGCCTCTTCAATAAGTGGTGCTGGGAAAACTGGACAGCTACATGTATAAGAATGAAATTAGAACACTCCCTAACACCATACACAAAAATAAACTTAAAATGGTTTAGAGACCTAAATGTAAGACCAGACACTATCAAACCCTTAGAGGAAAACATAGGCAGAACACTCTATGACATAAATCACAGCAAGATCCTTTTTGACCCACCTCATAGAGAAATGGAAATAAAAACAAAAGTAAACAAATGGGACCTAATGAAACTTAAAAGCTTTTGCACAGCAAAGGAAGACATAAACAAGATGAAAAGACAACCCTCAGAATGGGAGAAAATATTTGCAAATGAAACAACTGATAAAGGATTAATCTCCAAATTTTACAAGCAGCTCATGCAGCTCAATATCAAAAAAACAAACAACCCAATCCAAAAATGGGGAGAAAACCTAAATATACATTTCTCCTAAGAAGATATACAGATTGCCAACAAACACATGAAAGAATGTTCAACATCATTAATCATTAGAGAAATGCAAATCAAAACTACAATGCGATATCATCTCACACTGGTCAGAATGGCCATCACCAAAAAATCTACAAACAATAAATGCTGGAGAAGGTGTGGAGAAAAGGGAACCCTCATACACTGTTGGTGGGAATGTAAATTGATACAGCCACTATGGAGAACAGTATGGAGGTTCCTTAAAAAACTAAAAATAGAACTACCATACGACCCAGCAATGCCACTACTGGGCATATACCCTGAGAAAACCATAATTCAGAAAGAGTCATGTACCAAAATATTCATTGCAGCTCTGTTTACTATAGCTAGGACATGGAAGCAACCTAGGTGTCCATCATCGGATGAATGGATAAAGAAGATGTGGCACATATATACAATGGAATATTACTCAGCCATAAAAAGAAATGAAATTGAGTTATTTGTAGTGTGGTGGATGGACCTAGAGTCTGTCCTACAGAGTGAAGTAAGTCAGAAAGAGAAAAACTAATACCGTATGCTAACACATATATATGGAATCTAAAAAAAAAAAAAAAAAAGTCGTGAAGAACCTAGGGGCAAGATGGGAATAAAGACGCAAACCTACTAGAGAATGGACTTGAGGACACTGGGAGGGGGAAGGGTAAGCTGGGACAAGGTGAGAGAGTGGCATGGACATATATACACTACCAAACGTAAAATAGATGGCTACTGGAAGCAGCTGCATAGCACAGGGAGATCAGCCCGGTGCTTTGTGATCACCTAGAGGGGTGGGATAGGGAGGGTGGGTGGGAGGGAGATGCAAGAGGGAAGAGATATGGGAACATATGTATATGTATAACCGATTCACTTTGTTATAAAGCAGAAACTAACACACCATTGTAAAGCAATTATACTCCAATAAAGATGTTAAAAAAAAGAGCTATGATTCATATACACAATGGAATACAACTCAGCCATAAAAAAGAATGAAATAATATCATTTGCAGCAATATGGATACAACTAGAGATTTTCATACTAAGTGAAGTAAGTCAAACAGAGAAAGACAAATACCGTATAATATCATTTATATGTGGAATCTAAAATATGACACAGATGAACTTATCTACAAAAGAGAGACAGACTCACAGACATAGAGAACAGACTTGTGGCCCTCCAAGGGGGAGGGGGAGTGGGGGAGGGGTGGACTGGGAGTTTGGGGTTAGTAGATGCAAACTATTATGTATAGAATGGATAAACAACAAGGTCCTACTGTACAGCACAGAGAACTACATTCAACATCCCGAGATAAACCATAATGGAAAAGAATATAAAAAGAATGCATATATAAGTGAGTCACTTTGCTGTACAGCAGAAATTATCACAATGCTGTAAATCAACTGTGCTTCAGTGAAAAAATAAATTTAAAAAAAAACTTAAGTCTTTAAACTTTCTCAAGGCAGAGTTACAAAAGAGGAGGCATTATCACACTTCTGATAATTACGTGCAGTCTAAGAGCTCAGTCATGGCTTCAGAGGCCGCGCTGCAAGACCACTAATGACAGCGACACTAATGTGTTTGGGTTACACTTAGCAATCTGGGTTTTTAATGCAGTTCAACCATTTGTTCCAGGTCAGCAGAGGTTAACAAGCCAGTAGTGAGTATAAACATGACTGTGTTTCATTAGCTAAGCTCCCAGGTCGAAGAGCAAAGACTAAGCCCCATCAATAATCTTTGCTTTTGTCTAGAAGCAAGAGGTACCTATTGGATAAAAACACTGATACTCACTGTTGTGTTTGAAGATCCTTATGGTTGCACCTGAGAGTCGGGCCCCAAGCACAAGAGATGCATGGTTTAACTCATCGCTTAAGATGAGGCATCCCTGGTAGAAAATAAGCACATGAAACATAGGCGAATAAATAAAATGAAGGGAAAACATGTGGGAACAGGAACTCACTTTAAGGTCTATAACATAGATTCTCCAAAACCCTCTTTAATTTTAAAAAGCCAAGAGTTTAAACTGGTGTCTACGTGGATAAAATTCTCTAGAGCAATTTGCTGATGGAGTTGGGGATCTGTTAAGGGTTAACACATTTTTGAAACATTTGCATATAATTTTCAGCAGAGGAGGTCATCCAAGGTCTTGGTTAAGCACCGGGTAGAGTCTAAAGGATTGATGGTTGGCAGGAAAACTAATATGATTTTGGGTGGGTTGTGGATTTGCTGAGGCTTTTCAATCCCATGCTGGATTATTTGGAATGGTTTCGGGGCACTCCTACTGGAAGGCAGGTATAGTTTCTGCAAAACATTTCAAGCTCTTGTTTTCTGATTCTCATTCCCTACTATATTAACATCCATGTAGACAGAGGCATCACTGCTTTACAGTTAAAACTTTGCATCTGGAAAAGTATGGATGGCAATTCAGTCTGAGGCAAGGAGAGAAGGTCACTGTAATTTACTGCTTATATAAATTACTGTTTGTAAAATTATTTTTCTTTATTAATTTCAAGATTTCTAAATTATGAAATTGCTCAAGCAGACTCAAAATGCAGAGACATGCAAAAAAATTAAAAATAAAGACCTTTTTCAATGGCCACCCGGAATCTTAGAGTTCTCCCTTATATTTTAGAAATCTCACACATGATACATTTTTAAGTTTTTGAGGTCAAAGCCAGCAAAATTCTCACATCTCCATACCCCAGACATTGTGTGTGTATTTATAATTTTTTTTGGTGGACATTTGAGAGTTACTTGTAAACCTCATGATACCTCACCCTGAAATTCTTTAGCACGTGTCTACTAGGAAAAAGGACATTCTCCTACACGATCGCAATGATCACACCTTTGAAATTAAACATTAATACAATGCTATCATCTAATATACAGTTCAAATTCAAAATTTTCCAACTGTCCTAAAAATGTTTTGATGCCTTTTACAGATGTTTCCTTTCCTTCTATTTTTTTCAATGCAGAATCCAATCAAAGATCATATACTACATTATATTAGTTGTCATGAGTCAGATTTTTAAAAACATAAATCTGACTATGGCACTTGCTTACTTAAAATGAACAAACCAACTCTTCATTTTTCTCCAGGAGAATTCCCAACACTCTAGCATGATTTACACTATAAGGCTCTTTACAATTTGGTAACTGCCTTTGCCTCTGGTCTCTTCTTCATCCATTCTCCTACGTTCTAATTCTTCCAAACCTCAGTGCTTCACACATGTTGCTCACTCTTTCCTGTCTTAAGAAAACAACTTACTTATCTAAACAGATAAGTAACAGATTCTGTTCTCATGTCACCTACTTTGCACAAGCATCTCAGCCTTTCTCGAGAAGAGTTAGGGGACAACTCTTTTGTCCTTCCCCATTGATGGGCACCCCTTTTCTGTGGTATTTATCCTATGTTATTTGGTGTGTTATTACCCCCATTAGAAACTACATGAATTTACAGGGCAAAGGTCTTGTTCATCTCTGTATGCTCTGTAACTTGCCTCATATGAGAACACAGTAGATTCTCAATAAGCGACTTATTGAATGAATAAAGGGACAAATAACACAAAAAAAACATTTTGTTAAAATAAATGCTTAATAAGCATTTGTTATGCTGAACATGGTGACTCGGGGGCCGAAAAATTTAATTGATTTTGCAAAACTGTCACTGAAGAGGAAGTTTGACTCCCATCTAGGGCTGCAATTCTATAACCAGATATCATGATGAAGAGATATGCTGGACTCAGCTGGTACTTAGACAGGCTGGGACCTGGGACCTGGGACCCTTTGCTGCAGTGCTTGCACCTGGACAAACCTCTTCACCTCCTTGTGCAACAAAATAGAAAGAAACTATATGGGACTAAAAATAACTGTGTACTTGTGCAGTTGGGGCAAATTATGGACAACAAGATACAAAAAGATCAAAAAACCCAACTGCCACTTCTGAAGAGCCGGAAGCAAAAGCAGGGTACTGCATATGCCTCTTGCACACAACACCACCAAAGCTGTGGGCAAACCACCTAAGCCACGCCTCTGGCCTTACCCCAGGACCTGCCCCTACCCTCACCCCATATGAGGAACTAGCTCGCCCCCCTCCTTGGGGGCGAGCTCCCCCGCTGCTGCAGCAGGGGCCCCAATAAAGCCTTGCCTGAATCTCTTGTCTGGCCTCTTATCAATTTCTATCGATTAAGGAGGCCAAGCATCCTGGTCGGTAACAGTACATGTATTCAAAAAGCTGAACATCCAAGCCCAAGAAAAGAAACTTCTCAGTCATACGTCTAACAAAGGACCTGCTCAGAGTTATGTCTTAGGAATAACACAGCAGAAGACAATTATGTTAACAAATTCTCACCTTTCCAACGAGTGCAGGGATATTCATTGAGTTCGTTGCAAATCCCATCCCAAAGACCATAGCAGCTTCTACATTCAGGAACTTAGCCACAAGGTCCTCCAACTCTTTATGTTTATCCAAGGTTCCTGCTCATGAAATGATAGGATGGGTGAATCTCCTGTTCTCAACAAGTGCAAGATTGAAAACTCAAATTCCAATGCTTACCCATTACCAAAAGACACATAGAAGAGTGCACACAGCAGGTCTATTTGCCATAGGCCGAATCTAGAAACAACCCAAATAACCACACACTGTAGAATGGATCAATACATATACAGTAGAATTCAACACAGTAGTGAGAAAAAACAAACTAACGTCCCACACAACAACATGGAAAATCTCACAAATATGTGGTCGAGAGAAAAAAGTCAGACATTTATACACTCATACTGTATGAATCCATTTATATGAAATTTACAAACAGACAAAACTAACCTGTAGTGTTAGAAGTCAGGAAAGTGGTTTCTTTTGTTGAGAGCACGGAGAGAACTTTGAGATGCTCTGTTTTGTTTCTAGATCTGGGTGCTGGTTACGTGGGTATGTTTGTTTTGTGAAAATCCATTTTATACTTACAATTGGTGCACTTTTCTATATATATACTTTATAATGCAATAACATTTATAAAAAATGTCACAGTTCCTCTTTCTTTCCACCTTACATCCCACGAATAATTAATTAAATTCTAACTCCCTCAGAGGGTTCCCGACACTCAAATGCAAACAGAGCTCATGACTTCCATACATGCATCGAGCTATAATTTGTTGAACCTTTGGAATGTGCTAGATTTCAAAGCCCACTATTTAGGTTATCTCATTTAATTTTAAGGGCCCAATAATGCAGGTATTATTACTTTACAGATAAGAAAACTGAAGTGGGAAGAGGTCACAGATTAAAAAGCAACAGAGATACTCAAGTCTAACTCCAAAGTTCATATTTTTACGACTCTACTACCTTTAAATGCTTACCCTCTGACCCCTTCTTATAAATAATGCCTCATACCTTACTGAGAGTAAATACTAATGCTTCCTATAGTCTTGTTTGCCATCACTCTAACTTCTAGATCTATACTGTCCAATATGGTAGCCACCAACTACATATGGTTAGTGCAATAGAGGAACTGAGTTTTAAATTTTATTTAATTTTAGTTATTTTTTTCCACTAAACACAACTTTACTGTTTTGGTAGGATTATTTCCCACTTATTTCACTTTAACCAGTGAAAATTTGGTGTCTGAATTGACATGTACTGTAAGGGTAAAATATCCACCATTTTTTGAAGAGAGTACAAAAACAATAAAAATAATATAGTATAGTTCATTAATATTTTACTTATTGATTACATGTTTAAATGACAATCCTTGGGATATACTGGATCAAATAAAATGTATTATGAAATTGTTTACCTGATTTTTTAAAACTTTTTAAAATGTGGCTACTAGAAAATTTTAAATTACACGTGCCTTGCATTATATTTTTATTGGTCAAGATGATACACTTAACAGAATAGAAAAAATGTACAAGTGGACAGGAATTTGCATCCATCCGTATGCAGATTCAACTCAGATTTAAGTTACAGGAATGTTGTTAGCATATTCAGGACTATTATAAACAAGCTTCTATTAATCTAAAGATTAACATATATTACTAAAGAGTGTGATATCAGAATTTTATTTAAATTGGTAAATTAGCTTGCTTATTGAGCTAAAATGGTGAGGAGTTGAACTTTAGAAGGCATTGCATGGTGAGTTGAAGTTTTATTTTGCATTTAACATAAAAGAGAACATGAGATGGCCCATCTTTGCCCTTCCCCTCTTCTCATGCTGCTGGCTGGTGGCCTTTTTCTCAAATCAGAATACATTTATGCTCCAAACTGTCAGAAAACATAGTAAAACAAACATTCTAGCAGAGTCAATTGTACTCAAGATTTGGGGGTGGGGAATAGTTAGAAATTTAAATTGTAATTTAAAACTTTATTATCCAAGATACACTATAGTGTGAAAAGAGAAACTGAAATTTAAAGATAAAACGTGGGCACATAATCTTTTGTCAGATTTGCTTTTACCCAGCAGAGACTGCATTCCAAAGGGAACAGCTCCAAGAACAGGTAGTGAAAAGTCCACCGGCCTGGCCATGAGGAGAGCTGGTTCTGGCCCCAGCTCTTCCACTAAACAGCTGGGTGGCCTCTGGCTGCCCCTCCCAGCAGTTTCTGGAGAGATTGGGAGAGGTGCTGTTTTAGGCATCTTTGACCTTGGGAGTGGTCTTTTCTGCACCTAGAATGGTCTTCTGGCAGCTCCTAGTCACTCTTTGAGATCCACCTAACATGGCCTCTTTTCTCGGATGCAGTCTCAGCTTCCCCAGGCAAACTTGGTCATTTTCTCCTCTGAGATCGCGTGAGCCTCATCACATAATGATTACAGCACTTAGTAAGTTTCACTGGGGATGTTCATGGGGCCATCTTCTTTATTACAGAAAGAGCCCTTGGAATGCAGATACTGGGTGTGTAGTTACTGGCACTCCTATCGCAGTACTGACATGTAGTAGGTGTTTGCAACTCCTATTGCAGTACTGACATGTGGTAGGTGCTTGCTGAGTTGCATTCTGTCTTTTGATGGAGAAGGAGGCCAAGACTGAGGCTAGAGGAGGGGATGGCACAGGGAAAAAGGTCAAGAAGTCATGCGATGCCAGGGCAACAAGGCGACCAGGCAGTGAGCACCAGCTTGGAAACGCCGATACCTGAAGAAGGTCTCCAGCAAGCATGGAGGGTGCCCAAACTTTGTTAACTTGGTAACTTTCCCCATGAGGCTTTCCTGCTCAGATGTCAGGGGACAACTGTGTCCTGGCCCAGTCACCCAGAAGTGCATGAGTAGACGTTCACGATGAATCTGCGTGATGTCTTCCTCCGCCTACATCTTCCCCAAATCTGCCATTCCAAGGCCTTATCTATAACAGTTACATCACTAAAAGTCCTTAGGATAATACAGGATGTCTTGTAAATGATTAAACAGCCAACCAACTAATGAGACATGGGTGTGTCTAAGAACAGCCTGAGAAATCCCCCTCTACGAGGTCTCTTTCATTATCTTGACTTAAAGAGAGGGAGAAGCGGGGTGGAAAGCGGGTGACCAGATTAGGTCTCCAGAAACCAGCCTTCTTCTGGATTTCCAGTGGTCAGGTGGTTAGTAAAGTAATTTTCAAATATATCAGTTTCTACAAATGGATGTCTCACAGCTGGGTTACGAGTTGTGAGTGGTTTTGCATCTAGGGGCTTACCTTCAATTTGTAGAAAAGAATAGTTCCCACTCCCAAACCCCATGATCATGGAGTTTCTCTGTTTAGTGTTCATAGTTCAGATTTCATCAACAGATTTGAGAGATTCCCAGGATGGCTGGACATTTTCTACTCTAAGAAGCCACACCTTGAAACGTTAGACTGGGCTGGTCTGGGATGGGGTGGGGTTTTTAAGGAAAAATAGATAATATGTCTCTTTCATATTAATGGACCGCTGCTTTCTGCCTCCTGTTCCTCGAATTCAAGAAATAAAAATGTAGGAATTAACACAACATTGTAAATCAACTATACTTCAATAAAAAATATTAAAACTGAAAAAATATGTATAATTGAATCACTTTGCTGTACAGCAGAAATTAACACAACGTTGTAAATCAACTATACTTCAATAAAAAATATTAAAACTGGAGAAAAAAGAAATGAAAATGTAGGAGGACCTTGGGGAAACAAAACTGTCACTAGAAACTTAACTAGCTTGTTTCCACCAACATTCAAGCCATACCCTGATTGAATGGAGATGCCTGAGTCCTGTCAAATTTGCCCTTGGTGGTCTGAGTACTTGAGGAATTCTAGAAATCATATTCAACATTTTGTTGCTGACATATAACTATGGGCCTTTTTTTTAAATCTCAAGAAAGCAGAGCTATAGTCTTAACTGAAGGTACAAATATATCCACAATAATCTTTATTTCTCTGTGACTTTTGTTTTTTTCTTTAGTCTCTGAAAGTCACGTATAGGCTGGTGAGAATGGATCTCCAAATTGCAGTGTTGTGCATATATTGACACTTGTTCTTATCCTGAAGGTTTATTTATCCAGTGGATACTGAAAATCTGCTTTGTGAATAAAAGAATAAATACAGGCTGGGTGTACCCTCTTGCCAGATCTCTCAGCAGTATTTTCACATGCCAGGCACAGGGTATGCCACCATCAGTCAAATTAATAAAAATCAGACTCAGGAAAAAGTAGCAATATTATGTTTATGAACTCTACATTTCAGCTGATTTTCTAATGATATCGGCCTTCATATTGACACTGATTAATAGTAAAGAGTGTAGGTGTTATTAACAAGCCTGTTTCACAACCACCTATTCTTCCTGTGCAGCACATGTGAAGACTAATTTCCAAACTGTGACAGTAGTCTCTTTTCGTCGAGAATATCCTGTTTGTTCATTGTTCCTTAGATGTGACCTAGGAGTAGGTGGTCATTTATTGTGGCAACCTGCCAGCCATCTCATCTGGCTGTTCCTACTGTGCTGTGGCTCTCAGCCCACTTCTGAGCCACTTTGCTTGAACTGGTGATTCCTGCATTAAAATCAGCATCAACCCTTCTGCCTAAAGGAGTCCACCTTTCAGCTCTTCACCCAAAAGCACTTAGAACACCCTGCTCTTCTGCTTATTCCACTTGTGTCCAGTCTGGTAGGGGTTACAGAGCTACTAAGCCTCTTGAGTACCTTTGTTTTCCTGTGAAACATTCAGAGAAAAATCTTGGAGCCAGATGGGTTGTCTGAAATGGGTCTAGAACACACTGTCACACTGAGCAGAGGCCACCACTGCTGGGTCAAGAGACCACCCATCCTGATGAAGTTCAGTAAAACAGCAGAAACAATTTTTATCTGCCCAACTTCCCAGGCCTTTATTCTTAGCAAACCACTTGCCATCTCTTGGCAGGTTAAAACATTAATAGATAATTAGAATCCGATGCAAACAAAAACCTTGAAGCGTGGATATGTAATTATGATGAGCTTTCCTGTCACAAATCATCTTGATAAGAGAATTTTTAAGTGGGCCAAATGATGACCTCTACCTCACCTCTGACCACATACTCAATAGAGTCATGTTTCACCGTTCTTTTTTTTCTTTAACATTTTGTTTTGATGTAATTTTTGACCTACCGAAAAGTTGCAAGAATAGTACCAAGAATCCCCAAATGCTTTTCATCCGGATTCCCCATACGTTATCATTTTAGTACGTTTCTTTAAATATCATTCTCTCTCTCTCTCTATGTGTGTATATATATATATATATACACACATACACATGTGTGTGTATATATATATACACACACGTGTGTATATAATTATATACAATATATACAATTATATGAAATTTTTTGCTGAACTACTTAATAAATTGCGATCATGATGTCCCCTCTACCCTTAAATATTTCACTCTGTATTTCCTAACAACAGGGCAGTCTCTTATGTAACGCCAGTACTATTATCATTGATATAATACTATTATCTACTGTACAGATCTAATTCACGTTTGATTCTCTCACTTTAAAAACCCACCTCTGAAAACAAAGATAGAAGAAGGAAGGGGAATGAAGCAACTTATAATGAGGGTCCACTTATGTATATGGTTATTTAATCATTACACCTCCACACACTCTATAAAATAGGCATCCTGGTCCTTATCAGTGAGCAAATAGATGCAGAAGTGATGCCACTTACCCAAAGGAGATAGAGCTGATAAGTGCAGGCCACCTACTTAACAACGTGACAACCTACCCTGCTGAAACATTTCAAGCTTTATCTCAATTAATTGTCATAAAAATTTTTGAAGTTGGTACTGCTGTTATCTCCTTTTATAGATAAGGACACCAAAGCCTGAGAGTTTAGTTCACTTGCCCAAGGTCATGCAGTTAGTAAGTCTAGAGCCAAGGTTCAGATTTAGCATGTGTGACTCTAGAGAGGTGACTCTTTCCCTTCCTCAGAACACTCTTTTGGGTTGGTTTTTTTTTGGCTGCGTTGGGTCTTCATTGCTGCATGCTTCTCTAGTTGCAGTGAGCGGGGGCTACTCTTCGTTGTGGTGCACAGGCTTCTCATTGCGGTGGCTTCTCTTGTTGCGGAGCAGGGATTCTAGGGTGCGTGGGCTTCAGTTATTGGGCCGCGCCGCCTCAGTAGTTGTGGCTTGTGGGCTCTACTGCGCAGACTCAGTAGTTGTGGCGCACGGGCTTTGTTGCTCCACGGCATGTAGGATCTTCCCTGAGCAGGGATCGAACCCGTTTCTCCTGCATTGGCAGGCACATTCTTAACCACTGCGCCACGAGGGAAGTCCCCCACTCTTTCGGTTTTACCCGAATCTGCGTCTTCTGAATTACAACTCTTAAGACACAAAATAAAAGTCTTTGTTCTTGGCAGCCTTGATACTAATTATTGTTTGACATTACCAGTGGTTAAAGGATATACACAGGTACTGATATCTATGAAAGTTAATCTATATTCTTAGTATATTTGGATGTCACAGGATTTTTAGTCTAAATGAAGTAAAGGAGGGCTTCCCTGGTGGTGCAGTGGTTAAGAATCCACCTGCCAATGCAGGGAACACAGGTTCAAGCCCTGGTCCGGGAAGATCTCACATGCCGCGGAGCAACTAAGCCCGTGCACCACAACTACTGAGCCTGCACTCTAGAGCCCACGAGCCGCAACTACTGAGCCTGTGTGCTGCAACTACTGAATCCCGTGTGCCTAGAGCCCGTGCTCCACAACAAGAGAAGCCACCACAATGTGAAGCCTGTGCACTGCAACAAAGAGGAGCCCCTTCTCGCCGCAACTAGAGAAAGCCCAGGTGCAACAACGAAGACACAACGCAGCCAAAAATAAATTTATTTAAAAAAATTAAAAAATACAAAATAAATAAATAAAGTAAAGGAGACTATAATTTGATGTACACTGATGTACACTGGATTTGGAAATGTGGACAATTGTTATTCAATCTAGGGGATTCTTCTTCCCAAGTTGCTGTGATGGCCAGTACTTACCTATATCAGCAAACTTTTTATAGAGAGGCAGAGAGAGAATATTTTGACTTTGTGGATTGTGTGGTCTCTGTTGCAACTAGTCAACTCTGCCATTATAAAGTGAAAGCAGCCACAGACAATACACAAAATACTGGGTGTGGCTGTGTGTCAATGAAACTTTATGGGTACTGAAATTGGAATTCAATATATTTCATGTCACAATATATTATTTTTTTTTTCAGTCAATTAAAACTGTAAAAATGACTTGTAACTTGCAGGCAGTACCAAAACAGGGGCAGCTGGATTAGTTTGGTAACCCCTGATGTAGCTGGTCTCTGATTTAACTTTGAACAGTATGGGGCAGTGCAAAGAGCTCGTCAGTGGGACTCAGGAGAACTGGTATCTAGTCTTCTCAGCCTACTGACTGCATGAACATTGATTGGCAAGTCATTAAAAATCTCTAGTCTTCATGTATCTTATGGTATTTTTCTAGGTGAAGGGAAGTGGTAGATGATCTACGTATTCTGAAATTCTGTGAGTTTCAACTTTTTTCGATCATTCCAGGTGTTACCCTGCTGGCAAGTATTATACTTATGTAAAATCACTGGCATAGCTTGTTAAATTGTTATGTTTGCTTGGCTTTGTTGAACCTACAGGGCCAAATTCTTCACTTGCAGAAATATCTCTGCTAGTTGAAATTTGGCTGTGCTGTAATTTCTATCACTCTCAAGAGAAGGGCAATTACCTTGTCAGAATTATAACAGGTATCAGGAAATTGCCAAAAGGCTTTCAGAAACCAAGATACACTTTCATTTTCCTCCTCCCAAACTATTCCCCTGAGGGTCCACCTTCCTTTACAAATATTCTTAAAGGAAAATAAAAAGGCTTGAGAGAAATGCAATGAAATCTCATTGATCAGAATTTACAACAATTTAGTCTGAAAGGAGCTGGCACTGTCTATGAATAAAGGTTTTGCTGTGTAAATTAAGAAGGTAATACTAATTGAGATGGAGACCTTTATAGCCTATTTAACTGAATCCACTACTTTAAAGCATATTTATAGCATTGATTTGCATCAAATCCTGTTAATTAAAATTGCTTTTTTTAAAAAAGAAAGCAAGATCTCTACTTGGTAGCAATTTCTTAGAAACTGCTATTTCCATAGGAATTTAAAGCTGATATTTATTTGAAATATGTTTTAAGTTACACATTTTGCAAATTCAGGCTGGCCCCTTCTTCAATATTTAGGTCAGCAAGATTGCACATTCCTGGAATCTAGGTACAAAGGTTTGAGAAAGAAACCCAAGAAGAGCCTAAGTACTCTGAATGAAACAATAGCAGAGAACTTGTCAGGTAGAGAAAGAGGGAGACACACTGTCTAACGGCTAAGAGCAATGTTCGCAAACTGAGAAATAGAAATTTCAGGAAATTTGTACATAACTAACGTGAAAATCACATCCGAAACCTGAGAATGGAAAATAATATCCTATTATATCCAGTTTCATTGATTCCTAAGTCAATGTGTTCTTTCTGATGTTTTTAAGATGAAAATATTTCAAGCCTACTTCTTGAAATTGCAACTATAATTTGAAAGAAGGTTCTCAACTAGGCAGTTTTTAGGTAGACGTACTACTCAGGTTTTCCTGATGTGATGAATCAAGCACAAGGCTTTCCTTCTCAAAGGAAAAAAGTCTCCAAGTAGAAATGATCTTTCATTGGCACAGAATTAGTCTTCCGGCATTCCATGAGTTTGTTTTCTTAGAAGTGAACTTCTGACTAACAGTTGCTAGGTGAAACTCTGGCAGCACTTATAGAGCATATAGATTTAGATAATGTACTGTTACTACACATCCACTTTTAGCCATCCAGTGCTTAGGGAAAGAAAGAACAAGAAGCTACACTTCCTTGTTGGCCAAAAGCAGAGAAGAGGGGAGAAAGTGAAGGAAGAAATTTCTACATACTGAGCTGTAGGGAAATCATTCTGGCTTATACATGACTTAACAAACTTTATGTTAACTAGAACAATCTGTCTATGGCCTGTCAAACATGCATTGTACATCTGATTTAACCATTTAGAAAAGAATGCATTAAAAAAAAAACCAAAATGGAGTAACTGTAGTTCAGGCATCTAAAATGGAGTCAGGCAGCCATTGTGGATGTGGTTTCAGACATGTTCCTGCATCACTGAGACTTGAATTTTCTGAACTTTGTCAAACTCAAGGACACCACCAGCCGTCCTCAAAACAATATCAGCTAAGAGCTGCCAGCTGCAAACTTATGGTCTCACGGTCTGCCCTTGTAACTATGCAACCATTTCAGACCTCAATCAATCCTTACTTAAAAACACCCTTACCTCTTGCCAGTTCTAGTTATAATTCTTGATAAAAAACTCATGTAACTAACTGGAACCTTGCAGTTTTTGCCTTTATAAGCCTCCCACATTTCATAGTCTGGCGGGATACATTTCTAGTGCTTCTTGAATTTGTGTCTCCCAGGCTGGCTATAGTCCTTAGTTTGGCTGGAATAAAACTCTTTTCTATTCCTGCTATAGATTGTTTATTGGTTCTTTCCATCAACAAACAGAAACAAAAGCTTCTCTCTAGTTTGCCTGAGTTTATCCTTTCCTAAATTTGGAAATCTGGACCAGCGATGTGTGTCAGAATAGACTCAGAGATAAATATCAAATTGCTTCACTGATTTCTGGGTGTATCTTACCTACTTTCCAGTTTTTATTTATGAGCTCCATCCCCCAGGTATATGTGGTATTCATTCCACACAAGATGAAAGACCGTTGCATTTTGGAAACATTTTGACAATTTGGTCAAGAAAGTCAGCCGTGCTAGATAGTTTCCAGTGGTTCCCAAAGTGTGGTCCCCAGAGCAGGAGCATCAATATCACCTTGGAACTTGTTAGAAATGCAAAATCTCGGGTCCTATTCCATACTGACTGCATCAGGAACTCTGTAGGTGGGACCAACAGTCTATGTTTTTCCAAGCCCTGCAGGTGATTCTAATGTGAGCTAAAGTTAGAAAACCACTGGTTGAAGGTAAAAAATCCACAAAACCTGCAGGAGAAATCCTCCAGTACACTGAAAAAATCTGGTCAGTCTGATTCAGTGATAATGTCTTAGAAGTACTATAACTGTTTTCATAAGACTGTGCCTTCATCTTAGGCTCCTGGTGACTTTTAAGCAAATAATTAAACCAAAAAATGTGAGGTCATTGTGGAAAAAATAGAAAATACTACACAATAAAATATAACCATCTTTATCAATACAGATATTCATGTAAAATATGTTTTAAAAAGTGGACACATAATATACATACTGTTCTTGTTTTAGTCTCTTAACAATGTATTTTCTTTTTTTATTGAAGTATAGTTGATTTACAATGTTGTGTTAATTTCTGCTGTACAGCAAAATTATTCAGTTATACGTATATATACATTCTTTTTCATATTCTTTTCCATTATGGTTTATCACAGGCTATTGAATATAGTTCCCTGTGCTATACAGTAAGACCCTATTGTTTATCCATTCTATATATAATAGTTTGCCTCTGTTAATCCCAAACTCCCACTCCTTCCCTCCCTCCCCTCCCCTCCGCCTTGGCAACCACAAGTCTGTTATGTCTGTGAGTCTGTTTCTGTTTCGTATATAAGTTCATTAACAATATATTTTCCATTTTACAGAAGAGAAAATTGAAGACTAGGAAGGTGTATATAATAGTTTATCTCAGGCCCTAGCTAGTTAAAAGTAAGGACTAGGATTTGAATCCCAGCAGCCTCATCCCAGAGCCTTTGCTCTAAATCGTGGTGCTGAGCAACTACATTATAACTTTGTATGGCTAAATAATATTATGTTAAACAGATCTACCAAGTATATTCAATCACTTTCCTTGCTGGAAACACCTCATTTCCCCAATTTTTCTATTATCAAATACAATGCAATGATTATTCTCGATCATACATCATTGAATACTTACTCAAAATTTTCAAAGCAAAATTTCTCAAAATAGAGTTGCTGAGTTAAATGGTTTGCAGTTGATACATTTTCAAATTGCCCTGCAATTTACTCTGTCAGTAGTATAAAAGGGTGCCCTTTTCTTCACTCCTTTGAAACTTTGGGATATTATTTTCTGTCTTTTGCCAATTAGGTGAAAAATGGTAACTCTGTGTCTTAATAATTTTTTGATTATTTAAGGGGCAGAGTATTTTCCACAAGCTCATTGCCCATTTATATTTATTTATTTTTCTTAATTGTCCATTTATGTACTGGATCTACTTTTAAAAGTAAAATTTTCATTTAAACTAGAATATACATAGAAAATGGGAAACAAATTGTACGTATGGAGCTCTGTGAAGTTTCATAAAGTGAACTCACATAACTGTATCAAGGTTAAAAAAAACAATATGAACAGCTTCCAGGAAGTCCCTTTTTGCCCTCTTTGTCACCATCCACCTCCCCCAAAGGTAAAGTATGCATTCTAAACAGGGGTGATATTGCTCTCAAAGAGGTGAAAATTGGTTTTTGGAGGGGGAATATCTTACTCTATTTATGTGTAAAGCAGAGATATCCATGTACTACATAAACAAATATATAGTGTATCTGTGGTATTAAAGTATCATGAGAGGAAGTGATAATGAAAAAAAAAAGGTTGAAGGACATCACACTATCCTACTCTGTAGTTTTGCCTGTTTTGAACTTTGTCAAAATCTTGGCCCACTTCTTAAACTGGAATGTTGTTTTCCTTTTGATTTGTAAGCGTCTTTACATGTTAAGAATATTAACATTTTGTTAAATATATGTGAATAATTTTTTCTAATTTTGCTCTTTGACTTTTAACTTTGTTGACATTGTTGTTGGTTTTTGTTTGTTTGTTTGTTTTGTTTTGTACAGCAGTTTAAATTTTTCATTTTGTTGGATCTTTTCCCTCCATGTTTCTGGGAGAGCTTTCTCTGGTTCCCCGGAGTGTGAGTACACAGTAGACTACTGTCTGAATCAGGCTTGTGAAATCTGAAGGGCAAACAGCTGTGGCTACTGGTTGGGTTGGGAGCAAGCTGTCTCTCCTAACAGGGAGAGTGCCTGTTTTCCATGGACCTGAGTGGCCTGTGTTGCATGGTGTGAGCCTGGGCATCATTTAAAATGCATCCCTGCCATGTAAGAGGGCATCTTGCCAGGTGAGGTGAGTTTTGCTGGAAAGACTGGAGGTCATTATGGGTTGTAGAATGGAGGGATGATCAGAAGTGACAAGCTAGAGAAGAGGCTGCTGTGGTCTGAATGTTTGTGTCCCCCCAAAATCATATATTGAAAACCTAATGTCCTAAATGATGGTATTTGGAGGTGGGGTTTTTGGGAGGTGATTAGGTCTTGAGGATGGAGCCCTCATAAATAGGATTAGTGCCCTTACAAAAGAGGCCCAAAAAGCTAGCCCACCTCTTCTGCCATGTGAGGACACATACAAGGAGAAGTCTGTAACACAGAAGAGGCCTCGCTTGACCATGCTAGCTCCCTGATCTTGGACTTTCAGCCTCCAGAAAGGTGAGGAATACACTTCTGTTGTTTATAAGCCACTCAGTCTGTGGTATTTTGTTATATCAGCTCAAATGGACTAAGACACAAGCATTGCTCACATCAAGGGAGCTGCAGTCTGACATTTCTAGCAAGGCCCTTACCAAGGAACACACACAAGTGCATCTTGTATTTGAATTGTCTGAGTAGTTTTATTCTGTTCATTTGTTCATTCATTCATCCATTTAGTCATTCACTCAGTTTCAATTTTATTTATATAGTTATTTCTGGTGGTGATTGCTTTTGTTTTTGCATTGCAATTGCAAACGCATTTGCAATTTACCTAAGTGTAACTTACCTAGATACAATGCGTGAGACAGGAATCTGGCTTATTTCCTTATATGATCAGCCAGTTATCACAAAACTAATTGTGATACAATTGATCCTTTTCTAGCTGATTTGAAATGTTGTTCTTTTTAGATACAGATGAGTGGACCAAACTGTGTTTGTCTCTAGACTTTCGGTTGAGACCCCCCACCACCCATCTTGTCTATTAATGTCACTGGATTGTGTTCAATTTACGTATTCATTTTAAGGAAGATTTGATCGAATTGTAATACTGAGACATTCCCTTCTAGGGTATTGATGTCTCTCTCTGTTTCTTTCAAGTATTATTTTAGGTCTTTTATAAAAATCTTACAGTTTTCTTCAAATAGGTTCTAAACATTTTCAAAATAAGCTTATTCCTTAAGTCTGTGCCATTTTTCCTCATATTTACTAATAATATTATTTTCTCCAGTATATCTTCTTATTGATTGTTGATTATAGACTTTCTGAATTTTAAAAATTGGTGTTTTTTGAATGTAGCTCTTTATTGAATTCTTTATTAAATGTTTATTATTTCTAATAAATTCTTGATAGTTTAATATGTAAAATGGAAGAAAGTGGACTAAAACTCTGTCCCTCCTGCTCAGCAGCCCCTCATCTCTACAGTGGCCTCAAGAACAGCCCCTTCTGAGGATCACTTTACTCCTCACAGATCATGGCTTAAAAAATAGAGAAAGGAACAACCAGATCATCTACAAATAATGGTTAGTTCACCTCTTCTTTTATTGTACATATATTTCTTATTTTGTCACATGGTAGTTATTCAATAAATATTTATTGATGTAAGGAGTAAAAAATAAATGAATAATTATATTGCCTAGTACTTCCAAAGGTTATTAAAATGGTGGTAAAAACACATCTTCATCTTTTCCCTGACTCAAAGTGAAAGCTTCTAGTAACTAGAAGTTTCATCACAAAGTGTAGTACAAGTCTCATTGTTTGAAGTAGATATTTTTTATTCCATTCAAGAATCTTCTATTTTTATTCTATTAAAAGTTTTATAAGGAATGGATACTGAATTTTATAAATGTTTTAGTGACACCTATCAAGATACTCATATGTTTTCCTTCTTGGATCTTTCAAGGTTACAAATTTTCTTATTGAACTCACTATCCTTATAGTCCCTGCATAGAACTACTCGATCATGGTATCATGTTATTTGACTATACTGTTGAATTTGCAGTGTCAATTTCTTGTATAATTTTTTTCCCAAGTAATATTGCCTTATAATTTTCTTTTTATTAAATGCTCGTTTGTCAAATTTTGGGATCAGGGTTATGCTAGCTTAGTGGTTGTCAACTCTGGCTGGTCATCAGAATCACCTCTAGTGACTTATTAAAATATAGGTGCCTCAGCCCAATAGAAATTACTCTTCTCTAATTTATAAGTTCCTGTTTATATCTTTAATAGTGCAATACTTTTGCTTTCCTTTTATTCCTTACTCCATTGGTTGTTAGTTTACTAGCTTTGATCTTACTTCTTTAGTAAAGTAAGAATACACATTTTCCTCTGAGTACACAACTAGTTGGGTCCTATGGTGTTCTCATAATTGTTAGTTTCTAAACATGATGTAACTGTAACTTCATTTCCCTGTTGATTCAAGAGTTACTTATGAGAGAGCTTTAAAAGTTTCAAGTGATTTTTAAAAAGGGTTCATTTCTAATTTTGGTATTAATTTTTAGCTTTATTTCACAGTGGTCCAAGGACGTGACCTATGTAGATTTCACTTTTTGGAATTCAATGAGGTTTTCTTTGTGCATAATATATAGTAAATTTATATGAAAATTCAATAAATATTTAAAAAGATATCGTCTACTGGTAATATGTTTTAAGGTTCAGCATTCAATATATAAATATTAAACTAAACTCAACAATTACATTGTTAATGTCTTCTGTGTCTTTATTTGCTTATTTTTTTGTCTTCTTCATTTTTCAAGGACTGGGAGGAACTCTAGGGTTTCCTATCACTATTTCATTTTTTATTTTTCTCACTTTTGCTTTTAATCAAGTATGTTAAGTTGACCCATATGATTTTTGAAGCCTCCCATAATTCATTGTCCTACTAATTTCCAGTTTGTATAGAAAAATAAAGAGCCATATATGTCTCTGCTGTGTTACTTAATGCACAGAGGCTATAGGAGTTGCGTCAATCTTCATTATGGGCTCTCCACATAATTTTTATAAGGTGAATCTCTCCTCATGTTTAATAATTCATACATTAAGCTTAACTTCTGCTTTCTTTTCTGTTTGCATTTGCACCACACCTTTAGGTTGTTTGTTTATTTATCTTTAAAGTTTCAGTTTATTCTTTACTTGAAGCTTAATTCATATGAAGGAAGAACAAGCAATTCTGCATTGACTTTGCATTAGGGGTGGCTGCAGGAACGTCTTCCATTGTTAAATCAATATATTCAAACAAATACCTTCCACATACAGCAAAGTTAAATAGTTCTTTCCAGTAATTAAATTCAAAGATAATATATAGAAATATCTTGCATAATGAAGTTTTACTGATTGTTTTTTTCATTTTATTTACTTATTTATTTAGGCCATGCTGAACAGCTTGTGGGATCTTAGTTCCCTGACCAGGGATCAAACTCAGGTCCTGGCAGTGAAAGCACTGAGTCCTAACCACTGGACCGCCAGGGAATTCCTGAAGATACTACTGATTGTTTGATGTTACTACTCAGACATTATGAACAAATTTTACACAATTCTCAATCCTAGTGCTAAAATCTAAACATCCGTGTAGTTTTAGAATCTGTTTCTAAACAAATTATAGTAGTTATTCTAGCGTTTTTCAGCTAAGACAGTTAATCTACAGATTTTGCAGCAAAAATTTGAAGGCAAGCCAGCTTAAAGAGTACCAGTCTCAACACTTGATAGGTTGTTCACTCCAGAGGTCCCTAATTCACAATGTAATGTCACACACACCTAAACTCAAAAATTTCTAATCTTTCACAACACATTAACAACATTATTAAAAAAAACAAAACAAAACTAGGTTGTAATTACCAAAGATGTCACATAAGGCATGCAGTTTCAAGGAGACAGCCCGGATCAGGGAGCATTCTAACCAAAAGCAACACAAGTATAGAAGATAGGAATTTAAAATGTGTCAGATATTTAAAATGCTTGATGATGACTCCGATTTGCCATTTCACTCTGTCTCATATTTAGGATGTATGAAAAGCACAATCATCCCACCCATATCAGCATGTGAAATGTTAAATCCACCCACAAGAGGGTCAAAGCCTCCCCTAATTCCATATTCTGCTATCTTTTAGTTGTACAGAAAAATAATCAGCACATCATTTTACATCTTAAAATATCACTTAAAATTCTGTACATATCTGTCTGGAAATGTGTCATTTCCAGCTCTATTTTGGGCCTAGTTTTAACATTTGCCGGTGTAGATTTGGCAAACAACCTTACTCTTGGGCACTTTTTGCTGCTCCTTCCACTGACTTGACCTCCCTCTTGGGCACTGAGGGTATTTTGTTGTTGGTTGCAACGGGGAGGTGGAATCAGGTGCCTGGCTGGGACCTATCTTTCCGTTTTTCATCCTTTGGAATAACTTTAATTTAGTTGTATTTATTTTTGATTACAGCACATAATTGAGTTTAGTTTTTGGCCAAATCTCAGTCCTTTGCTTCTCGTAGGCAAATATGTTCTAGTTATATATTTTTGGTAAAAATAAAATATGTGATCTTTTATCCTTTTACTATATTTTATTTTTATTTATTTACTTTTTACTTGTTACTTTTTGTTTTTGGCCATGCTGTGCGGCATGTGGGATCTTAGTTCTCTGACCAGGGATTGAACCCTCGCCCCCTGCATCGGAAGTGCGGAGTCTTAACCACTGGACCGCCAGGGAAGTCCCTTTTACTATATTTTATGTGTTTCCTCTTGATTTCTTTTTCATTGAATTTTCCGATTTTGGAATATGATTTCTGTGTTCTTTTCCCCCTGGAACATTGGAAACTGCTTTTAAAAGCTCTAGGAAGTATTTTAAGTGATTAAACATCCCTAACCTTTTACTTTGGGTTCCTCAAGAAGCTATTTTGGTTACTAAAAATTCTTAAGCCTCTATAATACCAAAGTTTCACTGTTAGTCCACTGGCCCTGTTAAATATTTTCTTAAGACTATGTAGTATACATTTTCCAAAAGTTACTTGTATATCTTGAAGTAAATGGCATTCAAAACTATACAGCAGAAACTAACACACCATTGTAAAGCAATTATACTCCAATAAAGATGTTAAAAAGAAAACAACTATATTACCAATTCTTGACTGCTATGTTCAGGTTACTATTTATCTTGCAGAAGACTTTCAGATGTGCCCTGTTTATTAATTTATTTTTGGACTGCTTATATTCTTGTTTTCAGTTCTTCTATTTGCCTAAAATTACTGTGGGTGGATTTATCGTGCTGTCTGTTTCCTTGGAAGCTGTTAAAATCTTCCTAGAGCTTGAGCTGGAGAGCTCAATGAAGCAAGTAAATATTAAAAGCCCAGTGATTCAGAAGGATGAGTAGGTGGAGAAAGCACATAGGCTGTAGGCAGTCCAAACAGGGATCTTCATCTCTGCCTGGCTTCTTTGGGTTTGTTGAGTCTGCAGAATCAGGGACCCTTATTCCATATCTGTCTTTACTGGAAGCAAACCATCGCCTGTGTCAGGCTGCCTCTCTTTAGTTTCTGGTGCTGTGACTGGGGACTGTTCTGTCTCAGTGAGTTGGGGGTCCTCATCTTCAGGACTGTGTTTCCTGATGAACAACCCTTGTATTTGGTGTCACCAGCACCAGAGACAACATCCCCAAAGGTTGCTGCCTCCATGTCTCTTTTGACAGGTGTATCCTTCCAGTCTCGGTCCCACCTCCAAGTGGGGTCCTGTGGGTGACCCAGCTCTTCTAAAGGAGTAGAACCTTTCTTCCACTCCCTGCTTATTTCTCCAGCCCTTGTGCGTCAAAATAAAGATACCATGTCTTTCCTAAGAAATCTGGGCAACTACTTATACACTCTGGAGTTTTAATTAAGTATTTACTGGCTATGTGGATAAGAAAGTGATTTTGTTCAATCTGAATGGCTATTTATTGCACAGGTCTGAATAATTACATGTTTTTAAAGGCCTTCTGCCAAAGTGTTATCTGAGAGAGGCATGCGGCTCATTTTTCATGAATGGTAAATCCATTTTTAGCAGATTTACCTCTGATTCTTAGGCCTGAAACTGACCTAATGAGCCCTGCATGTATTATCCTGGTTGGGAAACTGCTTAGTAGGAAAGCTGAGCAACCCCGGGAGTTAGGATGGGTCATCGGCCACAATGGGCACATCACTGAGTCACTGTGGTCCTCAGTTTCCTCCTCTGGAAGATGGGAATAACACCACCTGTGCTGCCCCACACAGCACGGGGCTTTGTGAGGAACACATGAGATAATATAGGAGAAGACAGTGGACCAGGAAGAGCGAAGCAGGCCACAGGAACAAGCTTGCTCTGCTCATCCTCCCGGAAGTGAGGGGAGCAGAAGTTTCCTTCTCAAAGATCTTACTCCTCTAAGAGAAAAATGTTTCAGCTAAAAAAGAAATAAATATCAAATTACCAATGGCATTTTTTACGGAGCTAGAACAAATCATCTTAAAATTTGTATGGAGACACAAAAGACCCCGAATAGCCAAAGCAGTCTTGAGGGAAAAAAACGGAGCTGGAGGAATCAGACTCCCTGACTTCAGACTATATTACAAAGCTACAGTAATCAAGACAATATGGTACTGGCACAAAAACAGAAACATAGATCAATGGAACAAGATAGAAAGCCCAGAGATAATCCCACGCACCTATGGTCAACTAATCTATGACAAAGGAGGCAAAGATATACAATGGAGAAAAGATAGTCTCTTCAATAAGTGGTGCTGGGAAAACTGGACAGCTACATGTAAAAGAATGAAATTAGAACACTCCCTAACACCATACACAAAAATAAACTCAAAATGGATTACAGACCTAAATGTAAAACCAGACACTGTAAAACTCTTAGAGGAAAACATAGGAAGAACACTCTTTGACATAAATCACAGCAAGATCTTTTTTGACCCATCTCCTAGAGTAATGGAAATAAAAACAAAAATAAACAAATGGGACCTAATGAAACTTAAAAGGTTTTGCACAGCAAAGGAAGCTATAAACAAGATGAAAAGGCAACCCTCAGAATGGGAGAAAATATTTTCAAATGAATCAATGGACAAAGGATTAATCTCCAAGATATATAAACAGCTCATGCAGCTAAATATTAATTAAACAAACAACCCAATCAAAAAATGGGCAGAAGACCTAAATTGACATTTCTCCAAAGAAGACATACAGATGGCCAAGGAAGACATACAGATGGCCAAGAAGCACATGCTGCTCAACATCACTAATTATTAGAGAGATGCAAATCAAAACTACAATGAGGTATCACCTCACACCAGTTAGAATGGGCATCATCAGAAAATCTACAAACAATAAATGCTGGAGAGAATGTGGAGTAAAGGGAACCCTCTTGCACTGTTGGTGGGAATGTAAATTGATACAGCCACTATGGAGAACAGTATGGAGGTTCCTTAAAAAACTAAAAATAGAATTACCATATGACCCAGCAATCCCACTACTGGGCATATACCCAGAGAAAACCGTAATTCAAAAAGACACATGCACCGAATGTTCTTTGCAGCATTATTTACAATAGCCAGGTCATGGAAGCAACCTAAATGCCCATCAACAGACGAATGGACAAAGAAGATGTGGTACATATATACAATGGAATATTACTCAGCCATAAAAAGGAGTGAAATTGGGTCATCTGTAGAGACGTGGATGGATCTAGAGACTGTCATACAGAGTGAAGTAAGTCAGAAAGAGAAAAACAAATATCGTATATTAACGCATGTATGTGGAACCTAGAAAAATGGTACAGATGAGCCGGTTTGCAGGGCAGAAGTTGAGACACAGATGTAGAGAACAGACATATGGACACCAAGGGGGGAAAACTGCGGTGGGGTGGGGATGGTGGTGTGCTGAGTTGGGCGATTGGGATTGACATGTATATACTGATGTGTATAAAATTGATGACTAATAAGAACCTGCAGTATAAAAAAACAAACAAACAAAACAACTAATACTAAACTTTCATTGGGTTATTTGTATGGAAATACGGTAATATAAATGTTTCAGACATTACATGAAATTTCTAAAAAAAAAAAAGAAATAAATAGGCAGTCCGTTTCATCTTTCCCATTCATTCATTCATTCATCATTCATTCATTCATTCATTCAACACAACAGTCAATAAGACCCATTCCTCCCTTCATGGAGCTTATGTTGCAGGAGCAGAGATGGGCAATATACAAGTACAAAAGCAAGATCAGTGATAGGCATCATTAAGAAAAGTGGGAGAAAGAGCCAAATCCAAAGGAGAAGTTGTTCAATGGGTACTGAGCTTCTGTGATACAGGATGAATAAGTTCTAGAGACCTGCTCTATCACACAGTTCCTGGAACAATTCTGTACTGTGCCCTTGAACATTTGTTAAAAGGGTAGATCTCTAAATACAGAATTACTAGGGTTTCCCCTGAAACTAATATAATAAGTCAACTTTACTTCAATAAGTAAAAATAAAATAAAATTTTATTTAGGGGAAAAAGTAGAAAAAAAGATCGATCTCATTTAAGTATTCTTACCACAAAAAGGAGGGCGATATGACACTTCCTGAGGTAATGGATATGTTTATCACCGTGATTGTGGTGATGGTTTCACAGGTATATGCATATGTCCAAACTCATTAAATTATATATACTAAATAAGTACAATGGTTTTCTTTGAATAGCAATTATAACTCAATAAAGCTGTTAAAAAGAAAAGTGGGGAAAAAAAGACCCAGAAAAGGACCAGATGGAAGAGGCATTATAGCTGCTTTTTTAGATAACGTGATCAAGAAAGAACAATTTTTTTTTTACTCTGGAGAATTAAAATCTTTAAAAACTGCCTAGTAAGCTCATAATGTTTGAAATTTCCAAAAAGACCGTTATATACCTCTTCCTTTTTGTGTTTTATAACAGCATTTTGAGGCACACAGTCTAGATATGATCTAGATTTGAGAAGTAACCACAAGGAATCTGAGACCCAACTGGAAAAAAATTTCAAAATAGTGAATGTACGTACCCATTTCATGTCTGGTGCTGCCCACGCCCAGGCCATACGTCTCTAAAGCATCCTTTACTGTTTTCATAGATTCATCGTACTTGGCTGCTAGGCCAAGGAAGTTATAGGAACCCATATTGATGACATCTTTGATGATTCTTCCAGTAAACCTGCAGAGAGAAGGGCAGGTGAACACAAAGGGCTTTCTCATTTAATATCATCCTAGCGCCCCAGAAAAGACTCTCACAAAGAGACCTTGGGTTTGGCCCAAGTCACGTCTTTTCTTTTTGATTTGCCTTGTTGTCACCACAAAATGATTTGTCCTTAGAGGAGAGTCACCTCATAATGAGGCTGGGCAGAGCATTGGGAAAAGGTTTCCAGGCCATGGAGTATTACTCAGCCCTGATTTGTCTTGGGTGCTTGCTTTCGTGACACATGTGCTCTGGTTTAAATTTCAGCAGGGACTTTCTAAATCAGAAAGAGCCATGGTCATCACTGGTTCCCTCAGCAGGAAGTAGGAGGGTACAATTTGTCAATAAAGCTGTAAAGGACTCTTCCCGGCTGGCTCTGTGTATCCTGCACCTTCTACCACTGATTCCTCTTTAATCGCAATACAAGTAAGCTGCCCTTGGCAACTTAATTACTGTGACTTCTCCCATTGGCATCATGAGGGCTTGCAAAGGGCTGAATGATGGAAGAGCAGCTGTTCCATTGCTTTGTGTTTTTTTCAGATCTGTAACCTGGTGCCCATGCTAGAATTTCCTTGAAAGCATTTTCTTTCAACCAAGCCCCTCCAGGTGGCCACCTCACCTAAACGTCCAGTTGTAGTCATCTGACACCCTCTCCATCACATCGAACAGAGGCCCCGGGGCACTGCAGATTGGCCGGTTCCAGTTGTCTCTGATTCTCATGTAAAGGTTCCGTGTATAAAAATTCTCAAAGCTTTGATACAGCGGCACAAAATCCTGTTATAACAGAGGCAGAAGTTTACCTTTGGTCTCTCGCTTTTTGTAGTTCATTTGCAATTGAACACTAAAAGACGTGGAGGAACCATGAAAATATTCCATCTGCAAATATTTTGAGCAAGGTTCTTGGGTAAGGGGTTGGATGGGGTCCACAAATAACTCTGTGAGTCCTCCACCTCCAAAGAACTTACCTTTTAGTGGGGGAAGTAAAACCTGTGGCAAATAAAAGTAACAAAAATGACAGCAAAATACAAGTCCCCAAATGAGTGCTGGAGACAACGAATCCCAGTGTTCCTGAGAGGGAGAATTGAGCTTGGGAACCTTCCTAGAATTCAAGAATAATGCCATTTGCCACAACAGGGATGGACCTGGAGATGATCATACTAAGTGAAGTAAGGCAGACAGAGAAAGACAAATACCACATGATATTGCTTATATGCTGAATCTAAAAAAAAAAAAAAAAAAAAGACACAAATGAACGTATTTACAAAACAGAAACAGACTCACAGACTTAGAGAACAACTTACGGTTACCAGGGGGGAAGGGTTGGGGGGAGGGATAGATTGGGAGTTTGGGATTGACATGTACTCTCTGCTATATTTAAAATAGATAACCAACAAGGACCCACTGTATTGCACAGGGAACTCTGCTCAATACTCTATAATAAACTAAGTGGGAAAATAATTTGAAAAACAACAGATACATATATATGTATAAAACTGAATCACTTTGCTGTATACCCGAAACTAACACTACATTGTTAATCAACCATACTCCAGTATGAAATTAAAAAAAAAAAGATCTGGTCCAGAGAAGAAGTCCTGCTTTGAGGGTACAGTTCTGCTATTCCTCTGCACCGGTGAGCTTCCTGCCTCTGTGTGGGTGTATTTTCACCTCAACCCATTCCTTTGAGCACCAGTGAGGTTTCTTCAGGAGCAGTCAATGCCTTCCAAAGGTCACTGTCCTCTAGTCTCATGTAAGCCTCCCACAGTTTTGTAACTATACCAAAAAATGAAACTGGACTAGATATTGCAAAAACAGAAGCACTGCAATGGGGTGTATCCTTATCTAGCTGTAGATTTAACTCGTCACATGGCCTACTCACTATATTTTTCTTCTTGACACAAAAGGCTAAATGTGAGAGTGAACCCCAGGCCACAAGGACACAATCATTTTTGGGAGCAGGATATAGGAGGGTTGAACAAAACCTAATAATGCAGCCACAAAAGTGCCTTTGTTTCTCCTACAATATGACACTCTTTCTTTTTCCACTGTTAAGCTTGTAGGGTACCTTATCATTTTCCAAGTGTTATAGATATATCAATCCTACTTTTATAGACAATTCAACAGAAAGTCAGAAAATCTGAGTGGACAGATTGGGATTTGTACCCAGTTCTATAACCAATGATCTTTTGAATAAATCATGCTGCAAGGATAGGTATTTAAAAGGGATTGAAGAGAACATATCCATAGCACATTGTAAAAAATACTACCAAATTTGAGAGCATGTCCCTTCTTTTTTTTATTTAACTACTTGCCCATTCAGTAGCAAATAGAATCATGGATTTGTAGAGAGAGAAAGAATCATTATCAAACATAGTTTTTCATTTGTGCCTACATTGACGCTTCTGTTCTCACCTAATATTTCATTTTTTATCATTATTTCCTCCTGAGAAACAGCTGTTTCTCTTACCAGGGTTGAGCTCAGAATAATAATAAAATATGTTTGTGTTTTCCTTTTTGTTGGGAAGGGTAACTGTATTAGAGACAGTTCTTTGAAGTATGAGAAACACAAAGTAAGGATGGCTAAATTTAATTTTTCTTATTAAGAATTAGAGGAAGGTTGAATAAAGATGGCAGATTCAGTGCTTGTACGTATTCTACCAATCATCTAAAAGCCCTGTGAAATGACAAAAAGTAGATACTTAAAAAACAAAATAAATTTATAAATTTATAAATCATCAATGAATCAGAAATATTGAAGGATCACAAAAGATAGAACATAAATAAGATCTGCTCAATGCAGAAATAAGACCACAGGAAACCATAGCTCTAAAACATTTGCAGAGAAGAATGGTATGGACATACACTAACTGTAGTGAACCTTAAAGCCAAGAGTCGATAACTACAAGAAGTTGATACCCTGGGTGATTAATGAAGCAATATCTCTTTGTTCTTCTTTTATTGGGTTAATAAGTAAGAAGCAGTTGCATTGTCCACAGCACAAAGCACTGTGATGGGCAGCAAGAACTGACTGGAAGAACAAGGCCCCACTGTAGAGAGGTGGGGAGACCACACGGCAAGAACACAAGCCCCTGGTCCAGGCAACACATTCCATTTTCTTTCTACAAACACTCAAGACAGGTGAATGTGTAAGCAAATAAGGATTCCTAAATTCAAAAATGAGCGTAAAACAAAACGTCATCACCATTACAGGAAAACTAGCACAATAAGAGGCACCAAATTCAATAAGCAGAACTGACATTTAGTGAAAAGACTTCATAGAGCAAGCAGAAAAAGGATTTAAAAATATGTAAGTAATGTGTTTAGAAAGACACAACAAAACAATGGATCCTTTTAAAAAATTAAACGTTCAGAAGTACAATGAACACAGCTGAGAAGTAAATTAATAAACTAGCATAGTCAGTTGACTAATCATTCCAGGACAGAGAAAAGAAAACATGAAGGAAAAGTCAAGAGATATGAAGGGCAGATTCAAAAGGTCCAATATCTCCCTAGAAGGATTTGCAAGATTGAAGGAAGGAGGAGAAGGAGGAGATGAGGTGAAAGAGGAGGAAAAGGAAGTTAAAAAAAAAAAGGAGGAGGAGGGGCAAGTTCCATAGAGGAAGGAAGTTTTGAATCCTAAGACATAAATAGTCTATCAGGTCCTGAATAGAGCAAATAAGGAAAAACCCATGCCAAGCTACATCCTGGTTAAATTTCAGAAGTCAAAGGGAAGAATCTCAAAAGGCTTCAGAGAAGGGGGAAAGGCAGTTTATAGACAAGGGAATATGAATTAGACTGCTTCAGACTTTTCTTAGGTGACAATGGTGGAGAAGAGTATGAAGGAAAATTATTTTGAACTTAAAATCCTATAATCAGCCAAGCCAGCAAACAAATGTGAAAATCCAAGTAAAAACTTTCCAATATATGTAAGGAGTCTTGAGTTTAACTCCCTTTTCTATAATAATTGAGCATGTACCTCAATAAAACAATGAAATAACTATGGAGGAAGACAGATGCCAGAAAAAATAGTGAGTGAAGAAACTGATGGAATATGGTTTAACCCAAGTAGTTTTATATTTGTAGTATAAAGAAACAGAAACTAAAAATTCACGAATAAATGACAACATGGAGAATGGTTATATGGGAGAAAGAAAGTGAAACTTTATTAAATTCTTCTCCTGGTCAGGGGAAGACTCTAGTTACTAAATAATGGTAACTAAATTCTAAATATATGTGTTAAATATTCTAAGAGAACCATTAAAAAACCAGTGAGGGATATATTATATATAACTTCTTTACAGGGACAAGGAGAAAAAAAAATGTAGAACAAAGAAAACTCAATCAAATGTACCGAAAATATGAAAGGAGAAATATTAAAATTTTAAACATTAAAAATAAGCAACAGAAAATGTGAGTGTAAAATATAAAGATGGCAGGAATAAGTTTAAGCAAATGAGTAATTAAAATATTAAGTTCAACCATATGGAATTGCCAATGTTTGATTCTTTTTGACCTATAAAAATAGCAATTTCATATGGTTCAAGTAAGTAATTGCTCATAGGTTATATTATTAAAATACAGAAGCTTTCACATTTGTTTTAAAAATAAATCTATATGCTTCTCATAAGAGACATACATTTCTGAAATTGATGAAGACTGAAAATAGATGACTCTTGAAGAAAAAGCAGATACATAAATATTAATATCAGGCAAAATAGAGTACAAGGTGAAAGCATGATAAAAGGAAAAAAATCCACCAAGAACTATAAGAGCCATGGTCTTTTGTGTATCTGACAGTTACATTGAAACACATAAGAAAAAAAAAAAAGACTAAGAAATCCACAATCACAGTGAAAGGCATTAATATACATTTCTCTGAAATTATAAGTTTGAGTAGACAAAAAATAAATCTAGGGGATTCGAGTAACATAACAAGTTTATTGTAATAGACCAAAAGACAATATACAGTTTTTCATGGCACACGTGGGAAATTACAAGAAATTCCAATACAACTATCTGAGAAGCTGTGACAACTAAGATGACAGCATTTGAACTTAAAATATGAAAATATAAAGAGCTTTCCTATATGCCATCAATAACTAATTAGAATATGGGTTAGGGAAAAAAGATAGTATTCAAATAGCACCATCATCAAAAAATTGTACCCAAATAATAATCATAAGAGGAAATGGTAAAGATCTCCAGCGTATAGTTAGGTGGAAAAAAAGGCAGTCACACAACAGTATGTATGATATGAACCCATTTATGTTAAGGAAAGGACAGGGTAAGTGCAAGTGAGCATATGTGTAACTAAGTGCATGAAAAAGAAAGGAAGGATGAACAAAGAGATGGCTTGCTGGCTATTTCCACAATAAAAAGGAAAGGGAAAAAAAGACATGAGAAGGAGCTTGTCATAAACCATTCATTTCACACATTGGCTTAGCACTAGTTGATAGACATTAGCAAAGCTCTACCTTATTGAGATCAATCAACCTTTCTACTATTCTTGCTACAAATCTACTTTTGCAGATTCCTTCTTGCTAAGGGAAGCAGAGAGGTCTATATTGTAAAAAAACTAAAAAAATGATTTGACTAACATTTTAATGACACATCAGAAATTGTGTGTGTGTGTTTGGATATTTGTATATTTATATATATCCAAAGAAATGTTGACCTGAGGACTCACTGTAGGAGGCTGTAATCTGATTTTACTGATGGTTTTATTTTAAAATGTATTTCTCAAACTTTGATTTTGGAGATTTTTCCCCACCTATGACACACACTCTAATGCTAGATGCAGCCATGGAAAATATTCATTCCTTGTGAGGGTGCATTTGCTTTTTAGAAGCAGCCAGAAGGTATCTGGAACCAAGCCTGGTTGGGGAGATTGGGGATACCACTGCTAGTGATTCCTGATGCATTTAAAGCTGTTGATTTCTTGGTGTACTAAATCAAGGAAGTGAGGGAGTGAGTCGTGCTGATACCTGAGGGAGGACCACTCCGGGAAGAGGGAAAGGCAAGTGAGAAATCCAAGAGGTAGGTGTGGGTGGGCTGTGTTTCAAAAAGAGCAAGGAGGTCCTAGTGTTTGAAGCAGAGTGATAAGGCTCATAGAGGGGGCTGCATTCTACAACACCTTGGCTAGTTCTGGCTCTTACTCTGAGTGAGAAGGGAAGGCATTAAAGGGTTTTGGCCAGAGATACCATGGGAACCCACTTAGGTTTAAAAAGATCATGTTGGCTGTTAGTTGAGAAGAGACTGAAGGTATTGAAGTATTCCCATCTTACAAGCTGCTGGCTAATGGGAAACCCCAGGGAAACTCTTTCATTTTGGACCCACCCAGATCCAAACAGGAAGCCCAGTGCTTGGGCCATTGGTTTGCTTTGGACAAAACCATATCTCATACCCAGTGACCTTCATGGACCCCATCCTTCAAAACACTCGGAAGAAAGTCCCTCTGGGTGAATCCTGCTGTTGTTTCAGAATGCCAAGTGTGGATGCAAAAGAGCAAGTTTTAATTCATGCAAACATTTGGAGATTTATGTTAAAGTTTTCTACAGTTACAACTTGCTGAACCCCCTTTGTTTCATGTGTGAGTAAAAATCTCTGGGGATGGGCCAGAAATGTCTGGGATTTACTTGTAGGGGCGCTGGGACTAACTGGATCTAATGTGAACGTGGAATTGCAACTGATATGTTTTATACCAGCCGGGGCCACGTGGAGTGGGTCTTGCTGAACCTACTATCAAACCATCAGGATTGAGACATGTGGCTGTGCTTGAAGTTTTTAAAATCTCTGACGATGCTTGATATTCCTTTGATTATATTTGCTGACATCCTTTTCTGGATTTAGCAAAGGTGGGCCATGACATCATTGAGAAAGTAACGTATCTAGAGATCTTTAATAAATTGCAGTTCAACCCTAAAGTTGCCTTTGAAGGGTTAAAGGAAGAATTTAAGCAAAACGTTGAAACGTTGTATCTGTCTGGGTTGTCTTTTTCCTTGTTAGTGTCTTCTGATTATTAATGAAGTCTACTGAGGTAGCAGGTGCTCTGGGTCTGTGATTTTTTAGTGCTCTCTTGGAGGGAGATTTTGCTTTTTTTATTCATTTCACTTAGTATTACTGATTCAGTAATCAAGTGATGGGTATGCCACTACCATTCTCATTTCTGACCAAAGTAGAAACTTGGGATTATCCTGGTTTCCTCCTCTGTCTTATTTTCTGTACACTCAACCACCAAGACTTGTTGATTCTACCTCCTAAATGTCTTTATAATTAGTTCCTTTTTCTTCATTCCACCTGCCTCTTCCTCAACTCAAGTACATATTATCTCTTCCCTAACTATTACAAGGCTTTTTATTGTCACATTGTTTCTAGTCTTGAATTGGAATTCCATCTCTAACATCTATGTTTCTAGTCTTGAGTTGGCATTCCATCTCTAACATCTATTATTTTCTCTAAAGTTCTCTGTCCTCTTCTCAGCCTTTCTTTTTTTTCTTCCATGGACTTTCCCTGGGAGATCACATCCACTCCACTTCTATGGCTTTGATTAATTTAATAACACTCCAGATATACCAAAGATGTCACAATATCCATCCAAAACTTTTCTCTGGAGGTCTAGACCTCTATAGCTGCCAGTTCTTTAAACTCAACTTGTCAAAAAGTGAATTGACCACTTTCCCCCTCCAACTGGATCTTCCTTCTCTATTTTCCATCTCAATAAATGATACCTCCTTCTTTATACCCAGTTGTCCAAGTCATAAACCTAGTGTGGGCTTTGATTTGTACATCTCCCTAATTCCCCAAGTCTAATCAATCATCCCTAACTCCATCTCTTTTCTTTTTTTATTGAAGTATAGTTGATTTATAAAGTTGTACTAGTTTCAGACTTACAGCAAAGTGATTCAGTTATACATACATATTCTTTTCAGATTATAGGTTATTACAAGATATTGAATATAGTTCCCTGTGCTATACAGTAGGTCCTTATTGTTTATCTATTTTGTATATAGTAGTGTGTATCTGTTAATCCCAACCTCCTAATTTATCCCTCACTGGCTCTTTCCCTTTTGGTAACCATAAGTTTGTTTCTATGTCTGTGAGTCTATTTCTATTTTGTAAATAAGTTCATTTGTATCATTTGTTTAGATGCCACATATAAGTGATATCATATGATATTTGTTTTTCTCTGTCTGACTTACTTCACTTAGTATGATAATCTCTAGGTCCATCTATGCTGCTGCAAATGGCATGGTTTCCTTCTTTCTTATAGCTGAGTAGTCTTAACTCCATCTCTTAAACCTCTCTTGGCCTTGTCTATTATCACCATCCCTATTATCACTACCCTGGTCCCAGCCCAAGGGCTCATCTAGATTTTTTTTCAAACTGGACTTCTGCCTCAGCCTCTTAACTGGTTTTTTTGGCCCCTATATTGTCATCCTGTAAATCCATTTTTTATAGGGCAGTGAACATGATCTTTCTAATCTGCAAATCTGCATTCCTCTGCCTGAAATCCTTCAATGCCTTCCCATTGTTCTAATAAATGTCCGTGGCTTATAAAAACCCATTATAGTATGGTCCCTGCTTGCCTCTCAAGCAATCTTTCTCCCCACATGCTCCCACTCTCACTCGCAACACTCTGGTCATTAGAATTCATTGGTTCCTTAAATGTACAATGCTTTGTCTTACCTCTGGGCCATTTTGCACCATATTTCCTCTCCCTGAAGACTCCTTCCAGCTCATCTTGCCTCACCCTTTGCCTTACTACTTACTCTTCAGCCCTTAGATGTCAATTTAACTTTCTCTTCCTCCCAGAAGTCTTCCCTGAACACCAAGTTCAGGTTAAATGTTTCTCTTCTTTGCTTCCTTGATGTCATCTACTTACCGCTACGGTGCCTCTTATCAAATTCCATTGCAACTGCTTTTTTTTTATGGTTAGTTCTCTGAAGGCAAGAACCGTTATCTGCCTTAGTTATTCCTATATTCCAAGACTGTAATACAGTGCCTGGCACAAGATACATGCTCCAAACGAACCTGACTTGATTAGTGAGTTAATGAATGCTTTGGCACAAGCAGTGCCCTCTTCAGAGAGTGTCTTCCTTCTCACCCTTGCTCACTAGACAAACTCCTGCTCACCGTGCAAGCCCCAATATCATGCCTTCCTGACTTCTTGAGAGAATCACAGGGCACAGATCCCTGTTTCCTATGTCACCTTCCGCCCCATCATCACTTTTTATCATTTGTTTCGCTGGTGAGTCTGTTTTGCACACCAGACTTCAAATTCTCTCATGGAAGGACCTATATTTTCTTCTCTATTAGCCTCCATTACTTGGTAGAGAGCATATACTCAAATACTTGCTAAAGGTAGGAGAGAGTGCAATAATAAAGCTGGGCCTGATTTTCTTCTGAAGGTGATATGCTTGACTTAAGGTAATTGCAAAATAAGTGTTCTACGTGATTTGTTCATGGTTATGTTACTGTAACAAGAGTTTAGCTTACCATGGGTACTAGTCACTAAGTTACAAGACTTGAAGTTCTCTCATTACATTGAAGTTCATGCCTTACCTATGTTCTTTGCTCAGATGTGTTCAAGGCTCCATCATGTGGAATAATCTATGGCCACAATCGTATATTCCAAAGCAAGTTTTAGGAAAAAGAGATTCATGGCATCATAAATCATTTGAACCAATTTTGGAAAACATGTTAAAAGGATGCAGGCTGTTCACAGGTCTCTTAATATTTTCCAGGTTGTCCTGTTAGCTCTATGTGAAAAGGGGATGATGTAGATTTTTATAGGTTAATTATTGAAAGTATCTAGATCAGTGGTTCTACACAGGGTGATTTTGCACTCTGTGAGGCATTTGGCAATGTCTGGAGGCATTTTTGATTGTCACAAGTATGTGGGAGAGTGCTAATTGCATCTAGTGGGTAAAGGTCAGGGATGCTGTTAAAAATTCTACAATGCACAGGGAAGCCTCCCATATCAAAGAATTATCCAGTCTGAAATGTCAATAGTGCCAAAGTTGAGAAACTCTGACCTAGATGAAATAAAAGTCCCACATTTCACTCAAACACACTTTCCTCTTCCAGGATAGAACATAAATAATACTCAACTGACAACTAGAAGACCAGAATACAGTTCCACTCATGTGCCCTCACTCTTATATTTTGATTTTTCACCTTTAAAATGCTATTTTAATATTTATATCATGGGATCATTATAAAAATTAAATATGATAATGTACAAGAAAACCTTTAGTACAGTCTGGCAAATAGTAGTTGCTCAATAAATATTTGTAAAAAACAAGTCCGTGAATACACAGGGAATGTTTGGGGGTTTATGGGGTGCAGGCGAATAGAATTTACCCTGGATAGTTCCTGAGTGTATCACTCTTTTTAGGATCTGTACACACATCACCACTTGTGAGAACACTTTACAGAAGAATTGGCATTGACAAAGACCCAGGGAGGTGTTCATACGTACTTTTTGCTCTTCTCTCTCTATGGCTGCATTGCATTTTTCTATTCCCCAGTTTCTCAAAAAATCTCTGAGATAGCCAAACAGCGTTCCAATTCCGTATCCCAAGTAAGTGAAAACCATAACATGTAGAGGTGCTTCCTCAAAGGATTCAACAACTGGCTTATAAAAATTTGAATTTCCATTTTGCTGAAAAGACAAAAGAAAGTGGAAAATTACCACTCTTCCATTACAATAAACTATGATATTAAAAATTTTGGACTTTTGACCTTTTACATTTCAAAGAACATATTTAAGATTAGAAAAACTGCTTGGAGAAAATTGGAAATCGATCATTGAAGAGGGTAATCAGCAATGTACATTTTATTTCACAAATCCTAATGAAATAATTAATTCAGGCAAAAATTCTCAACAGATTCTAAATCCATTAAGTGAAAAATTAATAAGCAATAGGGCTTTTGCAAGATGCCAAAGTATAACCCTATAAGTTACTCCCCAAACACAAACTTGGGGTTACACCTTAGCCAGGTGATCAAATTACATCACAGATGTTAGAACAACTCACCACTCTATGCTCTCGTCATGATGTAATATTTAATACACTGATGACATATTTAATCTGAATTTAGTCAAGCTCTAATATTTGACTTCAATTTTACAAGAAATATCAGGTAAATGACTTCATGAGGAAACAGATAATCCACAATGTGGGACTTTTTATATGACAACTGGCTTGGTCTTTAAAAGCAAAACTTAAACAAGTGGGACTACATCAAACCAAAAAGCTTTTGCACAGCAAAAGAAATGATCAATGAAATGAAAAGGCAACCTACAGAATGAGAGAAAATATTTGCAAACCACATATCTGATAATAGGTTAATACCCAAAATATATAAGGAACTCATACAAGTAAAACAAACAAACAAACAAATAATCCAATTAAAAATGGGCAGAGGACCTGAATAGACATTTTCCCAAAGAAGACATCCAAGTGGCTAACAGTTATATGAAAAGGTGCTCAACATCACTAATCATCAGGGAATGCAAATCAAAATCACAATTAGATATCACCTGACACCTGCTAGCCCGGCTGTTACCAAGAAAAGAGAGATAACAAATGTTGGTGAGGATGTGGAGAAAAGGGACCCCTTGTGGACTGCTAGTGGGAATGTAAATTGGTACAATCATTATGGAAAACAGTATGAAGTTTCCTCCAAAAATTAAAACAATTACCATATGACCCAGCAATCCCACTTCTGGGCATATATTCATAGGAAATGAAATCAGTATCTTGAAGAGATATTTGCACTTCCATGTTCACTGCAGCATTATTCACAGCAGCTAAGATACAGAAATGATCTAAGTGTGTATTGACGGATGAATGGATAAAGAAAATGTGGGTTTTGTACACACACACATGAATATTATTCAGCCACACACACAAAAGAAAATTCAGTCATTTGTGAAACATAGATGAACCTAGAGTACATTATGCTAAGTGAAATAAGCCAGACTCAAGAAGCCAAATACTGCCTTATCTCACTTATATGTGAAATCTAAAAAAGCTGAACTCACAGAAACAGAGAGTAGACTGGTGTTTACCAGACAGTGGGTGGGGAAAACAGGGAGATGTCGGTCAAAGGGTACAAGCCTTTAGTTATAAGATGAAGAAGTTCCGGGGAACTTCTAATGTACAGCATGGTACCTATAGGTAGTAATATTGTATAGTATACTTGAAATTTGCTAAAACAGTAGATCTAAAGTGTTCTCATCACACGCAGACACACACACACACACAGGTAGCTAGGTGAGGTGATAGATGTGTTAATTGATTGTTAATTGATTGCGGTAATAATTTCATAACGTATACATATATCCAATCATGTTGTACACCTCAAGTACATACAATTATTAGTTATTAACTATACCTCAATCAAGCTGGAAAAAAAAAAGTAAAGAGTGGGGGAAGGAACTTAAGAGACACCCAAGTGCACTGTGTGTTGTTTCATTAGATCCTCTTTTTTTGTTTTTTGTAAAAAAAACTGGTAAAAAATACATATTTTGAACAACTGTGGAAATCCAAATGTGGACTGGAAATATATATTATTGAAGAGTTAATTTTGTTAGGAGTGAGAGTAGCAGTATAGTTATGTGGGAGGATTCTTTTTTAATTAATTAATTAATTAGTTTATTTTTGGCTCTGTTGGGTCTTCGTTTCTGTGCGAGGGCTTTCTCTAGTTGCGGCAAGTGGGGGCCACTCTTCATCGCGGTGCGCGGGCCTCTCACTATCGCGGCCTCTCTTGTTGCGGAGCACAGGCTCCAGACGCGCAGGCTCAGTAGTTGTGGCTCACGGGCCTAGATGCTCCGTGGCATGTGGGATCTTCACAGACCAGGGCTCGAACCCGTGTCCCCTGCATTGGCAGGCAGATTCTCAACCACTGCACCACCAGGGAAGCCTGGGAGGATGTTTTAATCTTTGTCAATGCATGCTGAAGGATTAAGGGGGGTGAAGTGTTATAACAGCTCTAATTTTCTTTCAAATGGTTCATCAAAAATTAAACACATACATAAAGCAATTTTGGGAAAATGTTGAATCTAGATGGAGGTTATACTGGTGGGCGATTGTTATATTGTTATATTATTTTTTCATTTTTCTGCATGTTTGAAAATTTTCATAATAAAAAGTCAAAGTAAATAGTTCTCTCATTTATTTTAGGTGTCACCATGGCAGTGGAAAGTAGACTTTTAATATCAAACCATTCTTATTCCTGCTTAATTGATTTTCACACGGTAGCTCAATGTTTGCTCAATGCATTCGTGAATAAATTATTCTTAACATTACTAATTAAGTTTTTGTCTTTAATAAATATTTATACATTTATTCATTTTCTTATTCAACAAATATAATACAATCCTTGGATTTCCCATTTCCCAATGAGATGATCCATAAGAAGTGTTTTGACCATTTTTAGTGATTTACAGGAAACTGTCAAATGTCTACTAATACTTAATTTATTAATTTAGCTTACACATATATATTTTAAATGATGTCTTATATAAAAATTATGTTAATTAGAAATAATGTTTTTGCTACTCTCATACTATAAGCACCGTTAGATTCCACAAACACAGTTTTCTAGACTATATTGCCTTTATTTCCTCTATTCTGTTTGAGATGCAGTAGTTTTGGAATCTGTGTGACAGTCCCTGGAAGTTTTATCCCAAGCCACAAAATATGTGACAATCAAAAAAAAAATCTATCTGATAGATGAATATTTTTTATTTATATTACTTGTTTTTAAAGTAATTTTTAAAAAACCCTTTTATAATGAGATTTTACACTTGAATTGCTCAGTCAAAAGCCCACAAAGTATTATTAAATCTTATTAAAATTCCTTAACTCCTTATTATCCATTATATCAGTGTTGTAACTGAGCAGGGCCCTATGAGGCCTTCCCAGAATAGACCCACCCCATGTCATCCACCTGCCATTTTTTCTGTAGAAAATCTTTAGTCAAAGAATAAATTTAATCAGAGAAGTGAGAAAATGCAGAAAGAAAGGAAAACAGTCAAGCAAGACAAAATAATAATACTTTAGCCATTAAACAAACTCAAGGACCTTTAGTTCTTCCTCAAGGACTATAGATAATATTCTGAGCCACGTCCTTTGAGCTGTTTTGCAGATACTGAAGCCCCCAGCAGGTGGGAGAAGTTAACTGTATGCTGCACACAAGCATGTAGACCCCAGACCAGTTGGAACCAGGAGGTCGATGATGCAGATTCCTCATTACCTCACCACCGACCAGTCAGAAGAATGCCCACAAGCTGACCATGCCCTGTTTTTTGAACACTGTAAGACTCCTCACTACCCCTTCCAGAGTGGGACACACAGTTTGGCGGGCATTAGCCTGCCGTGACCCCCTTTGCCTGGCAAAGCAATAAAGCTATTCTTTTCTACTTCACCCAAAAGTCTGTCTCCGCATTTCTATTCAGCACCAGAGCACAGAGGCCGAGTTTTGGTAACAGTGTCTTCTCCAGACAAACCAAGCTAACATTAATGCACGTTGCTTTTGTCTAATATCTTTCCCAAATGTTACCGGGAGGTTTAAAATAATTAAAGCGAGAGAGCATTGCATAATATGAGGTCTTGAATGGAAGGTGAAAGAAAGAATATAACAAGTACCTTGTATTTGGGAACATAGGGCACTAATTGGATGTCTTGCATGAACTGGCAACATGCTAGGTTCTGGGAATTCCAAGATGAATGAGACAGACCCCGTCCCTGCTCCTGAGTCCTTGACCTCCCTCTACGCCCTCACACCAGTCGTAGGTCTCATGGATGGCCAACCTTCCTAGTCTAGTGTGAACCTTTGGCTCCCTTCCTGGGTTCTGTTCTGTCTGTGACCTTTGAACTGCATCCATCTCTAGCATGCCTGGTGACTTCCTGGCCCAGTTAAGATCCACCTCCTGGTTCTTTCCACATCATGGGGATACCCAAGGGGCTTCCTTCCTTCCTTGAGTTGTCCAGACTCTAGCAAAAGGGGCTGAGAGCCTCATGAAAAAGGTTTGACGAACTTTTGTGACTGGTTCGGTATGAGGTCAAGGAAGAGGCCATGACAGTATCTGCGAGGAGTGTGATAGGAATGTGGGTAAGAAGAAAGCGGAGATTAGAAGGAGGACTGCTTGCGGGGGAAGACAATCAGTATGCACGGGACCTGCTGAGTTGGGGTGGTGTCTGCTTGCGTAAGTGGGGGTATTTGGGGGCAGTTAGAGACGCAGGAAAAGAGAAAGGCCTGGCTGAAGTATACGATCTAGGACTCAACTACTCTGAGGCCCAGCGTGAGCCACGGTTAAAGGCAAACGTGATAAAGCACAAAATAAAAAGAAGAGCAGGAAGCTTGGGACCAAAATTTGGGACCCCCTGATTTTAAGGGCACCGTGGACGAAGAAGGGTGAGTGAAGGGCATCCAGTGTGGGTGACTTCAGAACCTTGATTTAATGTGCTCACAAATGAACCCCTTGGGCTGACTTAGAGGATGGCTGAGTCACATAGGCACATATAAAAAGAGAAACTTCCAGGACATTCAACGCCATCCTGTGAGGATCAGTGGGTTTTCCCCTTTTCCTTACCTGGCCCTGTAACCATTTCTGAGCTCCATATATGGCCAAATCAATGGGAACTTTCTGCTTGAACTGGTTCTCAGGCAAAGCTGCACTGTATATAACAGACTGTCTACCTAGATGCAAATAAAACCCTCAGCTGGGTGCACAGACTGGGCTTGTGTAACTATTTCTTTCTTTCTTTCTTTTTTTTTTTTGTCCCTGTGACTTGTTCTGGGAGATAGTTATATCACAAAGGAGAAGTTTCCAACAATGTCTGTCGGCGGCAACCGCTACCTACTTTACTCTCTCACATATAACTTTATTTATTTTTAATTTAATTTAATGTAGTTTTGTTTGGCAGAGAGAAAAAGAGATACCTTCATGGAGAGCAACATTATTTGGAAATGTATAGGTCTTTCTTAACAGATGAAAATTGACGCATTTACCGAAATTCTTTATTTAAAATTGAAATAGGTCACACCTCTTGGAAAAGGTTTCTCAGTCTGAGGTTGGATAGTTCTTTTGAAATATGAGAATCGGTCCTATCAAAGTAAACAAAACCTAAAATCTTGCTTAATACATTTGCTAGCCAAGGTCAACACAGCATGGTAATCTGTAATGCACTTCCTTTGTTTGTTCTACCTGCTGGAAATACAACTTTTGATGTTCTACTTTTTCTTTCATAGTGTTGAAAATAAATAGATCCTGAGCCACCTTTCCCAGAGCGCCCAGTCATCTGGGACTCTGTGACAACCTGGAGGTTGTTTACGTGTTGTAATCCTGTCACATCTAGAAATAAACAATGTTGGGATGTCCTGGAAGGATGATTACTCTTCCATTCAAATTAGCAGGTCTTTTACTGGCTGTCTGTTTTGCACTGTCCTAGGCTAATATTAGAGGGGATAGGAAATCAGTAAATATAGTCTCTTTCTCCCAGAATTGGTAGCGTAATTGTGTATGTGGTGGGGGGAGGGGAGCGAGCATAATCATAACATAGAGCAAAAAGTAAACGTCGTAAGAGTGACACAAATGGAGGGACCGTATCACATTGGGCAATCAGGAGTGGCTTCCTGAAGGAGGGGGCATTTGAGCCCAGTGTTGGTGGGAGGCAGAGCATGATGATGGAGAGAGCTTAGGCAGGAGGGAGACTGTCTGGGTTCAAATCCTGGCACTTTGTCACTTGCTGACTGTAAGACATTGTGCAAGTCAGCTAATTTCCCTCGGTCTCAAATGCCTCCAGTGGAAAATGGACTAGTAAAGTTTGTTTTGAAAATGAAATGGGATAATATATGCAAAGTACCTGCCCCAGGGTAAACACTTATTAAATGTTCAGATTTTCATGAAATCTTCTGAGTAGAGAAGTTAGAGGAAACTGTTAGAATGGATGATGCTGCTTTTAGAGAAATATTTGGGAAAGAAGAGAAAGAATAGGTATAGAGCCTTGGCCAGTACCTACACACGGGGAGAAGCGGGAGAGCGAGGATCCACTGGAGGCAGTAAGTGTGAGGGGGAAGAAGGGGTGGGGATTAGAGGCATGGGGGGCTGAGATACTGAACTTGAGAGAGACCATGATGCTTGGGTCATCTGGAATTGCAGCAACCATTTGTGGCCACAAGATGAAGATATTTAGTTACGCACAAAAGATTGTATTGATAGAAAGAAGAGATGGAAAGCCCTGAGGTCCTTAATGAGACTCTTCCCAACTCTAGACTCTTCCCAACTCTAGACTCTTCCCAACTCTAGATTCTTATTATGTGAGAATAACAAAATCTTATTTTTAATCTACTTATATTTGAGTCTTCCACTACTGGCAGCCGCAAGGATCCTATCGGATCAGTTCTCATCCCCAGTCAAGGGAGTAACAAGATTGTAGACTAGATGAGAGGCTGGTGGAGAGGGATGGGACTGATGCTCATCTAGTACACATGATATACTCATTTCAGTTGTTTATCCCAAGCATCCTTTCTGATTGGTTAATGAATGCCCTGTTCTGACTGGTAAGTATACATTCCTTACTGTGTGTGTGTGTGTGTGTGTGTATGTATATGTATGTATATGTATATTCCTTACTGTGTGTGTGTGTATGTATGTACGTATGTGTGTGTATGTGCATGTATATACATATGTATATACATACATATGTGTATGTATATATATGCATGTATGTGTGTGTGTGTATATATATATATATATATATATATATATATATATATATATATATTTAATTTTCATCCCTAATGGCAGGTAAAATTCAAAGCAGCTCTTTCCTCAGTGGAATCCTCTACTTTTACTCTAAAACATTTGAGAGTCTTATTGGTTTCAAAGTTACCATTTATTTCTCTTCTAAAATACTTTGGAATGTCAATTAGATCTGGCTGAAGTTATACAAAATGATGCAGCACCAAAACTCATGAAAGTGGAATGATACATGAATGATGAGAATACACAGTTCTACCTTAGTAGGAAGGGTACCAAAGCTCATGAAAGTGGAATGATACATGAATGATGAGAATACACAGCTCTACCTTAGTAGAGAGGGTACTTAATGTCTTAAAGTTGTCTGGGATTTTAAGAAATAAGTATTTTAACCACAGCCTTCTGTCATGTATTTTGTAGATATAAATGTTTAGAAATGCTTTATGAAGTTCATATGCCTCAGTCTAGTCTAACTCATATCATCTTGTCACAAATAGGTGAGTTGCTTTCATTCCAAACCCTGATTTTTATCCCCTCCAGAACCTTCTTTCATGCTGCCACTTTCCTGTAATTTCTTCAAGTTCTACTCCTTTTCCTAACTGTCCTCTGCTGCCCCCCCTCCCTCACCTCCACCCCACACACATAGACACCTTGGCTTGCCTAATATCCACTGTTTAAGACCCAGTTCTGGCTTCACTTCTTAAAAAGATCCAGGCTAGGTGTTCTCACTACATAATACCATTATAACACTCACCACATTGTATTACAATAATATTTTTAGGAAGACAAGTTATTTAATAAAAGGACAGAAAATAAAGGATCACTTGCAAAAAATAATAGCTTTTATTATCTCTCACTCAGGCCTTTTGAATATTTCAAATATTTTCACACTATTGTCTATGGTGGTGGAGACTGGTTGTGCATCAGACCATTTCCCTCTCCTCTTTCTCATGGCCGGGCTACATGCCCCACGACCCTTGCAGACACGTGTGGCTGTACAACTGACCAATGTGAAGTTGGTAGAAGTGAAATGTGCCATTTCTGTGCCTGGCCACAAGAGCTTCTCTCATGATCTATCTCTTTCTCTCTTTCCCCTATTGTCATCTGAATTCTGATGGCCAAGGTGACCTTGGAAGCCACACAGTGTCGTCTGCAGAACTTTGTCAGCCTGGTGCCCTGAATTACCGTGTGGAGCAGAGTCTTCACCTCCTCTCCCTCCAGCTTCCTGCCACTGCTCAGAAGACTTAATACGAGTGAGAAATAAACTTCTATTGGGTTATGCCGCTGAGATGTGGTGGCTCATTTTTTATGTCATCTAGTATTACCTTAATGAATAGATACTATAAGAATTGTGTTAAAATTCATGTTTAAATCTTGTTTAGAAGTGTTTGGAAGGAAGTCTGAGAACTGAGTTACTTCCCCAAGCAAAAGGGTGCATCAGGACCTGTCCGCACTGGCCAACATTCAAATTTAAATCTGGGGAATGTAAACTGGTGCAGCCACTATGGAAAACAGTATGGAGGTTCTTCAAAAAACTAAAAATAGAACAACAATATGATCCAGCAGTCCCACTCCTGGGTAATTATCCAAAGAAAATGAAAACATTGATTTGAAAAGATATATGTACCCCAATGTATGAGTGTCTATATATATAAAATGGAATATTACTCAGCTATAAAAAAAGAATGAAATTTTGCCATTTGCAACAACATGGGTACACCTGGAGGATATTACACCTCGTGAAGTAAGTCAGACAGAGAAAGACAAATACTGTATATTTTCATTTATATGTGGAATCTAAAAAAATAAATGAACATAACAAAACAGAAGTAGACTAATAGATACAGAGAACAAACTAGTGGTTACCAGTGCAGTGGGGAGGGGCAAGATAGGGGAAGGTGATTAAGATGTATAAACTACTATGTATGAAATAAATAAGATACAAGGATGTAATGTACAGCACAGGGAATATAACTGATATTTTATAATAACTTTAAATGGAGTATAATTTATAAAAATATCAAATCATTATGTTGTACACCTGAAACTAGTATAACATTGTAAATCAACTGTACTTTAATTTAAAAAAAGATGGAATGAGATAATCAGTCAATCAATAAATCTGGTGAAGTTGTCAAAGATTCAATTCTTGATTTATTGAGCATCTCTGAGTGTTAGGTGGTGCATGACAGAAAGAAGTACATTATAAGACTTAAGCTTCAGGGACCACAGAAATCAGCGAGAGAGACAGACAGACAGATTATAATCATGGAACTTTTTGAGGGGACAAGTTCTTTATGTATTAACTACTCCAAACTTTCTTTGTAGTGATGCACAAGTTCAGTCGTTGAGAGGCTAAGTTGCTTTCCCATCATCTTGGTTTTCCCATCCACCACCAGAGAAGTTAGTGAACAAGTCAGGGAAGCCCATGAAGAGTCCCAGCTTCCACACTTCCAGATTGGGAAGTCAGGGATTCACAGAAAAGGCAGGATGGCTTGGAGGGGATTAAATGGAGTCCCTAGCAGTATGCCCCATGAAAATCTGCTGTAGGATTGAGTGAATGAGAGAGAAAAAGAGAGCCAAGACTGGGAAATGTTGAGGAAGGAGGTGAGGGTCTTCCAGGACAGGAGAACCAGCATGGGCACTTGTTAGTGAGTAGAAAAGAGAGGAACGGGACCTTGCAAAGACTTCTGGCTGGACCTTATGTGTTGCCTGCTTGGAGATGTGGTGTGTAGTGCCTGCTGACATTGAACAGGCCTTCTCTGCAGGGTAAGCCAGACTTTCTGTTTCAAAGAGCAGTGAAAAAGAAATGCAGGGAAGAAAGATTTGTAGGATCCCAGGATCCTACCTGGGATGACAGCTGGGGTGGAGGCCCTAAAGTCAGTTGGACATAATTGAACTTTGGAACAAAGTGGCTGTCCTTCACCACCCTGCAATGACTGCAATCTTCTAATTTTACTCACAACCAGCTGGATCACTTGAGAGGCACAGAGCTTTTCTGAAGTTATCCTGATAAACCAGAGAAAACAATGCATTGTTGTTTTAATATCATTGAAATTAACTACTACCTACTATCTTCTTGTTCAGTTATGACGTTCTCGGTCCAGGTGAGAACAGTGCTTATCTCTGAGGTGCTCAAAGCTTTTGTGGCCATGATTTTATTTACTTACATGATATTCCTAAGAGGTAGGTTGTGGATAGCTATAACAGAATTAGAATTATCTTCACTTAATAAGACAGTCACAGGGCATTAAGCAATTTCCCCAAGGTTATAAAGCAGGCAAAGTCAGGATGAAGTTGAATTTCTCAAGTCCACAGCACCAGGGTTGAATCAGAAAGAAGCTTTAAGTTAGACCTTTGAGATGTGACAGATTGGAACATATTTCAGAAATAGCCATGGGGCTGACTCTTTGTCCTTCCCAGGTGGGTACTGGCAGCTGTCAACACTCGTGGGAAGGCTGGCTACCATGTGCATGCACCTGTGCTAGGCACTGGGTCATTCATAGTTTCTCTTATGGCTTCCATCCCCATGGAACTCATGGACAAAGGCAGGGATAAAACGTGTGTACAGAAATACAACACTTCAGGATTAGAGAGCAAGAAGTCTCCAGTGGCAACATCCCAGAAGTCTAATGTCATTCCATATTTATACATTTGTTCATTTTTTTCCTTCCTTTATTTACTTACGTTTTTAATTGCTGTAGAGTTGATTTACAATGTTGTGTTAGTTTCAGCAAAGTGCTTCAGTTATACACACACACACACACACACATATATATATATTCTTTTTCACATTCTTTTCCATTTTAGGTTATTACAAGATATTGAATACAGTTCCCTCTGCCATACAGTAGGTCCTTGTTGGTTATCTATTTTATATATAGTAGTGTGTATTTGTTAATTCCAAACTCCTAATTTATCCCTCCCCCCCACCTTTCCCCTTTGGTGACCATGTTTGTCTTTTATGTCTGTGAGTCTATTTCTGTTTTGTAAATAAGTTCATTTGTATCCTTTTTTTAGATTCCACATATAAGTGATATCATATGATATTTGTCTTTCTCTGTATTACTTCACTTAGTATGATCATCTCTAGGCATATTTGTTCATTCATTCATCCAACAAACACATATTGAGTACCTACTCTGTGCTAGCTGCTGTGCTCTGTCCAGGTGACCCAGTGGTGACCAGGAAGGACAGAACCCCTGACCTCATGACACTGATGGTCTATATGTGAACCATCCAATACATTAATCATTAGCCACATGTGGCTACTTACATCAAACTTAAATCATTCAAGTTAAATACATTTAGAGATTTAGGTTCTCAGTTGCATGAGCCACATTTCAAATGTTGGACAACCACACATGGCTGCTGGCTACCTTACTGGGTGGGACAGTCACACAGTATTTCCATCATCACAGCAGATTCCATTGTTCTGAGGTCTGCAAATTGTGGCCCACAAGCCAGATCTGGCCTACCCCTTGCTTTTGCTATTTTCTTTCAAAATAAAGTTTTATTGGAACACAGTGACACCCGTTTGTTTATTGCTGTCCATGGCTGCTTTCACACTGCAAAGGCAGAGTTGAGTAACTGTGGCAGGGACTTCGTGTCCCAAAGAACTGAAAATATTTACTGTCTGGCCCGTTACAGAGAAAGTTTGCCATCCCCTGGTCTAGATGGAAATACAGACTAGAGCAAACACTTACAAAAAGGGAAATGAAGAATAAGTCAGGGACCTATGGAGTGGATAGGACGGGATCTGACCTAGTCCAGGAAAAGAGAAAGGCCTCCCTAAAGAAGATGATGCTTAAAATAAGATCTGAATAGTCAGTAGGAGTTGATGAGGCACAGTGTTCCCAGCAGGAGGAAGAACCCGAAGAACTGTGGGGAGGGAAGGGGGTAGGGTGGTGGGCTGGCAGGGGTAGTGAGGGGGCAGGCATGGCTGTAGGTCGGTTCTAAAAGGGGAACTCCATCCACTTTGTCCATCATTAGTACTCCAGGGCTTAGAAGGGCATCTGATACGAAGTAGGTATCCAATAAATCTTTTATGACTCAGTGGATGAATCGGCGGGGAGGTTGTGCAGAGTTCATAAACCGAGCTTAGGACCACAGCCTTGATCCTGACAAGGGAAGCCATTGACGAGCTGTAAGCAAATGCCGGCTTAAAAACCTGATCTGATGCGTGTTTTCAAAAGGCCACCTGCAAAACCATGCATGTGAATGGGTCTTCGGGGAGCCCCGACATACCAGTGATTCACAGTGATTCATGGTTGTATGGTCGATAATTTTGAGAAAGATAAATATCATATGATATCGCTTATATGCAGAATCTTAAAAAAGATGATACAAATGAACTTATTTGCAAAACAGAGACTCACAGACTTAGAGAATGAACTTATGGTTACTGGGGGAAAAGGATAGGGGGTGGAGGGATAGATTGGGAGTTTGGGATTGACATATACACACTGCTATATTTAAAATAGATAACCAACAAGGACCTACTGTATAGTACAGGGAACTCTGCTCAATATTCTGTAATAACCTAAGTGGGAATAGAATTTGAAAAAGAATAGATACAAGTATATGTATAACTGAATCACTTTGCTGTACACCTGAAACTATCATACCATTGTTAATCAACTATAATCCAATATAAAATAAGGTAAAGTCTCTCTTGTATCCCTTGCAGAAGAATATTTGATGAAACATACTCATTCCATTGATCCTGAACTTTTGAACCTATGACCAAAAATCAAAAGGAAAGTGTCTCCTAAGCTGCATGAAAATGAACCAACACCAGAGGCGTGCTTTGCCATGGAAGTGAGGTGTGTACTGTAGCATTTCCTTCCCGTGCCAGGCAGCCGATGACTCATAGGTGAATTAAAAAAAGGGTGGGGCTCTGGAAGCACACAAAATGTGGTGGGCTGAGCACAGGGGACTGAACTTGGATTAGAAACAATGGCTTTTCTCTTTGAATCAAATTGAAACAATTTCTTCTTGCACCTTGATGATGCTGAACTACCATCTCTGGACCCCAACCAAAACTTCTCATTCCCTGAACATGGACCAAAGAGTGCCTGCCATTCAGCAACCTGAAGAAGCAGAAAACCCCCCTACCCAGAAAGAGGGAAAGTTGCCGAGGATTCCATTGTTCTTCCTTCCCTGTGTGTTTATCAGGATTTGGCTCATGGCTGTACAGACCTATTCTCCTTGCCTCCTTCCCTCCTCTGCCTGTCACCCTATAAAACCACTCACAATTTATGCACATCAAGAGCAGCCTAGGTTCATCTTCAATCTATAACCTGGCTCATCTTTTGCTTGCCTTTGAAGACAGAATGTGTCCTTAAAGAGATGATGCTTAGTTGAATGTATACAGTTTTTTTGGCTGGAATCTTTGGTGTTCATGGAAGGCAGAGCATATCTGATTTTCCATGAAAACCTTTTGCTTCTTGGGAAAGTAAGCATAATGTCTCCAAACAACCAATTCCCCAAGAGTATGACAACACAACAATTTGTTTCTTTGCTTCCAAAAAATCTGATAACATCCATGGTCACAGCTGTAATTATCTGATTAACTTTTCTTATGTGGCATATAATGTTGAAAAAAAAGTAACTTCTCCCAGAGCAGTGCTAGTCTTGTCTAGTTTTTACCTGTACTCCTGAATCAACTATTTAAAAATTCCAGGCATTTTTTTTTAGCCATCATAATTTATGAGCCCTAAGTAATGGCTGGGTGCAAGGCATGAGTCATCTGATTGGTATAAAGATTGATAATACACTTAAAAAAAGAAAACTGACATTCGTGACCTATTTATTTCAGCCATTGTATCATTTTCCCAGGTCACTATGTGGAGAACGCCTGTATCTTAGTCTGTAGACACCTGATTCAGTGGTTTTGCGAAGAATTGACCGATGGGAAGCATAGCCCCATAGACAAAATGCCAGCCCCTTTTGCATAAACTTACAAACCAATCCGTCAAACCTTACGTCGGTTGTGAGATTTTCCCAAGTACCCCTAAGTTATTTGCATGGTTTGGCAAAAGCTGTTATTGCCAAGGGCTCCTGCGGGGTTTGTTTTGGATTCTGTACTATGAAAAGCAGTATTGTGTAGAGGCTCTAGAAACTGGCAGTGGACAGGTGTGTGTCTTGCCCTGGATTGGCCATTTTGAGATATTGGGCAAGTGTGCCTCAGTTCTGTTCTCTATTCTATTAAGTGAGAAATGTGTCACTAAGATCTAGAAAATGAGATAACATGCTTCTCTGAGATTTGAGATCATTTCTGCCATGATTATTCCAGTGTTCGAGACGATCTGGAGCCTAGTTTCTTTCAGACTATCAGAGTAGGTGACTGGGAAACATGCCATGTTGCAAGACCTAAGAATCCTTAACGCGTCATCAATATCATTGCCTCGGGGAGCCTCAGCAAAGGAACCAAGAAATTAATTGACTCGTGCTCCCCTGCTGGGTCTGGAAGCAAGTCTTCATGATGGCATGTGTTTGAAAATGAAGTTGAGGCTGCACAAGGGCTCAGAAGAAGGTAATTCTGGGGAGTACACATGCTACATGCCATAAGGATGTAAAGACAAAGGTCAATGATTTTTAAAGAAAGATTTATAGGAAGTTGTGTCTGGTGTGCCATGTAAAATCACTTTGCTGCCTGGCTATGGAAATCTAAGGTAGAAACTAACATTTTGCAAGACTTTTAGAATCTTACAGATTTTAAAAAATTACTAAAACTGACTCCCAAATCTGCTCTTCTGAGTAAGTGTAATAACCAAAATAGCACTTTTTCTCTTGCTGTGAGTTAATCTGCTGAAGAATAGAGGTGCTGATTTTTTTTTTTTTTTACTTCCTACCTCTTCTTGTAAAGGAACAGTTGACATAGTTGTATGCACTGAGTAAGGGTTTGAAAAATACCTACGTGTCCAGTCCTTTGAGACATTCCTGAACTTAGAGTTAAAAATGTCTGGGATTCTTGTCCAGCTCTGTCCCCATCATCCACGTGTCTTTGGTCTCATTATTTTTCTTAGCTCTGTTTTTTTCATCCCTAAAATGGGTCAGTAGCACTCAAAACTTCACAGCATTGCTGTGAGAGTCCAACGAGACGTTGGATATAAGGATCATTATAGTTGATGCTGAAGGTTAAAGGGGCAAAACATTGGTTGTGTTTTAAAGAAATCATTCTAACCATGCATGCGCCACTATATTTACTTCTTACAACGACTCTATTGGGCAGGCACTACTATTATCCTCATCTTCCAGATAAGGAAACTGAGGCACAGAGATATTAAGCCGCTTGTCCAAGGTCATAGAGCGGCCGATGTGAAGCCGAAATTCAAGCCCAGGCAGTGCGAAGGGGAGGCCCTGCTCCCAACCTCTATATGATGGTTCAGTTTACTAGGACAGTAGGGTGGCAGGAGGTGGCAACAATTTATGTGATATTAGGGGTCCTAAAATCCTCCTATTACTTGCCACCCATGTGGGTGATTATCTGACCTCTTTGAACCTTGGGTCCTTATACGTGAAATTTGAAAGCAATAGGTGAGAATTAACAATACTTCAAAAAGTGTAAATACGTGGTGGGACCTTGTGTGTGGCAGCAATCATTAACTGTAATTAATACTGATTTCTCTGACATGGTTTTCTAAGATAGGCAAAGAAGGAGGCTCTCTCCACGTGGCTCTTATTTTGGGAAATAGGAGAGGTCTTTACATCTTCCATGAGACAAATGCAATTTTGCATCATCAATTTTGAAATTGAAGCTAAAGATTTTGCAATAGCATATACCACTCTGAGCCACCAAATACTGTAGTCCCTGGCTGTTTGCTTTCACATGTTGGAGGTTTCAGAAACAAATGCACCTTTCCAGAAAGGGCCTTGGTCTGGGTATCAAGAGACCAGAGTGGGGGAGGGTGCCTCACACTGGTGTGACCTCTGAGACAGTCACTTAGCTTTCTTGAGCCTCATTCCTCCATGTGTAAGAAGACAGGGCATGGTATGGAATTTTAAGAATTTCTACAGTGAGTTCCCTTCCTGCCAGCTGGATTATACTCCAGAGAAAAAGGGAAAATGGCTCTTGAACCCGTCAGAATTATAGGTGTACAACAGGGGAGTTTCTCGAGTGAGGTAGCCTGCTGAGTCTTTCATCTCACTAGATGAATTTACACTTGATTCAGCTCATGGTTTTATAAAATCTTTGCACAGTCAAAACTATATCTGCACATTCTGTCTCAAAAGAAGAAAAAAGAAAGAACGATGGACAAACATTGAAATCTGGTTAATAATTTGCATGTGGAAGAGTTTAGGGGTGAAGTCTATTGATTCTCCAACTTTCTTTGAAATGCACCAAACATATGGTTTGATGGCTGGATAGAGGGACAGATAGACAGACAAATGTGTGATGAAACAAATATAGTAAGATGTTAATTGCAGTTTCTAAGTGGTAGGTATATGAGTATTCAGTGTAGAACTCTTTAATTTTTCTGTAAGTTTGCAAATATTCACAATAAAATGTTTGAGGAAAAGGCATTTTTTTTTCTAGTGATAAAGACACAGACCCTGGGGCCAGTCTACACTAACTAGAGGTTTAATCTTAGACAAACTTACTTAACTTTTCTATGACCAGTTGCCTCATATAAAAAATAGGGATAGTAATAGTATTAAAGTCATAAGGTTGTGGGAATCAAATAAGTTTGTATTTAGAAAGTTCCTAGCATATAGTGTGATGGAAAAGTTTGTTAATTGAAATTTTAAAAATCATTTCATATACAGGGTTATGAATGGGAAAGCAGATTATTCTGATTTTTCTTGGACATTCAACCCTGAGAATGCAGAATTTTATTAAAACCAGATGACAGGTCTATATACCTTGAGGTATTAGTCATTTTCCTTCTATTCCAGGCATATTTCATCTCCTATTAAGAGGTAGTAGAATCATCAGGATAAATCAATAATATTTAATTTCTATTTTCATCTCCTTCAAAAAGTTCCACCTCCTTAAATCATGTTCCCTGACCCCAAACTTAGAGTATACATAATATCTGGATATCGATATAAAAGCACGTAGCTACTTGGTCACACAAATATCTAGTGATTTAGTAATTTTTAAAAAGAAGGCAGTGAATAGTAGTTATGTTCTCCAACAAAGGATGGGAAACCTTTAATTAATAGTTAGGAAAATTACTAATAAATTAGTAATTAATTAGTGTATTAATTAATAAGAGGTTATACACCTTGAAATCTGCAAGAAGCTTGTGTATCATATGAGTGGGGCCTTTTCAGTCTTTTAAAGAACCAGGCCTGTGGACAGCAAATGGCAATTAAAATAAACAAAACAAACTGAAATCCAAGTTCTTACAAACACTAGATTAGTAGAAACAGGTGGTCTTTAATCATTGCACAACTATTATTGAGCACCTATTGTGTACAGGCTCCTGTCTAGGTTCTGGGGATTTGGCAGTGAGATAGAAATCTCTGCCTGGGTGGAGTTCTCATTCTAGAGCCAGAGGCAGACAATAGATAGGAAATAAATTCAAGTGTGTGTGTGTGTGTAGATGGTGTTAAGTACTAAAGAACCAAGCAGGATCAGGAAAGGGAGTCAGGAAGAAAGCATGTTGCAATTTTAATTGGATTGTGAGTAACATTTGACTTGAAAGGAGGGAGGTGCAGGCACCTGGATTTCTGGGAAGTGCAAATGGGAGAGGATGTGGGAATGTCCTGAGGTGGGAGGATGCAGGGCTGCTGGCTCTAGTGTGGCTGGAATACACTGAGCACTGGGAAAAGGGGCAGGAGATGAGTCAGTGAGGACCAAGCCATGGCTCCTTGTGGCCAATGTAAGAATTTCAGCTTTTACTCTGAGTGAAATGGGAACCATGGGAAGGATTTGGGCAGAAGACTGAGATCTTGGTATCATTTCAACGGGATCATTCTGGCTGCTGTGTTGAGAATAGTCTTGCTGGTGGTAGTGGACGGGATGGCAGGGGTGGAAGCAGGTTATGGTAATTTAAAAATATGACCATGAGTTCTTTAATAATCTTCCCGTTAAGAGTTGGGAGGGTCCTATCCCCTGGAACCTGGTGGGCTTGTTTGTGACTGCTTCAACAGGGTAGATGTGAAGCTGAGCTCTGAGGCTAGGGTATAAAAGGCCATGAGACTTCTTCATTTACTAGAAAACTCTCTAGAGCCCTCCCTGCTGTAGAAGCTGTCTGAGGCAATCCTGCCCACAGTCCTGGCTTGTCCTTTTTTTCAGCCGACCCAGCCTGGACATGGTAGTGAGGACGCCATCTTGCAGGCGAATCCTCCTGGCTCAGCTGTTCTAGGTCCAGCCAATCGAGGCCCCAAGTATCATGGAACAGGGAAGAGCTGTCTCCACTGAGTCTTTTCTGAATTCTTACCCAGTGGAATCCATGAGCATAACAAAATGGTTGTTGTTTAATGTCATTCTGTTTTGGGATGGGTTGTCATTCCGTAATGAATAACTGGGACACAGGGAAAAGGCATGAGGCTCCCGTAACAATCAAGGTGAGAGATAGTGGTAGCTGAGACCAGAGTGGTTGCTGTGGGGAGGTGAGGAGTGGTCAGATTCTGGATATCCTGTGAAGGTAGGATCATGAATTTGCTGACTCATTGAATACAGAAGGAAAAAGTCATGAGCGATACCCAGGTTTCTGGTTTGAGCCACTGGAAGGATAGAGTTGTCATTTACTGAGATGGGAAAGACTATAAAGGAAACACGTTAGGGACAGAGGGAGGGAGTATCAGGGGCTCAGTGGAGGGAGTATCGGGGGCTCAGTTTTGGACATGTTAAGTTGGAGATGCCTTTGGTCATCCAAGCGAAATATCAAGGAAGCAGTTGGAAATGACATATATATATATATATATATATATATATATATATATATATATATATACACACACATACATACACACACACATACACACAGCTGCACATATATACATGTACATATAGTAATGAGACAAAGTCAGATCATCAGGAGAAATCTGCAGTTAGAAAAGAGAACGGGTACAAGGACTGAGCTTTGGGTCACTTTATTGTTCAAAGATCAAGGAGTTGAGGAAAACCAGGAATAGACACTGCAAAGGAACAGCTGGTGATATAGGAGGGTCATAACCTGTAAACCAAGAGAGAAAAGTGCTTGAAGGAGGAGGAATAATTACTTGTGTCAAGTGCTGCTGACAGATCAAGTAAAATGAAGCCACCATTGGATGAGGGAATTCAAGGATTTAAGACTATCATTTATTGAGCACCTATTATGTGCCAGGCATTGTACTGAACACTCCTACAATAGCAGTAGAGGGGTAACAGCTGCAGGCAGACTTTAATAGATAATAGCCACTATTTATCAAGTATCTACTACACATGTGATAGTTACTGGGAGCCTTACATACACTCTCTCATCTAATCTTCACCATTGCCTTGTGAGGTATGGATCAGAGCCGTGACGCTACTTCCCCAATGTGGCACAGCTAGTAGGGAGCAAAGCTAGCACTCATACCCAATTCTGCTGATGTCAAATCTTGTCTTCCTGCTATCATTCTTCCTTAAGTGGTTCCCTGGGAAATCCTGAGGGGTGCTGGGGTATGAAAAGCCACCAGGAAAGAAATATCTTCCTGGGGAGTTCATTTATACTCAAGGTTTTCAAGGAGGATATAAAAGTAGTTTTATAGTAAAATAAATATTATTAAAATAGTATTATAAAGTGGGGTACAAAATTCTAATATAAATTTTTAAATAAATTAATATCACATGTGGGCTTGTGGTCTGAGTCACTTTGGCTTATGTTTGGTTTTCTCTCCTTGGTAGATCAATTTATGAATCCCTTTACCCTGTCTTCTCTGGAAAGGCTGATTTGTTGGTTTTTCTGAGCAGGATGTGAGAGCTGAAGTTCTTAACCTGGGGATCTGAGAAAGTCATGGAACACATGAATCCTCTACATGGAAAATTCTGTAATACAGAAAGTATCTATCAGCTTCTCAAAGGATTTTTCACTTCCAAAAGGATAAGCTCCACATGGCAGAGAAAGAACCGTCAGGTATAAGTTGTAGTTGACAGGATAATCATAATTTACACATAGCCTTTTCCTGGGCAACTTTTGAAGGCCCAGTTATACCACATCTAGAGAATAATAATGGTGACCAAGCTATATGAGTGCATTGTCGAACAAAAGGTTTGTGTGTCACTTCCTACAAAGTCTGAGAGATGAAGTTTGAGCAGTGAAATGGTATCAGTTCTATGACATTTTGTCATCTAATATTTGAAATCAGGGTCAGTCAGAGAAATCTAGTACAACTGGTTGAGTCATAATTGTTCCTAAAACTTGCATACTCCAGGATCAAGTATTAATATAACAACTCAGGAAAATTAAGATGTAAGATACATCTATTGCTTTTAAAAAATATAAAGTAAGTCTAAATTAAGAAGATCCAAATTCCCTGAATCACTCTATTTATGACCTCTTATTTTTCTCATCCTATTTGCCTATAGTTCAGAGATTACAGATTTGTGGCTGGTAGCAATGTCTCATTGAACTCTACACTATTGGAAATTTGAAGCATTACATGCCAATACTTAAAAATCAGGATATTCTCTCTCCCTCCCACTCCATCTGGATTTCCAATTTCTTTTGAAAATCATGAGATCTGTCAACATAGGACCTGCTTTCTCTCATGGTGACAATGAGCTTTGTTCAGGTAAACCCATGCTTAACACTTCCTGTTGTCCACACCAGGCCTTACCAGCCTGCTGGGCATTTGTAATCTTAACCTCTGCTGTAATCAAATGATCTTCAACGTGGCAAAACTTTTGGTTGAAGCAGGATTTAGAGGGAACTCTGATGGATGAAGTACACTGTGGAGAACAATTCTGAATACTTCTCTGAACTATGTTCATAGTGTTTGTTTCTTTGTTTCCAAAGGTTTAATCTAAATTGTGAATTACTGGGCCAATGACTTTCTTTCTAATATGGTGGCAACAACTTCTTCTCACATGAATTTACAGGTTGATATACTTTAGAATTCCAGTAAAACTACATTAGTTCAGGCCAATTGAGACAAGGTGACAATACTTAGTAGAAAGATTAAATCAAGTGTATTTCAAAATAAATGTAGTAGATTTCTTGAGAGTAATTAGGTTAACGTCAATCTACCTCTACTTGTGTTTCTAAAGAGAATCATTTTCTAGGAAACTTTAACCAATAGATAAAATTAATTTATAATTGGCAGATATTAAATATACTTTAAGACACGTATTCATTTAATTAACAAAACATCTGAAGCAGAACACATACATGCTTCTTTGCCTGCTCTTTCTTCATAGATAAGGCAACAAGTTACAGACCTCCTCAGATTGAATAATTACACTTCAGATTTGAGAACATTCAAATGATTGTGCTTTCGTATAGTTGATATTTGAGTTCATTGTATTTGGTTTTACCAGCCAGACACTCATCTTAAGCACACAGTCCTTATGCAAAACACAAAATAAAACACAACAAAAGTGTAAAGCTTAGGGAAAGGCATCTTTGCCAAAGATTGATGGCCAAAACAAACTCTTTCTTCAAAATGAAAGCACTGAAAATGGTTGTAATGAGACTGTACAATGATTTTTCTAGGCATTTTAAAGAAATAGAATATACATCTGTTTACATGTTTATTGTTGCTTAGCAAACCACCACCATACTTAAAACAACAATCATTTGTTTGCTTGGGACTTCCCTGGTGGCACAGTGGTTAAGAATCCACCTGCCAATGCAGGAGACACGGGTTCAAGCCCTGGTTTGGGAAGATCCCACATGCCGTGGAGCAATAAAGCCCATGCACCACAACTACTGAACCTGCGCTCTAGAGCCCACGAACCACAACAACTGAGCCTGCGTGCCACAACTACTGAAGCCTGTGTGCCTAGAACCTATGCTCCACAACAAAGAGAAGCCACCGCAATGAGAGGCCCGCGCACCACAGCGAAGTGTAGTTCCCACTCGCCGCAGCTAGGGAAAGCCCACGCACCGCAACGAAGACCCAACGCAGCCAAAAATAAATAAATAAATAAATAAAGGTATTAAAAATAAAAAGTCTGATAAACAAACCCAGCTTAAAAAAAAACCCAATCATTTGTTTGCTTAAGAATCTGTAATTTGGGGCTTCCCTGGTGGCGCAGTGGTTAAGAATCTGCCTGTCAATGCAGGGGACACGGGTTCGAGCCCTGATCCGGGAAGATCCCACATGCTGCAGAGCAACTAAGCCCATGCACCACAACTACTGAGCCTGAGCTCTAGAACTCACGAGCCACAACTACTGAAGCCCGCGTGCCTAGAGCCCATGCTTTGCAACAAGAGAAGCCATAGCAATGAGAACCCTGCACACCGCAATGAAGAGTAGCCCCCACTCGCCACAACTAGAGAAAGCCTGCGCACAGCAACGAAGACCCAACACAGCCAAATAAATAAATTTATAAAAAAAAAAAAGAATCTGTAATTGGGGCAGAGCCCTGTGGGGACAAGTCATGTATACTCCATGAAGTATAATTGGAACAGATAGACTCCAGGGCTGCAGGATCCACTTCTAAGGTAGCTGACTCACACAGTTTACAAGCTGGTGCTGCATCTTGCCTAAGCGCACAGCAAGGATACTTGGTTTCTCTCTACTTGGGCTTCTCTTGAGCTGCTTGGGCTTCCTTCCAATGTGGTGGCTGGGTTCCAAGAGTGAGCGTTCTACGAGGACTGGGTTCAAGCTTCAAGGTCTTTGGTAAAGACTCAGTTTGTTTAAGGTCCTCAAAGCAAAATGGACTAAAACCAGTGACTAAGGATCATGATAGTAAAGACAACTTCATCCGGATCACAGAGGGGAAAACAGGCCCTTGTCTGCCCTACTGCACTAAGAGCTCAGCAGGGTTTCTTCTTTCTGGAACATACTTTTTAAGTCATAATTGAGGCTCTCAGTGGGAGCCGATTTCAACTGAGTAACGCCTAAATATATCTGAGCAAATAGGTTCTGGATGGTCCTTCCTTCAGAAAGAGCTGTTGGAAAAGGCAGTAGCCTCCCTCACATGCCCTGCTGCTCTTAGGGAAGCTTCAGTGTCCAAAGATATTCACAGTCTTGTAGGAGCACTTAGTAATGAACCTTTAGGATCCTGGCTCTTGTCCTTAGGAATGGTTGTAACCATTTAGCTAAGTCTCTAACCTCAGACACTAGAAGGTGGTTACAAAACCAAGAAAAAGTAGAGAGAGAGAGAGAATGGCTTTGACGGCATCTCTACCCAAATGAGAGCCTTCAGGGTCAGAATGGTCCAGAGGGTGAGAAGGCCAGTGGCTAGTGTTACAGCCATTTTAGGGGCAAAGAGTGTCTTGAGTGGTAGTGGTCTGATTCGATACAGTGACGAATAGATGGTGGGTATTAGTATGATTGCCCTCGTGCAAAGAATGAGAGTTGAGTATTTTCTCTTCACATTATACTCATCTGGGAGAGGCCAGACCTGAGGTTTTTGGTAGACAATTCCAAGGTTAGGGTAATGCCTTTTGTCAAGAGGGGAACCTATTTGGGGGACCACAGCCTATTCACACACAACCCAGGCTCCAGAGTGCCCACCCCCCACACACACCTCTTTCATTCCAGTGGACACACAAATTTCCTTCACTGAATGGCGGGCTGGCCCCCAGCCAGCCTCACCTGTCCTGTGATCTTAGAACAATCTCACTGCCCTACCTCCCCACCCCCGACCCCGGTTCTCCTGCACAGGTTCCTTGCCCAACTTCTCATTTTGCAACGGTGAAGCTGCCTGTTTGGCTATGCTAATCTGCTCCCAAGCAGGTGAACTCACCCCTGCTGTTCAGAGCAGAGGGCCTGGGCATCCAACGGGAAGCTGGTGATGGCCTGCCTGTTCGTAAGCAGCTTGCAGACCCGGCTCCCTCTTTGAATGAGCTGACAACATTTCTTGGGTTCCTCCTCCTCCTCCTCCTCCTCCTCAGTACATTCCCCTCAAACATTCTGTCAGAGCAGGAGCCAAAAATTTTAAAAAAAGTATCACATGGGAAAACAATTCAAAGTCTGTTTGGTTCCTGTGTGCAGCCTGTAACAATAAGCCGCACTTTCTGAAGTGTCTTAAAAAGGAATGCTTGTGATGTCAAGTTTCAAAGAAAGACTTTGGCCCCAAATCAAGCTGTAAGCTATGACAAGGCCCCACCAAACACCAAAAAGAAGTCCCCTTTTAATCAGAGAGGCATTCCTCATGTACCAGGGGAAAATGCCACTTACTCCACATAATCTCAGCAGCGTTTACTTTCACTTCCTTTTTTTTTCCCCTATGAAGTATGGTGAATGTAGTCTGTTGTGATTTCCTGATAGACTGAAATTTAGCTGGAGAGTTTTAGCTTTCACAACTGTTTTCTCCAAAATGCTTGAGAGAAAACAAAAGTCTAGCAGGGATGTTTTTATGTTAAGGGTTTAAGGCTCTTGGATCTACGTGTGTCCTCTCTTGTACAGAGAAGAAATTCTCTCCTTAACCCACATCCAAACTTTTTAGTAGCCAAGCATTTGAAATTAGCTGAAGTGAAGAGTCAAAACACAGAAAACACTTCCTGCCAAGAACTTTCAGCTAGGACAGCTTCAAACAGCTTTACAACAAATATTGAAACGTTCAGGTCATTCAGAGTAAGGGGGAAAGATTGCCTCTTACCTGGGCTTCTTTCACCATCCCGTTCCTTGTGCAGTTTTTTCTGTGACAGTGGTCACTCTGATTGTGAAGTGTTCCATTGCAAACAGCACCACCTCCAGGATCAACCATTTGTGTGAAATTGATGGAAGAGGCAGGTTTTCCTCCAGAGGCTCTTGGCAAGCTTGTGTTTTGAAGCTGGTGAGGGAATGGGATAAAGCACTTCAGACTGAGTGCTTGAAGGAATCCTACCAATCAGGCTTTTCCAGAAGAAGAGCGACAGCCTATCTTTTGGGAAGATCTTTGAAACTAAAAACAAATGATTACCTTTACACTCTTCAAATCAGAATGTGGCCTCCATGGTAACAGAACTGCTGAAACTACAAAGGAGATTGCCAGCTCCTTGCCTGGACTGAGGCAACCAGGAGGCTGCAAAGCCAGTGGCAAACTGCTAGGAGGCCAGCAGGGAGGTGGAGAATCTTTTAAAGACACACACACACACACACACACACACACACACGCCACTGTACACTCCCCAGGTGTCTCCTACGGAGGACAGTTAGTGCCGAATTGACGTCTATCCCCTTCTCACCTCCCTCCTGCTTCTAATTACATTTTTGTTTGTAAACCAAGGTCAAAGTCAACACTTCTTTTTGCAGTAAAATAACATTCAGAATTGGTTGCCAGGGGCCACAGGGAGGAGAGATAGGAAGCTACTGTTTAATGGGTACAAGTTTCTGTTGGAGAAGATGGAAAAAGTTGGGGCGACGGATGGTGGTGATGATTGCCATGTGAATGCCACTGAACTATACACTTCAAAATGGTTAAAATGGTAAATTTTATGTAATGTATATTTTACCATAATACAAAAATGGCAAAAAAACAATTCAGAACCCACCTTATGTTAAAACCAGTGACATTGGGACTTCCCTGGTGGCTCAGTGGTTAAGAATCCACTTGCCAATGCAGGGGACACGGGTTTGAGCCTCGGTCTGGGAAGATCCCACATGCCGTGGAGCAACTAAGCCCGTGCACCACAACTACTGAGCCCGCGTGCCACAACTACTGAAGCCCGCGTGCCTAGAGCCCGTGCTCCACAACAAGAGAAGCCACCGCAATAAGAAGCCCGTGTACTGCAACAAAGACCCAATGCAGCCAAAAATCAAATAAATAAATAAATTAATTAATTAAAAATAAAGTTCTTGGCGAAAATGAAAAACAACAACAACAACAAAAAAAAGTGACATCAATGAGAGGTACTGACTCATCCAGAATTCCGGTAAGACAGAAATCTGGGAGACAGGATATTTGGTTTCTCATTATAGCTGCATCACCTTGATCATGTGACCTTGGGAAAGTGATATTTCTCTCTTTTTGCCTCAGTGTCTCCAGCTATAAGATGAGATGAAACATTTTTTATGGGCTAATGTCTGATGAAGTAGTTTGTTACAGACACAGGTGTTGTGAGGCAGCATCCCAATCCTGACACCTCTGGTTTACTCATCAACTCTTATTCTCTCAATGCACCAGTCACCAGAGAGGTCTGTTTTCTCCTCTCACCATCTAAAGGCATTGTGGTGACATGGTTGGTTGGACAGTGTCAATCATTTACAGCCTGTTGAGTCCTCCCAAGCTCGCTCTCATGATTCTCCTGAATGGAGGCTTCTTTAACATCAGGCACTTAGAAAAGAAACCCATTTATTGGGTCAGTAGGCACAAACAAGCAAGAAACACAACAAAAAGACAGACATAGTCCTGTTGTCAGAGCCTCATTTCCTGGCTCTCGGTTCTCTTGGGCAGGGTTTGTTTCCCCTCTAGGAAGATGTGGCAAACAGAGGAAGTGATCATAATGCCTCTCCCAAGCATGATTAGCCTGTGAAGGTGTCCTTTTCCCGCATCCCACAGAGATCTAGAGGAATAAAATAAGGTCTTGGGCCAAATGATGGAATTAATACCAAGTGTGCCCTCCCTTTCATGTCTCAAGATGAGAATTTGTATTGCATTTCTCCCAACCTTTGTCATCAGAGCAGAACTTGTCTCTTCGGTGGCTGTTACAGTAGGATTTGGGAGTTGAACCTGTGTTGGCTTATTTCCTTCTAGACTTAACACAAAAAAGAGAAGAAAAGGGAAGAGGGGGCACTGATAACTGCCGGCATGACTGCCTCAGTTTAGAAAGACACACTGAAGACATGGTGTTATTTTGACTGAGCTCTACTGACCCGCACAAAATTATTTTTTGAATAAGGATTTTGAGATAAAACTTATGAACATTATATGTTTCCTCCCCTTCTCCTTTTTTCCCCCTCTTCTTCCCTCATCACTGTCCTCTTTTGAATTTCCTCTCATCCTTCTTCCTCCTTTTCATCTTATTCTTCTAATTTTTCTTTAACTTTATCTTTTTTTTTTTTTACAAGGGGATTAAAATCACAAATAAAGAAAACATGTCAAGGGGAGGGGAGAGGGATAAATTAGGAGTTTGGGATTAAAATATACACACTACTATATACAAAATAGTTAATCAACAAGGACCTACTCTATAGCACAGGGAACTATAGTCAATATCTTGTAATTACCTATAATGGAAGATAATGTAAAAAAGAATATGTATATTTATATATACATGTATAACTGAATGACTTTGCTGTACACCTAAAACTAACACAACATTGTAAATCAACTGTATTTCGATAAATTTTTTTTAAGAAAGAAATGAAAGCATGTCAAAATGCTGAAATCTTCTTTTTTTTCCCTTCCTAATCTCAATTGCCAAATTTAGGTAACCATACATTAACCTTCAGGGAGTATCTACTACATGTTCTCACTTTTGAAACTTGTCTACTTGCCATATTGGAATATGTGAATTTCTGTGTGCACAGAATCATCCTAACACTCCAACCATCTGGCATCAGGTACCGTGGATGTGTACAATCAGTGTGTCTATTGTTTCATATCACCTCCAGTCAAAATAAGTGTGGAGGTCTGTTTGAGTGAGTGGTCGCTTTCAGTTTTAAGATATCAATTGCTATTGGTCTGAATGTTTGTATCCCCCCAACATTCACATGTTGAAATCCTGACTCCCAAAGGTAAAGCTATTAGGTGGTGAGGCTTTTGGGAGGCCCCTTATAAGAGGACCAAGAAGCTCCCTTGGTCCTTCAGCCATGTGGGGTTACCTCGGAAAGGTGGCTGCTTAGGATGCAAACCCTCACCAGACACCAAATTTTCTAGTGCCCTGATCTTGGACTTCTCAGCTTCCAGAACTGTGAGAAATAAATTTCTGTTGTTTAACAGCTACTTAGTTTATGGTATTTTGTTACAGCAGCCCGAGTAGGCTAAAAACTCAATCAACACTAAAACACAAACTAAATATCGAGTATGATTCTGTGTCTCTGAATAACTAAATGTATTTCAGATCAACCAGTAAACTCAACAGATGTTTGAATAACTACTATATATTGGGCTATTTGCTCAGCCCTTTTACACAACAATGAAAAAGACTGTTGCAATCTCCACCCTCACAGGACCAAGAGCAGCACCTGCATATCTTCTACTTAAGAGATGTCTTAATTGAAGCAGCACTATTTACAATAGCCAGGACATGGAAGCAACCTAAGTTTCCATCGACAGATGAATGGATAAAGAAGATGTGGCACATATATACAATGGAATATTACTCAGCCATAAAAAGAAATGAAATTGAGTTATTTGTAGTGAGGTGGATGGACCTAGAGTCTGTCATACAGAGTGAAGTAAGTCAGAAAGAGAAAAACAAATACCGTATGCTAACACATATATATGGAATCTAAAAAAAAAAGGTTCTGAAGAGCCTAGGGGCAGGACAGGAATAAAGACGCAGATGTAGAGAATGAACTTGAGGACACGGGGAGGGGGAAGGGTAAGCTGGGACGAAGTGAGAGAGTAGCATTGACATATATACACTACCAAATGTAAAATAGATAGCTAGTGGGAAGCAGCTGCATCACACAGGGATATCAGCTTGGTGCTTTGTGACCACCTAGAGGGGTGGAATAGGGAGGGTAGGAGGGAGGCTCAAGAGGGAGGGGATATGGGGGTATATGTATACATATAGCTGATTCACTTTCTTATACAGCAGAAACTAACACAACATTGTAAAGCAAGTATACTCCAATGAAGATGTAAAAAATAAATAAATAAACCTGCCCATTAGTGTATTAGAGGCAAAGATCTAATTAGTTAATGAAGATCTTGTGGTATTTCCTGAAGGGATGTTTTTTCTTGCCTAGATACCAGCTTCTAGGGGTAGACAAGAAAGGGGTGCTCAGAGGCTTGATAATGTTTCTGAAAAAGCTCTGGGAACAACTTAGAGATGGAAAGTTGGCAGAAAATGGAGGAAACAAACAAAACAAATGGTCAGAATTGTACAATGTCTAGTAATCCATTAATTCTCAGTGATTCAATCTTTACTCATATAATAGAGGGTGATGCTGATGCAAAAACTAAAGTTCCAACAAGTTAGATGACTCTTCCAAAGCCACATGATTATGTGACAGAAGTATGATTTGAATCTAGAATTTCTGGGTCCAGAGCAAGTCCCAGATATGATATCTCTCTTTCAGCTGTTATCTTGAAAATCATCAACCACCAAGAAGAAAAGAAAAACAGAAACTGTTATGATTTGGGAAATTTCATTGAATTGGCCAAACAATAAAAAATATTTTATTTTGCATTCCTAATCCATTAAAATCCTGTGATTTATTAAAAAGATGTAATGACATCGCAATATCTACTGGAATTTGATACTCTGGGATTCCTCTACAAGGAAGTACATTTCTCAAAGAATTCAGTCTGGAAAAATTCTTAGTGTAGAGACAATTCAGTTCCAAAGCTTTTCTCATCCATAGTTTGTAAACACCACGACAGAAGGAGGCTAGATACCAACATTACATATGTCAGATATTAGTCTGTTTTTTTTCTATCAAGACATTCGCTAATAGGATGGCAATGCTATTTTAAGCTAGGAAAAAAAATAGTTATTGATTACTACCCCAATGTCTGCAACAGTGGGATAATTCTGCTTTTCTTCATGGAATAATTCTCCAGGGACGAGTGTCACCCAAGCCCTTACAGTAGCAATTACCTTCAGAATGTCCCTTAGCAAAGAACAGGCAGCTTCTCCTACCAGTGGATATCTCAACTCCTTGCTTATGAAACCAAACATCTATTAAAGAAACCCGAAAATCTTCAGGGCTCAGACTCTCAAAACATAGACTTGGTACTTCTAAGAAGTACTTGAAAGCCACTATTATAACTCTAGATACTTGGGGATGAGCTTCTTGAAGTCACTGTATTTTGGAGGCAAGGGAGAGCTACCCAATTTTGTTAACCTCTCAAGCATTTTTATTTCTGTCAACATGACTTTCTTTTTTTCCATAAGGGGTTCTTTGTATAAAGGCAATGAGGACTTACCTACTAGGTTTTTATTTTTTTTTGAATTTTATTTATTTATTTTATACAGCAGGTTCTTATTAGTTATCTATTTTATACATATTAGTGTATATATGTCAATCCCAATCTACCTGTTCATCCCACCCACCACCCCACCCCTCTTTCCCCCTTTGGTGTCCATACATTTGTTTTTTCTACATCTGTGTCTCTATTTCTGCCTTGCAAACCCGATCATCTGTACCATTTTACTAGATTCCACATATATGCGTTAATATACGATATTTGTTTTTCTCTTTCTGACTTACTTCACTCTGTATGACAGTCTCTAGGTCCACCCACGTCTTTACAGATGACCCAATTTCACTCCTTTTAATGGCTGAGTAATATTCCATTGTATTATGTACCACATCTTCTTTGTCCATTCATCTGTCAATGGGCATTTAGGTTGCTTCCATGACCTGGCTATTGTAAGTAGTGCTGCAATGAACATTGGGGTGCATATGTCTTTTTGAATTATGGTTTTCTCTAGGTATATGCTCAGTAATGGGATTGCTGGGTCATATGGTAATTCTATTTTTAGTTTTTTAAGGAACCTCCATACTGTTCTCCATAGTGACTGTATCAATTTACATTTACATTCCCACCAACAGTGCAAGAGGGTTCCCTTTTCTCCATACCCTCTCCAGCATTTGTTGTTTGTAGATTTTCTGATGATGCCCATTCTAACTGGTGTGAGGTGATACCTCATTGTAGTTTTGATTTGCATCTCTCTAATAATTAGTGATGTTGAGCAGATTTTCATGTGCTTCTTGGCCACCTGTATGTCTTCTTTGGAGAAATGTCAATTTAGGTCTTCTGCCCATTTTTTGATTGGGTTGTTTGTTTAATTAATATTTAGCTGCATAAGCTGTTTATATATCTTGGAGATTAATCCTTTGTCCATTGATTCATTTGAAAATATTTTCTCCCATTCTGAGGGTTGCCTTTTCATCTTGTTTATAGCTTCCTTTGCTGTGCAAAACCTTTTAAGTTTCATTAGGTCCCATTTGTTTATTTTTGTTTTTATTTCCATTACTCTAGGAGGTGGATCAAAAAAGATCTTGCTGTGATTTATGTCAAAGAGTGTTCTTCCTATGATTTCCTCTAAGAGTTTTACAGTGTCTGGTTTTACATTTAGGTCTGTAATCCATTTTGAGTTTATTTTTGTGTATGGTGTTAGGGAGTGTTCTAATTTCATTCTTTTACATGTAGCTGTCCAGTTTCCCCAGCACCACTTATTGAAGAGACTGTCTTTTCTCCATGGTATATCCTTGCCTCCTGTGTCATAGATTAGTTGACCATAGGTGGATGGGTTTATCTCTGGGCTTTCTATCCTGTTCCATTGATCTATATTTCTGTTTTTGTGCCAGTACCATATTGTCTTGATTACTGTAGCTTTGTAGTATAGTCTGAAGTCAGGGAGGCTGATTCCTCCAGCTCCGTATTTTTCCCTCAAGACTACTTTGGCTATTCGGGGTCTTTTGTGTCTCCATATGAATTTTAAGATTTTTTGTTCTAGTTCTGTAAAAAATGCCATTGGTAATTTGATAGGGATTGTATTGAATCTGTAGATTGCTTTGGGTAGTATAGTCATTTTCACACTATTGATTCTTCCAATCCAAGAACATGGTATATCGCTCCATCAGTTTGTGTCATCTTTTATTTATTTCATCAGTGTCTTATAGTTTTCTGAGTACAGGTCTTTTACCTCCTTAGGTAGGTTTATTCCTAGGTATTGGGGATTGCGTCCATAATTTCTCTTTCTGAACTTTCATTGTTAGTGTATAGGAATGCAAGAGATTTCTGTGCATTAATTTTGTATCCTGCAACTTTACGAAATTCATTGATTAGCTCTAGTAGTTTTCTGGTGGCATCTTTAGGATTATCATGTCATCTGCAAACAGTGACAGCTTTACTTCTCCTTTTCCAACTTGTATTCCTTTTATTTCTTTTTCTTCTCTGATTGCTGTGGCTAAAACTTCCAATACTATGTTGAATTAGAGTGGTGAGAGTCAACATCCTTGTTTTGTTCCTGATCTTAGAGGAAATACTTTCAGTTTTTCACCATTGAGACTGATTTTTGCTATGGGTTTGTCTTATATGGCCTTTATTATGTTGAAGTAGGTTCCTTCTATGCTCACTTTCTGGAGAGTTTTTTTTTTTTTATCATAAATGGGTCTTAAATTCTGTCAGAAGCTTTTTCTGCATCTATTGAAATGATCATATGGCTTTTACTCTTCAATTTGTTAATATGGAATATCACATTGATTGATTTGTGTATATTGAAGAATCCTTGCATCCCTGGGATAAATCCCACTTGATCATGGTGTATGATCCTTTCAGTGTGTTGTTGGATTCTGTTTGCTGGTATTTTGTTGAGGATTTTTGCATCTATATTCATCAGTGATATTGGTCTGTAATTTTCTTTTTTTGTAGTGTCTTTGGATTTGGTATCAGGGTGATGGTGGCCTCATAGAATGACTTTGGGTGTGTTCCTTCCTCTGCAATTTTTTGGAAGAGTTTGAGAAGGATGGGTGTTAGCTCTTCTTTAAATGTTTGATAGAAGTCACCTGTGAAGCCATCTTGTCCTGAACTTTTGTTTGTTGGAAGATTTTTAATCACAGCTTCAATTTCATTACTTGTGATTGGCCTGTTCTTATTTTCTATTTCTTCCTGGTTCCAGTGTCTGTTGTAACTTCTCCTTTTTCATTTCTAATTTTATTGATTTCAGTCGTCTCCCTCCTTTTCTTCATGAGTCTGGCTGAAGTTTTACCAATTTTGTTTATCTTCTCAAAGAATCAGCTTTTAATTTTATTGATCTTTGCTACTGTTTTCTTTGTTTCTATTTCATTTATTTCTGCTCTGATCTTTATGATTTCTTTCTTTGTACTAACTTTGGGTTTTCTTCCTTCTTCTTTTTCTAGTTCCTTTAGGTGTAAGTTTAGATTGTTTATCTGAGATTTTTCTTGTTTCTTGAAGTAGGATTGTATTGCTATAAACTTCCCTCTTAGAACTGCTTTTGCTGCATCCCATAGGTTTTGGATCATCATGTGTTCATTGTCATTTGTCTCTAGGTATTTTTTTATTTCCTCTTTGATTTCTTCAGTGATCTCTTGGTTATTTAGTAACGTATTGTTTAGCCTCCATGTGTTTGTGATTTTTACATTTTTTCCCCTGTAACTGACTTGTAATCTCATAGCGTTGTGGTCGGAAAAGAGGCTTGATATGATTTCAATTTTCTTAAATTTACCAAGGTTTGATTTGTGACCCAAGATGTGATCTATCCTGGAGAATGTTCCGTGTGCACTTGAGAAGAAAGTGTAATCTGCTGTTTTTGGATGGAATGTCCTATAAATAGCAATTAAATCTATCTGGTCTATTGTATCATTTAAAGCTTGTGTTTCCTTATTAATTTTCTGTCTGGATGATCTTTCCACTGATGTAAGTGAGGTGTTAAAGTCCCCCACTATTATTTTGTTACCGTCAATTTATAGCTGTTAGCATTTGCCTTATGTATTGAGGTGCTCCTATGTTGGGTGTATATATATTTATAATTGTTATATCTTCTTCTTGGATTGATCCCTTGATCATTATGTAGTGTCCTTCCTTGTCTCTTGTAACATTATTTATTTTAAAATCTATTTTATCTGATATGAGTATTGCTCCTCCAGCAATACTCTTTTGTTTTGATTTCCATTTGCATGGAATATCTTTTTCCATCCCCTCACTTTCAGTCTGTATGTGTCCCTAGGTCTGAAGTGGGTCTCTTGTAGACAGCGTATATATGGGTCTTGTTTTTGTGTACTTTCAGTGAGCCTGTATCTTTTGGTTGGAGCATTTAATCCATTCACATTTAAGGTAATTATCAATATGCATGTTCCTATTACCATTTTCTTAATTGTTTTGGGTATGTTTTTGTAGGTCCTTTTCTTCTCGTGTTTCCCACTTAGAGAAGTTCCTTTAGCATTTGTTTTAGAGCTGGTTTGGTGGTGCTGAATTCTCTTACTCTGCTTGTCTGTAAAGCTTTTTATTTCTCCATTGAATCTGAATTGGATCCTTGCTGGGTAGAGTAATCTTGGTTGTAGGTTCTTCCCTTTCATCACTTTAAATATATCATGCCACTCCCTTCTGGCTTGTAGAGTTTCTGCTGAGAAATCAGCTGTTAACCTTATGGGAGTTTCCTTGTATGTTATTTGTCATTTTTCCCTTGTTGCTTTTAATAATTTTTCTTTGTCTTTAATTTTTGTCAATTTGATTACTATGTGTATTGGCGTGTTTCTCCTTGGGTTTATCCTGCCTGGGACCTCTGTGCTTACTGGACTTGGGTGGCTATTTCCTTTCTCAAGTTAGGGAAATTTTTGACTATAATTTCTCCAAATATTTTCTCAGGTCCCTTCTCTCTCTCTTCTCCTTCTGGGTCCCCTATAATGCGAATGTTGGTGTGTTTAATGTTGTCTCAGAGGTCTCTTAGGCCGTCTTCATTTCTTTTCATTCTTTTTTCTTTATTCTGTTCCATGGCAGTGAATTTCACCATTCTGTCTTCCAGGTCACTTATCCGTTCTTCTGCCTCAGTTATTCTGCTATTGATTCCTTCTAGTGTATTTTTCATTTCAGTTATTGTATTGTTCATCTCAGTTTGTTTGTTCTTTAATTCTTCTAGGTGTTTGTTCTTTAATTCTTCTAGGTCTTTATTAAACATTTCTTGCCTCTTCTTGATCTTTGCCTCTATTCTTTTTTTGAGGTCCTGGATCATCGTCACTATCATCATTCTGAATTCTTTTTCTGGAAGGTTGCCTATCTCCACTTCGTTTAGTTGATTTTCTGGGGTTTTATCTTGTTTCTTCATGTGGTACATAGGTCCTCTGCCTTTTCATTTTGTCTCTCTTTCTGTGAGTGTGGTTTTCGTTCCACAGGCTGCAGGATTGCAGTTCTTCTTGCTTCTGCTGTCTGCCCTCTGGTGGATGAGGCTATCTAAGAGGCCTGTGCAAGCTTCCTGATGGTAGGGACTGGTGATGGGTAGAGCTGGGTGCTGCTCTGTTGGGCAGAACTCAGTAAAACTTTAATCCACTTGTCTGTTGATGGGTGGGACTGTGTTCCCTCTCTGTTGGTTGTTTGGCCTGAGGTGACTCAGCACTGGCACCTACAGGCCTTTTTGTGGGGTAATGGTGGACTCCAGGAGGGTTCACACAAAGGAGTACTTCCCAGAACTTCTCCTGCCAGTGTCCTTGTCCCTGCGGTGAGCCACAGCCACCCATGCCTCTGCAGGAGACCCTCCAACACTAACAGGTAGGTGTGGTTCAGTCTCCTATGGGGTCACTGCTCCTTCCCACTGGGTCCTGATGTGCACACTGCTTTGTGTGTGCCCTCCAAGAGTGGAGTCTTTGTTTCCCCCAGACCTGTCAAAGTCCTGCAATCAAATCCCGCTAGCCTTCAAAGTCTGATGCTCTGGGAATTCCTCCTCCTGTTGCTGGACCCCCAGGTTGGGAAGCCTGACATGGGGCTCAGAACCTTCACTCCAGTGGGTGGACTTTTGTGGTATAATTGTTCTGCAGTTTGTTAGTTACCCACCCAGTGTTATGGGATTTGATTTTATTGTGATTGCGCCCCTCCTATCATCTCATTGCAGCTTCTCCTTTGTCTTCGGATATGGGGTATCTTTTTTGGTGAGTTCCAGTGTCTTCCTGTTGATGATTGTTCAGCAGTTATTTGTGATCCCGGTCCTCTCACAAGAGGGAGTGAGTGCACATCCTTCTACTCTGCCATCTTGAACCAATCTTTATCTCCTGGACTGGTCCTCCCAACACAGAAGGGGTCAGGGGTGAGGGTGGGCTAATGCCCTTCTCCTCAAAAACCAGCCTCACAGATTCTTCATCCCGGATTTCCATAACTAGGTTTTAAATTAATATTTGGCATATTAAATTATAAATTGGGACCCTAGTAAAGTTCAATCTATAAACCTTATAACTTCTGTGTGAAATAAGATCAATTACTTTTGTGATTGTTAATTGAATAATATGCGATTGACATATGTTGAGTAGGCTAAATTCTTAAAGGAACAGTGCCATTTATAAACTTAGTTAATGCACTGCCTTCAAACTTTAAAACTTAATTAAATGGCTTTAAAATTTAAAACATAAAAACACTTGAATGTTTTCTTTTAAGTACTTCAAATGGCTATTGGGGAAACTTTTATCCTGAGCAAGCAAAACCTTGCCAAGTACAAACATGAATCATATAATTTTAATATATTTAAATAAATTTATATGGTAATCAAATTCAAATATTGGGATACTGTCTATAAACTAGTTAATAGTTTATAAACTAGTTAATATTCTGTTACATATACGAACTTAAATATTATAGATTCTTTGGCTCATTCACACACATACATTATTCCTAAACTTAATAAGCAAGTATTAATACTATGGGTTTGATTTTCTTTATTATGTCCCTATTCACATCCATATTCCCAGGATTGAAAATGCAGTCACCCGACTTTAAGGAACAAGTGTACCCTCTAGGCAAAGTTGAGGTTCCTGATATCGTTCCTAAGGGGAAAGAGAATCGACACAGGTGTGAGGGCTCCAAGGGCCTTGGAATTCAGGAAGGCTGACCCAGAGCCCCAGTGACTGGTTGGCCCCATATTTGCCATCATGTCAACTGGGAGCTCAGAGTTCACACTGCCCAGCAATCTGCTCCTGGTTGTTTATTTAGGAAGAACATATTCTGTAATCCTCCACCACTCATCTCTTTATTGTCACACTGTTTCTTGCAATGTTTTCACATTCTTCTCATTTAAAAAATCTAAAGTCATTTTACAGCATCTTCATGGATCCTGCTTCTTTTCACACAGTTGTTCCGTTGTGTGTTCAGGCCTAGCTCTTTGGTTGTTTCCAAGATGATTTCAGTCCTTCTGGTTTCATGTATTGCTGTACCACAGACATCAAGTTCCTTCATTAGCTCATACAATATAAGATCAGTGTATTTAATAAAGCAGAACTGTGATAATCAAATCATCTATAAGTCCTTTAGATATTTTACAGCCTCAATTCTCATTATCAGGCTTATGTGGGCATAAGGAACTGGACTGAATAGATATCAAACTGATGTCAAAATATGGATTTTTAAAAATTAAATCCCTGAGATAAACTTATTTTAATTATATTTACTTTTTAATTTAAAAGTAAAAAGCCATAACCAAATTACTGGACAGTGTTGACATGGTGTCTTGATAAAGTTTTACTTTGTTATCTCTTTAATGGTTGAAATAAAATGGATAATATATATGTGAAACCATCTATCCCGTAAAGAAGCAGATTTCTAGTAATAAAGAAACTCTTTAGATGTGTCTATTAGATGCAGTTCAATCAGATTCCTCGCACATTATTGATTGCCTAAATGGGCCAATCGCTGTTCTTAGCTCTTAGGAAATAGAGATGAATCTGACACAGTCGGTACTTTCAAAGAACTGTGGGCAAGAGAGACACATCAAGAGCTCTAGTCCAATGTGAGGTGGGTGAGAAAACCAGGGAGCATAGGTAAGGGAGCACCTAATTTTGCCAAGTCATGATAAACCACACATTGGAGGCAGGATTTGAATAAAGCTTGGAACATGAATAGAAGAGGGTCAGGAGACAAGATGGGGAAAGAATGTTTCAGGTAGAGGGAGTGGCACGAATGCAAAATGTGAGGCATATATGAGAAAATATGTGAGAAAAGAGACCTTGTGAGAGTGAGGAGAGACAGATCAACTTTCTCCAAGTGAGGGGGTAAGTCTGGAGTCCTCTGTGAATGGCAGAGGGGATGTGGAGCTGGGAGAGCATGAGGAAAGGATGAAGGCAGGTGGTGGAAGGAAACCTCACAGTCCTCTTTTTTTTAAAAAAAATTTTTATTGAAGTACAGTTGATTTATAATGTGTTAATTTCTACTGAACAGCAAAGTGATTCAGTTATACATATGTATATATTCTTTTTCATGTTCTTTCCCATTATGGTTTATCACAGGGTGTTGACTATAGTTCCCTGTGCTCTATAGTAGCACCTTGTGGTTTATCCATCTTATATATAACAGTTTGCATCTGCTAATCCCAAACTCCCAATCCTTCCCTCCTCCACCCTCCCACCTCCTTGGCAACCACAAGTCTGTCCTCTATGTCTGTGAGTCTGTTTCTGTTTCATAGATAAGTTCATTTGTGTCACATTTTAGATTCCACATGTAAGTGATATCATGTGGTACTTGTCTTTCTCAAATCCCAGGTTTGTGGAAACCTGGCAGAGCAGAGATAAGATTGCTCACTTTCTACTCCCTCCAGAGTGGGCTTTTGTGTGAACATCCCCAGAATGGAGAAAGAGAGGGACAAGGGGAAAACATGCTACATGTGACCAAACCAGAAGCCTGAATTGACCAAGAAGTCATTGAAATTCTTGGAGAAAATCCAGAAAGTGACCACATCAATTTGTCTGCTCTCAGATGGAAATTGTTACTTGTAACCAAGGTGAAGTTAAGTTTAGTTTTAACATCTCTGGGGTTTGTGCACTATTGTGATTGAGAAAGTCAGGAATAACACATCTTTACCACCACCTACCTTTGCTTGAACCAGGTCATACCCACCATAGCGGATGCACTCAGTGCCTCATTCACAACTTTGGCTTCCCCCGCGGTCCCCGAATGACAGTTCCCTGACTTGCCAGCTGCCTCCTGCATCTCCCTGTGGCTGTGCAGGTTCTCTGACCATGGGGTGTGCTCTCTGTGCAGTGAGGTCAGATGTGCTGGAGAGTCACGTCCCTAGGAGCAATCCTCAAACAACGAAGGAAAGGAGTTGGTGTATAAATGCCCCATACTTTTTCTTCTCTATGGGACAATTCTGAGGTGTGTCCACAGTCTCCCCAGAGTCCCCAGTGGGAATGCGCCCTGTTCCCTTGGCAGTAACCATCATGTGAAAGCATCTCTTGTTAGCTTTCCTCCTTTCCTTGGTTTACTTATCACTCTTCTTGAAAACACCTCCAAATAAACTGCTTGCACCCAAACCCTTTTCTCAGAGTCTATTTGGGGGAAACCTAAACAAAGACAAACAAGTCCCAGTTAGTCCATCAGATCTATTGATTGGAGATCCAATTAGCTCTTTTGAATGATCAATAAGAGATAGTACATGAAAAAAACTCAATACGTTCATTGAATAAAAAAATCAATAAATTTAGGAGAGAGACAGGGAAGCTGTGCTCTTGTGCCTCCCATAGGAAAGGTTTACGGGATATTTGTGAGAAGAGGGTCTCTTACACCCTAGTTAAGGGAAGGAAAATCATGCATTTTGAGTTATAATATCATAAAAGTGCTAAACATCCGGATGAGGAACAGGCTCCACAAATTCTTTTAGCATGTGTTTTATCTGCAGAAAAAGTAAACTGAACTTATCCGTTCTTTAAAGATTTGATGGACAGAAATCCTGCTTTTAGCTCGAAAGGGATGATAAATGGAAATTATATGTTCAGTATCTTTATTAGTTTTCTATTGCTGTGGTAACAAATTATCATAAACTCAGCTGAAACAACATAGATTCATCATCTTACAGTTCTGTAAGTCAGGAGTCTGACATGGGTCTCACTGGGCTAAAATCAAGGTATCAGCAGGGTTGCATTCCTTTCTGGAGGCTCTATGGAAGAATCTGTTTCCTTGGCTTTTCCAGCTTCTAGAGGCCACCTGCATTCCTTGGATTATGGTCCCCTTCCTCCATCTTCAAAGTCAACAATGTTGCATCTTTCCAACTTTTATTCGGTTGTACATTTTTGACTGACTACAGCTGGGAAGGTTCTCTGCTTTCAAGAAATCATGTGATTAGATTATGATGATCTGGATAATCCAAAATAACGTCAGAATAATGTCAATCGCATGTGCAAAGTCCCTTTTGCTATGTACTATAACATAGTCACAAGTTCCAGGGATGAGGGTATGGACATCTTTGGGTGGGCCATTATGCTGTCTACCACAGTACCTATTACTACTAACTTAAAATATATAAAACAATCAAGGGTAGCTTTCGTTTATTGCTTTTATTTTTTAAAGAAATATTGTAAATGCGTATTTTTAAAGGCTTTCATAGGTTCATTCTCAAATTGACCATCCCAAACCTTTTTAAAGCATTTTTTAATTGCTATTTAATATTCATAGGCAAAAGAACACTAAGTGACAGCTCAATAAATTTTCAAAAAGTGAACTTACCTGGTAACTACAATCAGATCAAGAAATAGGACACGTCTAGCATACAGAACACTTCTCATGCTCTGCCCCACTCATCGTTCCCTTCTCCCCCCCAAAATACCGGTATCTTGATTTCTATCACCACAGATTAGTTCTGCCTCTTAATCTGATACAAACAGAATTATACAGACTATATTCTTTTGTGTCTGGCTTCTTTCACTCAGATATTGTCCTGAGAGTTTTCTGTGTTGTACCAATAAGTTGTTCATTGTCACTGGTATAGAGTTTCCATTTTATGAACATATCATCATTTATTTATCCATTCTATGGTGGACATTTGTGTTGTTTCTAGTTTTTAACTATTACAATTGTTGCTACTGTGAATTTTCCAGTATATCTTTTGGTAACCATATACATACATTAATGTTAGGTATGTACCTAACGTGCCCAAAGTATGCATGTGCTCATCTTTGGAAGATATTGACAAGTGTTCCAGGTGCTTGTGCCATGAGCATTCCAGTGGTTCTACACCCTCACCAACACTTGGTATTTTCTGTCTTTTAAATATGTTAACCATTCGGGTGAGTGTATACGGTATCTCATTATGATTTGTTTGTTTGTTGTTGTTTTCTTTTTTTTAAGGTAGAATTTACAGATAGTGAAATGCACAAATATTAAGGGTACAATTCAATGAATTTTATCAAACTCTAAGCTTGTTTGAACTTTAAGATTCTACTTTGTTTGTGCATTTTTCTGTCAAGAGGGTTTTGGGAGAATTAAATCTCTTGTGGTTGAAGAGGGAAAACTGTGTTTACTTCATGATCTTAACCCACTCCTTCTAGAGCCAGGTGTAATAATGAGGCACAAACAGGCATCCAATCGAGTCTGTGGACTGCTGGACTGACTGAGTCAGTACAGGTTACTCATTTCATAGGTCATTTACTTACTGACCTGAGGGGACAAGTCCAAGGAAAGGAAATGCAGAGCCTCAGAAACATTACATAGCAGCCTGGCATCATGAAAGTTTGCCTATTTGGGTCCAAGCTCTTGTTGATGGTGCCAAACCACAAGTATGTGATAAGAATGAACTCAAGAGCATTCAGACTTCAAAATAGTCTCTTTCCTTCTTTTTTTGGCTCTTGTTGCATTCCTGTATGAGTCACATACCACCAGATATTTATGTCATTGTTAAAATACGTTCTCCTCCCTGCCCCTGGCACACACAGTCTTGATGATTCACACTACAGCAAATGTGCCATGTATCTTTAACTTGCCTGCAAGTAAAGAAGGTAGAAAAAGTAGTTGGCTTGTGAATAGACAGTAGCTTGGATGTTCTCTGTCCAATGAAACAGCCTCAACTTTTATTTCAGTAATACGTGTCTTGTGGGGGCTGGGTGGCGTAGGTAACTGGCTTTGCTGGAGTTGGGCAAATTGATTTCTCTGAATCTTGTTTGTTTCCATCTATAAAAGATGATAACAACCTCGAGGGCTGTTACAAGGATTATGTGAGAGAACATTGGAAAGCATATGGTACAAAAGTTTTGAGTCTCTCTTCCTCCTTTACCCATGGATACTGTTAGCGATGATATAATGACATTCATGGAGTTAAGAAAAAGAGGTTCAAAGACCACAAGCTAAGTTTGACTGATGATATAAAGTCATCCATCAAGAAGGCTCCACATAGTGACTGTGACTCCAAATAATCCTCATCCTCTCATCACTTCTACCCAAGAAACCAGGAAGGGGCCGGGCATTGACAGGGACCACATTACCCAGTTCAAGTGTGAGGTCCACACTGAAGTGACCCAGGCCATGTCAGACTGTGACCTCCAAGGCTGACCGTGGTCAGCTCCCTTTCCTTGGCCAAAGAAGAAAAGGCATAGAACAGTGTCCCTGGGAGCGTTTTATGGGCCAGGCCTGGAAGTGGCGCATATCATGTTTTCCTAATTCCACTGCCTGCAACTCGGTCACCTGGCCACAGGTAATGGCAAGGGAGGCTGGGAAATGCCATCTAGCTGTGTGTCTGGAAAGAAGAGGAGAATGTAGATTTTGATGACCATTAGCCATCTCACCACAGATGGTCCATAGCCTGACCCAGGGTAACCTTTCTCACCATCATGGCAGTATAGTCATTGCCACATTGCTGTGGCAGCAAAAGCAGGTAAAGATGAGAAGCTCTCAAAAATGTTTATCCTGTTGCTTAAAACCTATTTCTAGATCTCTTGAATGCAAAGACTCAGTGGGAGACATTTACGTCGCCTGTCTCTCACTTTGCTAGGCAGTGTATTTGGACTCCTAAGTGTGACTGGATCATTTAACACCCCTACTGGGCATGATCTGGTCTAAAAAGCCCACCTGGTTCCAGACACTTGAAGGATAAATCCATCCTCGGGTGGCCTGACCCTGGAGGTATATCCCAAGGTGATTCTGTGCCTTGGGATGGAGACATTTTCTAAGCTTCCAAGGGGCTTGTGGCTGAGCCTTTCCCATGCTGGTAATAGGTTCAGGATCGTGGATCCTCAGAGATGACATGCATTGGGACTGTTGGGGGGCTAAATGTCTCTAGGCACAGCCATCGTATAGATAGCACACATAACTCACAGCGCATGACTCAGCTGTGCCCAAAATATAACTTTTTCTTACAACTTAATGTTAATTTTGAGGACCTTCCCCCATTCCATCAGGTGGTTGAGATAATCTCAGTCCATTGATCTAGTTATGAGGAGCTTTCATGAAATCAGGTTGCTATGGAGACAGCAGGCTTGGAGAATGTCAATGTCCTTGGTCCTTGACATATGCACCTGAGTATCTTCTCATTCTGCCCTCTGCCCCTTTCAGCTCTGGCAGATTTCTCTCTGCTTTCCCTGTGCCACCTGGGAAGGCACAGGAGTCATTCTGCTCCCTTTCTGCCAGGTTGGGGACCAGTGATGCTTACAAGTTTGCCCAGGGCCCCATCCTCTTCAACTGTTCTCTCTCAAGGGAGTTTCTTCCTTTAAGGGGCACTGCCTGGGGGGCAGGGCAAGCGCCTCCCACGGCCACCCACCTGTGCTTCCTCTCTCCTTACTTCCCTTCTTATCACCCTCTTCTCAACCTGGAAGCATCTTTCTTCTAGTCCCTCAGAACATCCCTCTCTCCTCAAACCTGCTACTGTCATTCATATGAGTCTTTTGTGTTCCCCCAAAGACTTCACTTTTGGAACACAGAATTCCAGAACAGGTTATTATTATTATTTTTTCATTCCTCTGCATTCTGTTCTGTAAGTTCTCTCTCCTAGTTCAATGAGAATAAAGCATCTTAACAGCTAAGATGAGGGATGAGGAGGAGCGTGATGATGACCATTAGTCAATACATTATTCTAATAATAATCCATATATATTAGAATAATACTCTACAACAATAATTCACCTACCTACCTTACCACATAGAAACACATACATACAAAGAAAGCAGGTGAACATAATTTGCCACTATAGTATCTGAAATAGATGTGTGTGAGCTTAGGCATTTCACATTGTTTCCATTCAGCTACATACATACATACACAGGTATACTGTAAATAAATTTGTAAGAAAAAAATGGTCATGACTTGGAAATGAGTGAGAAAAATTATGCAGTGTCCTTTCAATGGAGTGTAAGATACAGTCTAGAGAACTCTGAGGAGATCATCTGATTCTGTAAGTCTTTTGATTGATTTTCTGTTGCCTATTTTACAATTCTGTAGGGATGGAAGTTAACGTGTAGAAAAGTGATAGCAATGGTAATGATGATTCTTGTGGCTAGCACTGCAAATGAACATTGACGGGTAGAGATACATCAATTTCTGCCAATTTGAAAAGATAACCCCAAACATTATATTGCATTGCCTTAGAGGACACTATTCAGTTTTATATTTATTAGAAAATTCATTTCTGTATGTATCTATCTACACCAATATTTGTTCTTCAAATTCTTCTTTGATCCAGTTAACATAATACTGTTGATTATTAATGAATAAGTTGAATAAAATCCTTGATGTGTTCATTTTATATTGGTTTGAAAGTTAAGTTTTTACTTTTGAAAATTATACAGTAGCTATTTGTCATATAAGCTCTTTCTTTGGTATCTAAATGGCCATTCTCATCCTCTCTTTGCTCCATCAGCAATATTCCAAACAGTTTCTCAGGGTTCTTCCACATTTCATTTAGTCTTCAAAATAATCTTTGCAATAATAGGCAATAAAATTTCCATTTTATGCATTAAAAACTGAGGCTCAGAGAATGATTTGTTTAATTGTAGGTCTCAGGTAGTTAAAAAGTCCTCTGTAAGACAACTGTGTTTTCACTAATTATCGAGCATGCTTCAAACCTCTTTACCCTTCTTACACTGAACCATTTTAAAGTCAAAAATGCTCAGGATTATGCAATCCTCCTGTAAAGTTAAGAGTAATGGAAGACCTTATGGTCCTCATTTTAAGCCTTTTCAAGAAAAAGCAAACTGTTAACTTTGGAGGTTTAAATTCAAAGCGACATTTGGTAAGAAATCAAGACTGATGAGCCAATAACTTTTGCATCTCTACTTTATAGAGAGTGACCTGTAGGACGCTGGGTAATGTATGTCAGTTGCATCAAGAAATATATAATATTTAAGTGGCTAGCAATCAAGAGTCCAGCTGTGAAGGCAAGGAATGTACATGTAAAATATCAATAGAATACATCCCTTAAGATGAAAAGACCTAAGCAACATTTTTCAGAAAAGGAATAGATGACTTCACAATTAATTAGTAATTGGTGATCAAATGAATTCTTCTTCTCCTCGGTGGAAAGAGAAAAGCGCAAAAGATAATGCTTTATATCAGCTTGGTGTTCAGATTCAAAATTGGTCAGTGAATCCTGATTATTTTCCTTTTTCTCACTACTCCAAACCACAAGGAAGGTGTGATTCAAAGTTGAATGGTACCAGTAATGATGTACTTCTTATAATATATATAAGAATTTTTGCTTTCTTCAGACTGGCTTGTCTTCACTGCTTTTTTTCCTGCCCTGGTCTCTTGGTTCATGACATTTTGCAGAGCCGCACTTCTTCTTGAACTTCCAGATAGAGAAAATATGTGGAATGACTAGACCTAAGGACAATTCTTCAGCCCTGTGCCCCGTCCAGTCATAACTTTCCAAAGGGTAGTCACTATCCTGACTTGTACCAGCACAGATTAGCTTGCCTTCTTTTTGACTTCATATTAATGCAACCGTGCAAAATGTACTCTTTTGTGTCTCCCTTCTTTTACTCAACATTATGATAGTGAGATTTTTCCAGATAGTTGCGTGTAATGGTAATTTATTCATTCTTATTGCTGGATAACATTCATTTTATAGAATCTTAAAATTGTTACCGTTATTATCATAGTAAGTTTCCTTTCCTGCCAGATTTGTCCTCTGTCATGTAAGCACATACACAGACACATTGTGATGAATTCACTCTACTCTGAAGAGAAATGGGGAAGGTAGGGTTGTATATTAACTGGGTTTTGACCTTTGAATAGGGTGTTAGTTGCCCAGTAACCACGATTGGTTAAATATCCAGAAGATATTGGTTGACACATTTAATCACATCATCTTCTCTTCCAAATGGCTACTTTTTTTTTTCTCCTGTGAGTGAGCTAGTGCAGGAAACTTAAGCTGGCAACATACCAAATCTATACTCAATCTGTTTTTCCAGGTCTGGGAACCTGACAACTTTCCCTCACTCCATTTCCAGCTAGTTAATATCTAGTGCTTGCCATATCAGTATGATGATGAGTATGAAGAAATCACGCATACATAATGAAATGTGAAAAAATTCACAGAAACATACCACAAGTAACATGGGCATCAATTATACCTCAGCTTCTTTTGAATGCAGAGGTAGGTCATCAGATATTTTCTTCTAATGTTTTGACATTGAATATCACACAATTTACTCATTTAAAAGATACAATTCAATGGTTTTCACTCCACTCAGAGTTGTGCAATCAGCACCAAATCAATGTTAGAACACCTTCATTACTCTAAAAGGAAACTCCACACCCATTAGCAGTCACTCTTCATTTCTCCTCAGTTTCTCCCTCCCCCTACCTCCCCACCATTTCCCCCTAGCTAGACAACCATTCATCTACTTTTTGTCTCTATAGTTTTATCTTTTCTGGACATTTCATATCAATGGAATCACACAATGTGTGTTCTTCTGGGAACGGCTTCTTTCATTACTTTATTCCTTTTTAAGGTTTAATAATATTCCACTGTATAGATATACCACATTTTGTTTATCCACTCACCAGTTGATGGATATTTGAATTGTTTCCACCTTTTGTTTATTATGAATAATGCTGCTATGAACATTTGTGTACAGGTTTTTATTTCTCTTGAGTATACACGTAGGAGTGGAATTTCTGGGCCATATGTTAACTCTATGTTTAACATTTGAGGAACTGCCAGACTGCTTCCCAATGTGGCTGCACCATTTTACCTTGCACCCAGCAATGGATGAGGGTTCTAATTTCTCCACATCCACACTAACAGTTGTAATTATCTGGGTTTTTTTTATTACAGATATTCTAGTAAGTATGAAGTGGTATCTCACTAGTCATTTCCCTGATTGATAATGATATTGAGCATCTCTTCATGAGATTATTGATTATGTGCATATCTTCTTTAGAGGAAGGATTCTATTCAAATCCTCTGCCTACTTTTAAATTGGGTTATTTGTCTTTTTATTATTAAGTTGTAAGAATTCTTTATGTATTTTAGTTACAAGTGTTCTGTCATATATATGATTTGCAAATATTTTCTCCCATTCTGTAGGTTGTCTTTTTTACCTTCTTGATGGTATTCCTTAAAGCACAAAAGTTTTAAATTTTGATGATGTCAAATTTACCTGTTTTTCTTTTTCACTTGTGATTTTGGTGCCATTGAACTTTATTCTTAAGATTTCAAAGCATTTTTGAATTGATAATGCTTAAAAATTCATTGTATTTTTTTCCTGAAACTTGATATGTTTACTATCATTTCAGGGAAGAATTTCTAACGGCAAACCAGTCAGTGATTTTCTATATGTTTTTGGGAGGTTGGAATTCCCACTTTTGCTTAGGGCTGGTTTGAATTTAAAAATTGTTTAAAAAATACAATGGAATTTTTTTTTTCTAATAAGAAAAATAAGAATGACCAGGAAATGAATGACCCTGGAATCAATCTCAGGAAAAGAATGCTTGGTTGCCTATTGGCATCTGGTTGTCTTGGTGGGCAAGACGAGGCGATCCTAGTATTATGTACATACTTATTCTGGACCCCAGACTGAGCTAAGCACTGGGGGAGGCTGACAAGCAGGATGAGCTCTGTTCTACTTAGGATCTTACAAAGTAAGTGGAAGAGACTCAATCTAACACACAGGAAGCAATTTATAAACAATCTTTCTAATTCCAAGAGCATCCAGTTTAATGCACTTTGAATAAGTCCTAAGTAAATGTGTAGACAATTAACTAAAAGATGTTATAGAGCCAGAGACTAAATTATGTGGTATGAATTATAATCATAGTGTGACCTTGGGCAAGCACATTCACCTTTCTGAGCTTCAGTTTATTCATCTATAAGTGGGGACAATAATAATGCTTAGTTCAGAGGGTTGTAAGGAAGGGCAAAGGAGACTTTGCCCATGCAAGTGTGCATGTAACTAACAAGGCTCATAGTTGCTATGGGAACAGAGTGGGAACAGAGGCAGCAAGGGGGAGGGGTTCAGACATGGAATCTGGAATTAAACAGAATTGGGTGAAAATTTAGTATCTGTGTGCAGTGGGACAAGTTGTTATTTGTAAAAATTACTTTATTAGATTGCTGTGTGGAGTTTTTTTTTGTTTTTGAATTTTATTTTATTTATTTTTTTATACAGCAGGTTCTTATTAGTCATCAATTTTATACACATCAGTGTATACATGTCAATCCCAATCACCCAATTCAGCACACGACCACCACCACCTCCCTGCCGCTTTCCCCCCTTGGTGTCCATATGTTTGTTCTCTACATCTGTGTCTCAATTTCTGCCCTGCAAACCAGTTCATCTGTACCATTTTTCTAGGTTCCATATATATGCGTCAATATACGATATTTGTTTTTCTCTTTCTGACTTACTTCACTCTGTATGACAGTCTCTAGATCCATCCACGTCTCAACAAATGACCCAATTTCGTTCCTTTTTATGGCTGAGTAATATTCCATTGTGTATATGTACCACATCTTCTTTACCCATTCATCTGTCGATGGGCATTTAGGTTGCTTCCATGACCTGGCTATTGTAAATAGTGCTGAAGTGAACATTGGGGTGCATGTGTCTTTTTGAATTATGGTTTTCTCTGGGTGTATGCCCAGTAGTGGGATTGCTGGGTCATATGGTAATTTTATTTTTAGTTTGTTAAGGAACCTCCATACTGTTCTCCATAGCGGCTGTATCAATTTACATTCCCACCAACAGGGCAAGAGGGTTCCCTTTTCTCCACACCCTCTCCAGCATTTGTTGTTTGTAGATTTTCTGATGACGCCCATTCAAACTGGTGTGAGGTGGTACCTCATTGTAGTTTTGATTTGCATTTCTCTAATAATTAGTGATGTTGAGCAGCTTTTCATGTGCTTCGTGACCATCTGTATGTCTTCTTTGGAGAAATGTCTATTTAGGTCTTCTGCCCCATTTTAGGATTGGGTTGTTTGATTTTTTAATATTGAGCTGCATGAGCTCTTTATATATTTTGGAGATTAATCCTTTGTCCATTGATTTATTTGTAAATATTTTCTCCCATTCTGAGCGTTGTCTTTTTGTCTTGTTTATGGTTTCCTTTGCTGTGCAAAAGCTTTGAAGTTGCATTAGGTCCCATTTGTTTATTTTTGTTTTTATTTCCATTACTCTAGGAGGTGGATCAAAAAAGATCTTGCTGTGATTTATGTCAAAGAGTGTTCTTCCTATGTTTTCCTCTAAGAGTTTTATAGTGTCTGGTCTTACATTTAGGTCTCAAATCCATCTTGAGTTTATTTTTGTGTATGGTGTTAGGGAGTGTTCTAATTTCATTCTCTTACATGTAGCTGTCCAGTTTTCCCAGCACCACTTATTGAAGAGACTGACTGTCTTTTCTCCGTTATATATCCTTGCCTCTTTTGTCATAGATTAGTTGACCATAGGTGGGTGGGTTTATCGCTGGGCTTTCTATCTTGTTCCATTGATCTATATTTCTGTTTCTGTGCCAGTACCATATTGTCTTGATTACTGTAGCTTTGTAGTATATTCTGAAGTCTGGGTGTCTGATTCTTCCAGCTCCGTTTTTTTTCTCACAAGACTGCTTTGGCTATTTGGGGTCTTTTGTGTCTCCATACAAATTTTAAGATTTTTTGTTCTAGTTCTGTAAAAAATGCCATTGGTAATTTGATAGGGATTGTATTGAATCTGTAGATTGCTTTGGGTAGTATAGTCATTTTCACACTATTGATTCTTCCAATCCAAGAACATGGTATATTTCTCCATCTTCTTGTATCATCTTTAATTTGTTTCATCAGTGTCTTATAGTTTTCTGCATACAGGTCTTTTGTCTCCCTAGGTAAGTTTATTCCTAGGTATTTTATTCTTTTTGTTGCAATGGTAAGTGGGAGTGTTTCCTTAATTTCTCTTTCAGATTTTTCATCATTAGTGTATAGGGATGCAAGAGATTTCTGTGCATTAATTTTGTATCCTTCAACTTTACCAAATTCATTGCTTAGCTCTAGTAGTTTTCTGGTGGTATATTTTGGATTCTCTATGTATAGTATCATGTCATCTGAAAACAGGGACAGTTTTACTTCTTCTTTTCCAATTTGTATTCCTTTTATTTCTTTTTCTTCTCTGATTGCCATGGCTAGGACTTCCAAAACTATGTTGAATAATAGTGGTGACAGTGGATGCCCTTGTCTTGTTCCTGATCTTGGAGGAAATGCTTTCAGTTTTTCACCACTGAGAATTATGTTTGCTGTGGGTTTGTCGTATATGGCCTTTATTATGTTGAGGTAGGTTCCCTCTATGCCCACTTTCTGGAGAGTTTTTATCATAAATGTGGTTGAATTTTGTCAAAAGCTTTTTCTGCATCTATTGAGATGGTCATATGGTTTTTCTTCTTCAATTTATTAATATGGTGTATCACATTGACTGACTTGCGTATATTGAAGAATCCTTGCATCCTTGGGATAAATCCCACTTGGTCATGGTGCATGATCCTTTTAATGTGTTGTTGTATTCTGTTTGCTAGTATTTTGTTGAGGATTTTTGCATCTATATTCATCAGTGATATTGGTCTGTAATTTTCTTTTATTGTAGTATCTTTGTCTGATTTTGGTATCAGGGTGATGGTGGCCTCATAGAATGAGTTTGGGAGTGTTCCTTCCTCCACAATTTTTTGGAAGAGTTTGAGAAGGATGGGTGTTAGCTCTTCTCTAAATGTTTTATAGAATTCACCTGTGAAGCCATCTGGTCCTGGACTTTTGTTTGTTGGAAGATTTTTAATCACAGCTTCAATTTCATTAGTTGCGATTGGTCTGTTCATATTCTCTATTTCTTCCTGGTTCAGTCTTGGAAGGTTATATCTCTCTAAGAATTTGTCCATTTCTTCCAGATTGTCCATTTTATTGGCATAGAGTTACTTGTAGTAGTCTCTTAGGATGCTTTGTATTTCTGCGTTGTCTGTTGTAACTTCTCCTTTTTCATTTCTGATTTTATTGATTTGAGTCCTCTCCCTCTTTTTCTTGATGAGTCTGGCTAATGGATTATCAATTTTGTTTATCTTCTCAAAGAACCAGCTTTTAGTTTTATTGAACTGTGCTATTGTTTTCTTTGTTTCTATTTCATTTATTTCTGCTCTGATCTTTATGATTTCTTTCCTTCTGCTAACTTTGGGTTTTGTTTGTTCTTCTTTCTCTAGTTCCTTTAGGTGTAAGTTTAGATTGTTTATTTGAGATTTTTCTTGTTTCTTTAGGTAGGCTTGTATAGCTATAAAGTTCCCTCTTAGAACTGCTTTTGCTGCATCCCGTAGGTTTTGGATCATCGTGTCTTCATTGTCATTTGTCTCTAGGTATTTTTTGATTTCCTTTTTGATTTCTTCAGTGATCTCTTGGTTATTTAGTAACGTATTGTTTAGCTTCCACGTGTTTGTGATTTTTACATTTTTTCCCCTGTAATTCATTTCTAATCTCATAGCGTTGTGGTCAGAAAAGATACTTGATATGATTTCAATTTTCTTAAATTTACTGAGGCTTGATTTGTGACCCAAGATGTGATCTATCCTGGAGAATGTTCCGTGCGCACTTGAGAAGAAAGTGTAATCTGCTGTTTTCGGATGGAATGTCCTATAAATATCTATTAAATCTATCTGGTCTATTGTGTCATTTAAAACTTCTGTTTCCTTATTTATTTTCATTTTGGATGATCTGTCCATTGGTGTAAATGAGGCGTTAAAGTCCCCCACTAGGATTGTGTTACTGTCTATTTCCTCTTTTATAGCTGTTATCAGTTGCCTTATGTATTGATGTGCTCCTATGTTGGGTGCATATATATTTATAATTGTTATATCTTCTTCTTGGATTGATCCCTTGATCATTATGTAGTGTCCTTCCTTGTCTCTTGTAACATTCTTTATTTTAAAGTCTAATTTTTCTGATATGAGTATTGCTACCCCAGCTTTCTTTTGATTTCCATTTGCATGGAATATCTTTTTCCATCCCCTCACTTTCAGTCTGTATGTGTCCCTAGGTCTGAAGTGTGTCTCTTGTAGACAGCATATATATGTGTCTTGTTTTTTTTATCCATTCAGCAGGCCTGTGTCTTTTGGTTGGAGCAGTTAATCCATTCACGTTTAAGGTAATTATCAATATGTATGTTCCTATGACCATTTTCTTTATTGTTTTGGGTTTGTTTTTGTAGGTCCTTTTCTAGCCCTCTGCCTTTTCTTCTTGTCTATGTTTCTGTGAATGTGGTTTTTGTTCCACAGGCTGCAGGATAGTAGTTCTTCTTGCTTCTGCTGTTTGCCCTCTGGTGGATGTGGCTGTCTAAGAGGCTTGTGCAAGTTTTCTGATCGGAGGGACTGGTGGTGGGTAGAGCTGAGTGTTGCTCTGGTGGGCGGAGCTCAGTAAAACTTTAATCTGCTTGACTGCTGATGGGTGGGGCTGGGTTCCCTCCCTGTTAGTTGTTTGGCCCGAGGCAACCCAACACTAGAGCCTATCTGGGCTCTTTGGTGGGGCTACTGGCAGACTCTGGAAGGGCTCACGCCAAGGAGTACTTCCCGGAACTTCTGCTGCCAGGTTCCTTGTCCCCACAGTGAGCCACAGCCACCCCCCGCCTCTGCAGGAGACCCTCCAACACTAGCAGGGAGGTCTGGTTCAGTCTCTATGGGGTCACTGCTCCTTCCCCTGGGTCCTGATGCACACACTATTTTGTGTGTGCCCTCCAAGAGTGGGGTCTCTGTTTTCCCCTGTTCTGTCGAAGTCCTGCAATCAAATCCCAGTAGCCTTCAAAATCTGATTCTCTAGGAATTCATCCTGCCGTTGCCAGACCCCCAGTTTGGGAAGCCTGAAGTGGGGCTCAGAACCTTCACTCCAGTGGGTGGACTTCTGTAGTATAAGTGTTCTCCAGTCTGTGAGTCACCCACCCAGCAGTTATGGGATTTGGTTTTACTGTGATTGCACCCCTCGTACTGTCTCATTGTGGCTTCTCATTTGTCTTTGGATGTGGGGTATATTTTTTGGTGAGTTCCATTGTCCTCCTGTCGATGATTGTCCAGCAGCTAGTTGTGATTCTGGTGTTCTTGCAAGAGGGAGTGAGAACACTTCCTTCTAATCCGCCATCTTGGTTTTGAGTATTTTAAATAAGGTAAGATATTCAAAGAACTGAACACAGGAGGATCTTCTAGGTGAAGGAGGCAACAGGTGCAAAGCATAAAAGTCCACGGTTCTCCCAGCAGGAGAGTATAGGTTCCAAATTAACAAAGAAGTAAGGTTGAGAATATCTTGTGGAAGGACTAAAAATACACCCGGAGAGGTTAAACCAGGCCCCGCTGGAGTTCACTGAAGGACTTCAATCAACAACTTTTTGTATGACACTGGCCTCAGGCTGGGGAGAAGTTTGGGAAAAAACCCCATTCTTGGAAACTGGAGACCTGGGTTTAGTTCTAGCTCTACCACTAGTTAGCTGCAGGTCTCAGAACAGTTATCTAACCTTCCTGGGCATTGTCACCAGGTAAGTTCCCCAAAGTTTAATTTGAGAAACAGTAAGCTCCAGATTGACAGATCTGGTTTTCTTAATGGTGCCTCCATCAGACTGCTGCCAAAGTTTAGGAAACAAAGAATGTTTGGTCATCTGGGACTTGGGGCAATTTCCTAACACCTGCAGGACTTGGTGCTTTGGAACATCCTTGATGGTACGTAGCAAAACATATGACGTATATAGATAATTCAAATCCAATCCAAAGTGGTGCCTGGCAAAATGTTCTAGAGCCTTCATGTGTCTTTCTGCAATGTGACAGACATTCTCATGAAATTCCTGCAGCATGTTTCTTGGACAGTTATTGATGTATGACATACATAGAGAAAAGTGCTTCAATCTGAAGGGTCCTACTCGCCTAGTCTTCACAAACTGAACACATCTGACTAATTGGTTTCCAAATCAAGGAATAGAACATAAACAGGGCCACAGCACCTTGTTTTCTTCCTATTCCAGTCATTTCCTCGCCCAAGGATAGCCACTGTTTCTAATGGCATAGAGTGGTTTTAAAATGTAAAAAAAACAAACCTTGATGAAAAATAGAGATTGCCAGGTCCTAATTTAGAGATATTGACATGTCATTCAGAAATTTAGACATATGTATATGTATAACTGGTTCACTTTGTTATAAAGCAGAAACTAACACACCATTGTAAAACAATTATACTCCAGTAAAGATGTTTAAAAAAAGAAAAAAGAAAGAAATCTAATCCTTTGCTTGTGCCTGGATGAATATATACTACCCTTTTGGAAAAGAGTTTGGTACAGTGTCTCAAGATCTCTTAACACATTTATTCTATTCCCTTCTTGGAAATTTAGCCAAGGAAAATCTGCTTAAAAAAGGATGACTTCATATTTATGAATATTTTCACTTCACAGTTATCTGTAATTATTAAACCAGAAAAGTAGCTCAGACATTCAACAATGGGTGAATCATTAATGAGTTCACAGATACAAACCATGAAACATTAAGCAGCTGTTAACAGGGAAGACAGGGAAAGTATTTATCTTCTAATGTATACTCAAAAATTGAAAGTGCAAAATTATACTATGCTAAACCATATCTTTGTAAAACTGAAATGCATATGGACAAGAACTGGTAAATATTTATGGAGAGATGTTGGTTGTTTTCTATATCTGTTATGTTGTAAAATTGTTATTGTAATAAAAGTCTGATGGGGTAAATTAGAACATGTAAGCTTTTCTATTTAAAAGGAACATTTTATAATAGTACATCAGGACTTTTAAAGTATAAAGGAACAAGAAATTACAAATCTATCTTTTTAAGTCTAAAAGTCCACTGACAGCTATGAGAATGACAAAAATGCTAAAGTACAGTGACCTCCAATGTTGGCAATGATTCAAGCAAATAGGTACTTTCATACAGTGATGCCGAGTGTAAAATTGCTGCTACCTTTGGAAAATAAGCAAGCATTAACTGGTAAAATAAAAATGCTTGTGCAATTTGATCCCAAATCTTGCTTGTAGCAATCTATCCTTTGTAAATAAAAGTACCAGGACTCAAAGACATATGTATCACATGTATCAAGTTGTTCACAGCATTGTTTGTAATAGAAAAACAAACAGCCACAAACAAACAAAAAACCCAGGATACAACCTGAATGTCCATTAGCTGTGCAATGATTGGGCAAATTGTGATACACCCATAGAATGAACAATTTTGCAGCTATGATAAGGAAGGACTTAGATCTCTAAGACTGACTTGGAGGAACACTCATGAATGATTGCTAAGTGAGAAAAAGAGATTGAGACTAATATGAATAATATTGGTTTTGTAAAAACATTACAAAATATCATACACACTTGTGGGGCATAGAGAAATATACAAAATTATTCTCTGGCTTACCTGGGAAAATGGGATGAATATTAACTTTTTCTTAATGTATCATCAATGAGTAACTAGGTTACTGAGTAGGTGTTACTGGGTAATTTCTGAAAAGAAATTTAATAGAAAACATTTTTAAATCAATGATTTTTCCAAAGCACTTATACTTGAATACTGATCAAGAATTTCTCTGATGTAACAAACTGTTAAGTATACAATTATTACTAATGAGGCGATTTCATCTAATACCAAATGGCATATAAGAATCTACAAATGATTCCTCTTGTGCAGTTTCATGAAGAATCCAAACACTTCTAGAGCAAATGTAAAGCTAATTATGAATATTCATTTTATACAATGCTCATTTTTGGTGCTTATAAAGACTATTTTTTGTTTGATTTTTTTAAAATGGACTTATAACATCCTTAACATTTTCACTAAATATTTTCCTAAATATTGTTCAAGAACACAGCCTGGGATAAAGTGAAAGTGAGAAGCCTCTCTTGATTTCTGACATTTCCCAATATCTGAGTCTCACTTTCAGCTGGAAAATGCTGTCCCTCCCTCCTTTGTTTCCTTAGAATGGGGTGGGGCAGAAACTTGAACCAGCATCCAGATGTGGCCGCTGGCATTCTCCAATTCTCAACCCTGTTCACATCCTCCAAAGTGGTTTAACTGGAGAGGCAGGACTCCCTCCCACCAGCTTTGCCCCCAGCAACCACCTGCTTCATGGTAACAGGTGGGATAAAAGCTCTTCATTCGTCAGTAAGTACAGTGTTGGAGTCCTAAAGAGAACAGAGGAAACACTTCTTGGATGCATTACAATTGGGTGTCTGGCTCCCAGGGTCTGTCACAGGCAATGTCCTAAGAGTCACATGTTCCTCTTGCCAAAAGATTGTCTGACCACGGGCCTCATGCCATTAGCCAAAGGCACTGACAGAGCATTGTTGATGCACCAGAGACATTGTTACCTATGGGCACAAACTTGGTTAATTTTTTCTTAACCTACATTTCTTTTCCAATGTTTACTATTCAGGTGAAAAACTGACGTGTGATTTCTGCCTCTTTCTCTTCCAAACGATAGGGTACAAACTCAGTTGTACATTACACTGAGTTATGAAATACCCTAATTACAGCAAAAGAGGAGTTATTGCCTTGAATCTCAGGGAACATTTGACCTAAACCTCTCCCTCCTGTCCCACCAAATATTCCATACAGACTTTTTTCCCAAATTTTGTCAACTATTTTGGAATTCAGCATTACAGTATTTTAGGCTGTGGGATGGAGTCACCCTAAAAGGGCCCTTACTTAATTCTTTCTTTTTTTTTTTAATTGTGGTAAGAACAGATAACATGAGATCTACTCTTTTAACACATTTTTAAGTGTACAGTACAGTAGTGTTAACTATAAACACAATGTTGTACAACAGGTCTCTAGAACTTATTCATCTTGCATGACTGAAACTTTATACCCTTTTAACAGCATCTCCCCCATTTCCTACCTCCCCCCACCCCTGACAACCACCATTCCATTTTCTGTTTCTTTACCGCCTTAGATTCCTCATATAAGTGGAATCATGCAGTATTTGTTCTTCTGAGATTGGCTTATTTCACCTAGCATCCTGTTCTCAAGATTCATCTGTGTTGTTGCTTATGGCAGGGTATCCTTTTTCTGGATGAATAATACTCCACTGTATGTATATTCCTCATTTTCTTTATCCATTCATCCATTGATGGACATTTGGGTTGTTTTCACATCTCAGCTCTTGTAAATAATGCCACAACAAACAGGGGGATGCATAAACCTCTTCAAGATCCTGATTTTAATTCTTTTGGATAAATTCCAAGAAATGAGATTGTGTAAAAAGATTTCAATTTTCCCATATCCTTGCCAACACTTAGTGTTATTCTTTTTTTGATGATGGCCATTCTAAGACGTGTGCTCATCTTGAGTACTGTAACCTCTTACTGTAATCTAGACCTTTCATAAAGGTATTTTGGTCCATATAGCATTGTGAAATCTGTTTCTATGAGGAATCAAGGACTGGGACTATTCTGCCTTCTTACTGATGTCACTCACGTAGATATTTCCAGGGACCATTTAACTTTTAAATGATAATTTCTTTTTTTTTTTAATGAGGCTAATTGTAATGAAATAGAAATATATCTGTATCATGATTTTCTACTTTATGTGATAATATCTTACAACAATCCTATGAGGGAGAGAAAGGCAGCTATTTTATTTTTATTTTATGGATTGGAAGATTTCATCCAGAGAGGTTGAGCTAATTGCCCAGATCACACCGTGTGAATGATGTATGCACACAGTTTTATCTGAAATATGAGAAAGTCTCCCCTATTCAATAGCATATGGGGAAATGTATGACACTTCTGAACACTAATCAGTTGTTAATTCTCTCTATCTACCTAAGCCCCAGAATCTCCCAGTTTAGTAACTCCATCAGTGTCTTGAATTGGAGCAAGAAGGACTGTCATTCTACACCAACCCTCCCTCCCCGCCCCGCCCCGCCCCGCCCCGCCCCACCCTGCCCCATTTCATGTTCAGATGTATTGTTGTTTGCAGTGTCGTTTGTGTTGGAAACTGCCCGAATAAACACACTCACCAAAGGAAAAAATATAAATGGGAATATCTATGTGACATTTCTTCACTCAAACATATATACACTTATAGTCACATAAAAGCTGATCCTAATAGGGCAGTTGTGAAGGCAACTTTTAAGTGGAATGTTTAAAGGGCAGTCTTGATAGTAACAGACAGAATAAATTATGTGGGTTTTTTGGTGATGGCTCAATGCAGCAGAAATGCTGTACCTTCTTTCTGGAACCCATTGACATTGCTCTATTCAAAGAAAGTATTGTTCTCATTTATACTGGCTCTTTTTTTGAGGAAATTCACATGGCAATACACAGAGAAGATGCAGGAGAAGCCACAAGCAGACTAGAAGGATGGAAATGATATTTTATAATTTATCAAGCTAGAGAATTCCTCAAATACATCTTATTAAAGAAGGAAAGAGCACAGATTTTTCTTACTTAACCTGTATTTTAGAGGCTGCAGCAGCACAGGACTAAATAATGTTCATGACAATAGTCATCAAACACCTTTTTCCTGGCTCCACCTCCCAGTGTCCCTACAAGAATAACAATTTCTTTCAAATTCCTCCTGAATCTTTTTTGAATATCCTTGCAGGTTTCTCACATGCATTCTGCGAATAAATCTTCTTGTTTTGAAGAAGGAGGTGTGTGAGGACAGAGATCCCCATTTCCTCCCCCAATGCCTTGACTCCTTATCCTAATCAATCCCCATGTGTCCTGGGCATTGCCACTGTCTAGTGCCTGGTTATGTCCTTATAGAGGCAGCTGATCTGTGCCATCAAGGATGCCAACATTTATACTGAGGGCGCCAGTTCTTGGTCCTACAGACACCGATACTGTTGGGTAATTGTTCTCTCAATCTCATGGAGAAAACACTGAACTGACTTTATCTTTTCACTCATTCTTCTTTGAGAGTCTCTATCTACGTTGGGCCTCCTGCATACTCAGAGGTTACACTGAACTGCCACCACCATACTGCCTCCGTGTGATACTGTGATACTGCTCCATTAATCTTGAACCAAAGACGTGGTTTAGACCTTCTCAGATTTCCATTAGAATTTATCTTTGTGATCCCATCTTAAAAGCCCTCTGAACATGTCAGATACACTGAAGTCCTTAGAATATATATAGTTTAAACTCAAATTGGGCCCCTTCTACATGAACTAGATTCTGAGTCATTGGAAGCATTCCAGTTCCAAAGGCAACCTTCTTGAGGCCATAAATAATCTAAAGGAAAAGTTTCCCAGGTGGAAGCCCTATCCCCCTGAATTAATAGTGAGTAGGCTTTGGACGCATAAACAATGGTGAGTTAGTCTTTTCATGATCTCATTCTTCTTGAAGGGTAAACTGGGTCTGCCCAGAGGCCAAGGATCTGGTGGAGGAATCAGTGATGGCTTGGGGTCCACAGTGGCCTGGAATGCCTCTTCTAGTCCTTTCTAGAACAAGCATGGGAGGTTTGCATCATAACCTTCAGAGCCCTATGTTCTTATTGTAGATTTGCTGCCTTGGCAGGGAGGTGATATAGAAATGGATTTGCTTTTATTTTTTTCCCCTTAACCTCCTGGCTTGCCCAAGGAGGCTTGATTTCATTTGTAATTTGGTATCTGTTTAGGCAGGAATGCCCTTAGATTTCACTTACAGAGTAGAGTGGATGATAGAAAGATGTGAGTCTGGAGCATCTGCTCCCACCCAGGGCAGAAATGACTTTTTGATGTCTAGAGGCTGGAGAGCCTAATGGGGTTCACCTTGTACCTTTTGAATATCATACCACCCCAAAGCCTGGCTTTTACTGAAGAATCCTCTGTTAAATGCTCAACTGTTCCATCAGGTCGTGTCTCTCAACCCAAGTGGCATTGCTAGATAAGCTTGGAAATATTTCTTTGAAGTTCTCAGATCTTTTTTTTTTTTTTTAATTTTTATTGTGGTATAGTTGATTTACAATGTTGTGTAAGTTTCGGGTGTACAGCAAAGTGAATCAGTTATACATATATCCACTTTTTTTTTTTAGCTTCTTTTCCCATATAGGCCATTACAGAGTATTGTGAAGTTCTCAGATCTGAATATTTAAAAACATTCCCCACACTTCCTTCCCTTCATACTCACTGAGTTTGTAACCATTGGGCCTCTTACCACTAGCACCTTCCTAAATAATGTCAGACATGTGCCAGCTCATTTCAGTCCTGAAATGGTGTCTGATCACCATTGCCCCATCTGTCTTTATCCTAGGTGTGGCATGCAGCTGTGAGTGTTCTTGGGCAATCATTTGACTTCTCTGGGCTGATTCATCTTTTTCTGACCTACTGAACTGAAACCTAGGGAAGGCAAACAACAGATATCCAACAAAGTTGTGCTCACCGAATGAATGAGCCTCAGTTTATTCACCTGTGAAGCAAGGAGGCTGGTGTAGGCCTCTTATAGGCTCTTGTTTAGCCCCAAAATTTGAAGATTCTTTAAGTCTTTATTGTTGTAGCTGCCTAGGATACTGGGCCATGTGTGGTATAAACAGGTTAGACATGACACACCCTGCAATTAACTTTCTACTTTAAGCAGGGAACATTGATATGCACATATAGATAATGTCACAGAATGAAGACACATTCATTATACACAAAATGAGCTTCAGGATAAAAAGTTTTCTTTTTAAAAGTATACAAATATTTTCAGAACATTCTTTAAGTAAATTAATGAAAAGATAATGAATTTTTTAAAAGTCCTTTTTTTTTTTAGAGAAAATAAAGCAGTTTCTTCATTTTAACTCAATATTTACTATTTTTTCCCATATGGTTAAAAACCAAAAGTGGTAGAGAGGACTGATGGAGATTTATTCAAGTATGTGGCATAAATATTGATATGTCCATTTTTTTTTTTATACAGCGGGTTCTCATTAGTTATCCATTTTATACATGTTAGTGTATATATGTCAATCCCAATCTCCCAATTCATCCCACCCCACCCCCCCACACCCCAGCCATTTTCTGCCCTTGGTGTCCATACGTTTGTTCTCTACATCTGTGTCTCTATTTCTGCCCTGCAAACCGGTTCATCTGTACCATTTTTCTAGGTTCCACATATATGCGGTAATATATGATATTTATTTTTCTCTTTCTGACTTACTTCACTCCGTATGACAGTCTCTAGATCCATCCACGTCTCTACAAATGACCCAATTTTTTAAAAGTCTTGAATCACTTTCAAGGTGAGTTGGTTGCTGTCTTGGTATTTATAAGCTTTCGATGAGAAAAAATATATACAGATGTGTTAGGAAGCTGGTTCTAATTTGAGATGCTTATACCTAATGTGGGACAAGATACATAGACCAATATGGGCTTGGATTCTGGATCTGATCTACTCCTTACCCAACTCTGAGCTCTCAGCCATTCAGAGACTCAATTTCCCCAACTGTATAATGTACAGCAAATATACTATTTCTCCTATGCTTCCAGACTTTTGGACACTCCGTGGTATAATTATTATATTTTTTCCAACTAACTATTAGACACATTGTTTTAAATGTAATGCTTATTATTTGAAAAAGAAACTGGCATGCTGTTTTAAATATGTTTATTCTATGGTTTCTACTTTGTTAAGTATCCTATAGTTCCAAGGGATTTCTGTTTATGGAAGTGAAATGCATATTAATGGGAAGTAAAATACTGTCCTTACAGAGAGGGCACAAACCCCCCAAATTGACCCAGAAACACTCTCAGGAACTACAAGCATTTAATCTTCCATAAAGTAGACAACAGGTTATTGAGGATAAAGTGAAAAGGACCAAAGGTAAATACGGTTAATAATGATGGGTGTGGAAGCAAGATGCTTATAGTGACACTGAGAGCTCAAAACTACCATCGACCACAGCCAGGCTGAGAAGCTCCCGATGTAGCAGAGATGGAGCTCTTTGCCTGTGGAATCCCCATGGGGCTGCCAGGCTTGTGCTGCCTTTGTCCACATGTGATTGAGGAGTCTCCTGATAGACAGTGAGAAATGGCATCATCTGGACACAGAACTGTGTCCTCAAAGTCCCTAACATCACCAAGTTACCAGTTAGCAGGTTGGTTTTCCTTCTACTGGGATGACCTATTATGAGCATCCAGCAGCATAGAAACAGAACCATCCACCTGTCCCATCTCCTACCTATTTACATGGGTCAGTTCTGGGTGATGCAACCTTTCCAGTTAGACTGCAGTAAGGGATCCTAATGTTGATGTCATAGAATTTCCCCCCTTTTGCAGTTGGGGGAACTGGGGCCTAGAGCAGTTGAGTGACCTGCACAGGAAGAACACAACTGGCTAATGGCAGAACTGGGGTTAAAGCCCATCTCCTCTGACCCTAAGTCCAGAGCTCTTTTCACAAGATTACGCCTATCCTATGCAGAATATAAATCTAAAAGAGGAATGGTTTATATATCCATGCATATTCTTAAAAGGAAATATAAATTTTGTGTATCTAGTGGCAATAACTTTGGGAGAAGTCACTCTGTGGATGGGTCTACTGCTGAATGGATGCTTCCCTGACGTTCAAGGAGAGGTCCAGTGCCACAAATAACAAAAACAAGAGGCTGCTCCGTGAGAGCTCAGCTGTGACTATGTGCTGGCTTTGGCATGAATTCAAGAGCCAGTGAGAGTCAGAGTCACTCATTAGGGCTGGTGGGCAAGGCCATTGCAGCTGAGATAAGATTTATTCTAATGAAACCTTCTGGGGAGTGCCTCACGCCATTTACTGTACTGTTTATGTTTTTTGACTTGTGCAATCCTACAAACTATGCTACTTCCTTTGTTGTGATGTAGACAGGTGGATACCACACATCCAGAAAAAAAAAGAAAAGAGAGAGAAAGAAAGAAAGAAAGAAAGAAAGAAAGAAAGAAAGAAAGAAAGAAAGAAAGAAAGAAAGAAAGAAAGAAAGAAAGAAAGAAAGGAAGAAAGAAAGAAAGAAAAGAAAAAAAAAAAGAAAATGAGGTCAGAAGCTTAGTACTTTCAGGAAGAAGAAGACTGGCTCTCTTTTAAACTTCTTTTATACTATTTTTTTCCTTTGGCTATGGCATTCTGAATCATGTAGCCAAGAATTCTATCTCCTGATTTATATATGATTCTAATAGTTATACCTCATAAAAGCACTTTTGTATGGATGAATAAAGGTCTATGTCTCTTCTGTTCTGTTTCTCTTCTTGTAGCCACTAGCCACAAGTGGCTATTTAAATTTGAAACAATTAAAAGGAAATGAAAATAAAAAGTCACTCCTTTAATCACGTGAATGGCATTTCATGTGCCCAAAAAAACACATGTAGCAAGTGGCTTCCACATTGGCCAGTGGAGATATGGAATATTTCCATTATCACAGAGCATTCTGTTGGGACATGCTGGTCTATTTGGTAAAGATCTATTAAATAATAGTGAAAGTTGTGAATTAAGTAAAATACCTAGGATCATCTAGGAGATAAGTGACAGTGCTAGAATTGTAACCCATTTCCACCAGGTCAATGGCTTCTTCTTCCACATCCATTCCTCAGCATGAATTCTAAGAAGGTATTTCCCTCCTCACCTCTTTCTCAGTCATCAATAATCCTTAATATGTTCTCTATCATCGAGGAATCTATGGATATCTCTTACCCTTTATCTATAATCTCACTCCCTTTTCTCTTCATTGTTTTAGGATAATACAATCACACACATACACACAAATTGACCCCAGAGGATACAGAGATCATTTACGACACAGAGGAGGACTTCGAGAAACATACAAATTTAAGAAGATGTTGTATCTATAAAACAAGAACAGGATGTTGCAAAAAGGAAAAAAAGTGTATAAAAGAATCCTTTTAATTTAAAAAAGGGGAAAAATGAAAAAAATTTCAAAATGTGGAGCAACAAGAAGAGAATATGGAATATTTTAGAGAAATAGTAAAAGAGGTTGAATGGCCAGCAAGTAGTAGTGCCAGAAATATAGAACAGAGGGAATAGAGGGGTCTAAATGGTCTAAGAAGCAACATGAGGATTTTTTCTGAGCTGAAGGGGAATCAAATTCTTTAAACAGAAAAGACTCACATTTAGATCCTGATTATGAAATATCAGAATAAGGATAAAAAGAGCAAAATATATTTTGGCAATAGAATTATCATTGGAGACATCAGATACTAGAACAATAATGGAACAAGGCCTTCATATTTCTGAAGAAAAATAATTTTCCTTCCTCCCTTTCTTTTCTTTTCTTCTCTCCTTTCTCCATCCACCAGTCCATCCACTCATCCATCCATCCATGTTAACCCATCTTTCCTGAATTTGCCATTACAGTCCACATATTTCCTAAGCCATCTCCTTATAGCAGTTGACATGTGCATTTTAAACAGATCTGTCAAGTTTTCCCTCTTAAACCTGAACAATATTAACTCTTCTAGTATGGTACTTGCTGGTATGTTTTCATACCATATGGGGAGTTTTTCCCTTTTGAATTGTTTTTACCAATATGAATACTCACAATACACATTATTCTAAAATTTTCTTTTTCTCATTTAACATACAAATAGTACACAATGTCAAAACAGATCTAATTAACTCCACCTATTAGCAGTAATATTTCCTTGTAGATATTTACCACGATTTATTCAACCATTTGCCCATTGAGTCATTCCATTTATTTCCAGTAACCATGTGCTAGTCTCTTAGAGTAGTGGAAGCCAAGAGCATTAACAAGTATTCAGAGTGGGGAGCTAGGGAGACCCAAATTATCCTGGTTTATTTCAAGAGTTTGCATTCTGTTTCACTCTCACACAGTCTCACCTTTCTACATGGTATCTGCACAGAATTTTGGTATTTCTATACAGAAGTATTATCTGCTTACCACTGGAAAATACACTTCCAGGTAACAGCTTAGCTTTCCTCCTAAAAAGAGGTACATGAGTTATACACAGTACAAGGCTATACTTTCCTTCTCAAACGGATTTTGTATTGCCCTTAACTCACTTTTACTCCCTAAGCAAGTCACAAGAATAACAGATTCTACAGATTTCTATCTTGCTTTTGAACAGTAAATATAACTTTTGACTTCCAAAACAGGTAACCTTAAGTATACACTTCTTAGAGCTTATCTGGGCGAAAGATAATGAATCGTAATTTAATTTTGCTTCCTAAGCTAATTACATAAAGCTATAACGACATCTTTTTTACATGAGCTCTATCTGCCCTACAGATAGAAGGACACATTTCTGTAAACACTATATTATTTCTCAGTGTGAGAACAAATCAGTTTTGTCCCTAAAGCAACTTTTATGAACCATGAACTTAATTGAAACAATATTCTTTAAAAAGAGTTTACATTGAATACTTTTGAAAATATGACATTTGAGCATAATACTGGCTTTTTCTACAGCAGGACTTTAGTCCTTTTAATTAAAGATTTCTTTAAACAAACCACTGCTTTATCTTTTCCCACTGACTTCAGAATTTTGGGCCACAATTTAGCATTTGATATATAGGCTATTACTAAAGTATTAATTTTATAACATTCACTATCTCTTACAAAAATAATTACATTAATTTAAAAAATCTGAGTATATTATTTTATCTTTACTGTAGGTTTTTATTGGTTTCATTGCTCACTCTTAGGTCTTTTTCAACCATTATTCTGCCATTTTATTTTGATTCATTCCTTAGATAAAGTATTTGAGTGTTTTGATTTGTTAGGTGTTTTTCTCAGGGAGGTTGAGTGGAGGCTACATTATCAATGCCCTAATGTTTTTAACTGAGATGTAATTAACATAAAATAAAGTGCAGAGTTGTCACATGTTCAGATGATGAGTTTTGGACAATTGTATAATATGTGTAACCACCACCAAAAATAAGATGCAGAACATTTACACCATCTGAGAAGTTCCCTCATGTACCTTTCCATCCCATTCTCCATCCCTCCCTTTCTTTTCCTCCCTTAACATCCATTATTTTTTTATTTCTATTTCCATAGATTAACTTTCCCTGAATTTGGATTTCACGTAAATGGAATCACATGGCCCAGACTCTTATCTGGCTTCCTTAACATTAAACTTTTGCGATTCAACCATGTTATTGTGTATGTCAGTAGTTCATTCCTTTTAATTGTTAAATAGCATTCCATTATATGAATACACTGCAATTCGTTCACCTAATTTTTTGTTGATGGACAAAAAGTAAGTAATTTTTGTTGATGGACAAAAAGTAAGTAATTTTTGTTGATGGACAATATTTTGAGTAAGGCTGCTGGAAATATTCTTATATAAGTCTTTTAGTGGACTTATGTTTTCATTTATCTTGGGTAAGTACCTAAGAGTGAACTTGCTGGGCCATAAGGTAGAATTAAACTTTATAAGAAATTTGCCAAACAACTCTGAAAAATGATTGTTCCACTTTATACTCCAACCAAGATTCCAGGTGCTGCACATCCTTGTCAGTACTTCCTCTTATAATGCATCCCATGATAATTGTAATGGTTTCCTGGTTGTTCTACCTTTTATTTTTACTTTTTCAGTTTCTCCCACTCTAATGGATCCTACATGCTTCTCCAAGGCTCACTCCCCTCAGGCTCAACTGCAGTGAAATAATACTCAGCTCAAATTCTTTGAATGGTATCCTAGTCACCTCAGCCTGACAAGTGAAGGCTCTCTGTGATCTGACCCTTACTTAAGTTTCTGATTTTATCTCCCAATCTCGAATACATAAATTCTACACAGCTTACATTCCAGCCAAACCAGCTGTCTCCAAACATGCTGAAAGATTCCTTGCCTCTTTGCTTTTTTCATGCTGTCTGTTCTCCATGCTCAAGATTTCCCTGACATCTCTAATCTCCACAGTCTGTCCATTCCCTAGGACTCAACTCAGATTGTAACTTTCTAAGACATCCACTCCCCCAAACATGAAATTGAACTTCAGAATCCCATTAGAATTTGATGTTTACCTTTGTTCTAGGATCTTTCAACTTTTATTAAGTCATTTTCTCTATGTCTTTAGGTCCTTTACTAGTTGCAAGCTAGTTTGAAGGTGAGAACATATTACATTCTATTTCTTCTCACAGTAAGCCCTCAATTACTCTTAAAAACTTTTTGACATTTAAATTGAAATATAGTTGATGTATAATATTATATAATTTACAGGTGTACCATATAGTGATTCTAGTTTTTAAAGGTTATACTCCATTTATAGTTATTATAAAATATTTACTATATTCCTTGTGCTGTACAATATATTCTTGTAGCTTATTTCATACCTAATAGTTTGTACTTCTTAATCCCCCACCCCTATATTGCCAATCCCTACTTCTCTCTCCCCACTGGTAACCATTAGTTTGTTCTGTAATGTCTTTGAGTTGGCTTCTTTTTGTTATATTCACTAGTTTATTGTATTTTTTTAGATTCCACATATAAGTGATATCATACATATTTGTCTTTCTCTGTCTTACTTATTTCACTTAGCATAATGCCCTCCAAGTCCATCCTTGTTGCTGCAAATAGCAAAATTTCAATCTTTTTTTTATGGCTGAACAGTATTCCATTATGTTTATATACATACCACATCTTCTTTATCCATTCACCTTAAATGAAGGAATGAGTAAGCTGAGTGAGTTGTAATGAAAATGGTGAATGCTGTTTATGACCAGTGGTGGACATTCCCTTTTAATTTAATTTTATTTTGATGTCAGCTTATTTAAAGCTAGTTATTCAGAGATGTTATCAGACCCACTTATCAGATACTATTTGTATAAAAAACAGCAGAAGTGACAAAAGTATGGGCTTTGGGATCAGACAGACCTGTGTTTCTATCCCATTTACCAGCTGTAAGACTGTGAGAAAGTCACTGAATACTTAGAGCTTAAATTTTCCTCACTTATCACGTGAGAATCATATTACTTTGTTGTCTTCTTGTGACAATTAGATGAAACGAAGTAAATACTCAAAACATGTTAGAGTTATCATCTTTTCTTTAATACAGCATACCTAAGGACTAAATGAGGTATCACACTTTGGTATTACACACCCACCTTCTTAAAAACTGCTGGGACCAGGCCCTGCTCCAGGTTTCCCACGAGGAGACACATCATCCCTACTATCCATCACAGTCTGCCAGTGCCCCTTCCTAGCCCAATAAAGAAGCACTGGGAGAAGTGGGGGATTCATAAGAAGTGTGGGTGTCAGTCTGGTGAAGCACTTGTTCATGACAGTGATGCTTTCCGATCTCCAAAGCCAAGTGATGGGATTTCTAAGAAAATTGCTCATAAGGAGGGCGGATGCCTGCAGAGGGGAAAGGCTGGATCTCTTCCCCAGATGGACATCTCCCCAGGCAAGCAGGCTTGCCCATCAGTCCCAGCCTAACTGAAGATGGAGAGAAGAGGCAAGGGGCAGGAGAGAGAGCAAGGACCGATGGTGGAGATGTTTGCACACCCACAGTTGGAACGCAGAGTTGCCTACGGTGGCATCACAGAGAAGAGCCAGTTTTGTGTCATCTGATTAATTCTCCACTGAAGATGGCTGTTCATATGATATTGCTTATTTGTGGAATCTAAAAAAAAAGGGATACAAATGAACTTATCTACAAAACAGAAATAGAGTTACAGATGTAGAAAACAAGCTTATGATTACCAGGGAGTAAGGGGAGGGGAGGGATAAATTGGGAGATTGGGATTGACATATACACAATACTATATATAAAATAGCTAACTAATAAGGGTCTACTGTATATCACAGGGAACTCTATTCAATACTCTGTAATGGCCTATATGGGGAAAAGATCTAAAAAAGGGTGGATATATGTATATGTATAACTGATTCACTTTTCTATACACCTGAAACTAACACAACATTGTAAATCAACTATACTCCAATAAAATAAAAAAAAGAAGCAAAGTCTGCCTACCAGGAACGAGTGTGCAGGATTTTTCACCAGGAAAGCAGGATAAGGGAACGTGGAAAGGAGTTGAAGTGAGGTACACATCAGCAAATAGTGTAGTAAGGAGACTCCAATAAGGCCTTTGAAAAATGTCATGCATGAAATCTGTGAGAGGGCCAGCGTTTGAAAGTCTCTTTCTCTTGGAGTGTTTGGTGGCCAGTCCATGGTAGTTCAGAAGCAGCTGCCACCACAGAGAAACAATGACAAACGTACCCGGGAAAAAGGCTTTTACTATTTTCCCTGATCCCTTCTTCCTCACCCAACACCAGAGTAGCTTGAGGTTAGAAGAGGACCAAGGGCGATCCCAGAGGTCAACTGTGTCTTCCCATTACCAACTCCAAGGTGCAGGAGTAGAAGAAAGGAGAGGACCACGGTCTCATTCATTCTGAAGTTGGGGCCTTTGCTTGGAGAAAGGGAGAGAGGATAGATATAGATATAGATATAGATATAGATATAGATATAGATATAGATATGTTATGTATACATTTATATATTTTAATTGAAGTATAGTTAACTTACAATGTTATGTTACTTTCTGGTGTACAGCAAAGTATATATATATATATATATATATATATATATATATATATATATTTCAGATTCTTTTCCATTATAGGTTATTACAAGATATTGAATATAGTTCCCTGCATTGTATAGTAAATCCTTGTTGTTTATTTTATATATATAGTGGTGTGTATCTATTAATCCCATACTCCCAATTCATCCCTCCCATCCTTTCACTTTTGGTAACCAAGAGTTTGTTTTCTACGTCTGAGTCTGTTTCTGTTTTGTAAATAAATTTGTTTGTATTATTTTTTAGATTCCACATATAAGTGATACTTATATGTGGAATCTAAAAAATATATTTGTCTTTCTTTGTCTGACTTACTTCACTCAGTAATCTCTAGTTCCATCCATGTTGCTGCAAATGGCATGATTTCATTCTTTTTATGGCTGAGTATTATTCCACTGTGGTATTATTCATACCACATAATTAGATATTTAGATAAAAATTTTAAATGAATATAATCTTGGTAATTGAAAGTGACTAGAAAGTCATGGGATCTGCCCAAGATGTACCTAAGGGACTAGACAAAGAGATCCAGCAGAGTTCCAAGCGAAATAGTAGTGTGGGAAATAGAAAACACCTTTTCTTGTTTTTACCCCCCCAAGTTGAGATTTAATGAACTGGACAAAAAATGCATTCCAAATAATGAAATTCTCACAAATCAACCTTGCGAGTAGTCAATAGAGGTACACAGAATTTAAAAAATGTTTCACTATAAGTTACCCACGCAGTATACACAGTTTTAAATTACTTACTGAGAAGAGAGTGTATTCTCCTGTGAATTTTCGGTAGGTCTTTTTGTTTGTTTTGGATCAGTTTTTTACCTGGTGAAGCAGATTCTGCTAACTGCCTCCACAACAGTCTTGGTTACAGAGCCCCGTTTGGGAGTCTGGGGCAGTGTCCTGCCCTGGGAAATGGGTCTAACCCATCTATACCCATCATGGTGTCCCAGCTCCTCTGACTGGTGACCTTTCCAGGGATAGACTGACCCAGGAGCGAGTTGAAAGCCTATGTCAGCTGGGACATGTCTGGAAGAGGTTATTTCCGCCCTCACAAAAATCCACAAGGGGAAAAAAAAAAAAAAAAAGCAGCCCCCCGCCCCTTTTTTTGCCTTCTCTGTGGTGTGGCAAGAACCTGATTCTAGGAGCTCCCGCAGGCATCTCGCACCCACAGGGAAAGTCCTGCGGACACCTGTGGGAGGATGGGCTACAAGAGCGAAAGCCTTTTTCATCTGCGAGCGCATCGCGGAGATGCTGAGCCCGGCAGGGATTCGCCTCCGCGCACCTGTTGGGAGGCAGGTGCGCGGCGTTCTCCCCGCGGGTCAGGACAGCGGGTCCCATTCCTGCGCAGGAAGAGGGACGGATGCGCTCGCCCAGCCCAGTGGCCTCAGGGCTCGGGACCCGCGGTTGGGGGTGGCGGGAAGGAAGGGCGGCTCCTCCGGAGGCTGCAAACTGCGGAGAGCGGAGGCCCTTTGAAGTGCTCAGAGTTCAAGGGAACGGTGGTGGTTTACTTAGTGCCCGTGATCCAGAGATGCTTCATCTGCTCAGAGCCACGAAGGTCATGGGTCTCACCCAGGAAGAGCGTCCAGTGGCCTCTGTGGTCGCTGTACCTTAACTTACCCTGAGGATCTTGAGGATCTCTAAGTTCCTCCTGGACAGAAAGAAAATACAGAAACTCTATTCCGTGGGCCAGGAAAATGCCGAGAGGGCTGAGCTTGGACTGACACCTGGTGGTTGACCAGGAAACAGGCGCGTCACTAAGAAACGACTCCCGCAGACTGGCGAAGGGGTGGGAACAGAGGCTCCCTGAGAATGGAAAATAATAAAGACCATTTAATTTTTTCGGATTGTGTGACGCTATTCTTTAATAGGATTTAAAGGATATCCAGGAGAAAGCTAGTATAATATTTAACTATAATTGATTTTTGGCTAATCCAAATGGCACAGCTTAAAGTTACCTCCAAATATGACTAATTCTGCATCCAATTAATTTCCGGTATATGGGAGGTCCTCCTTTATTGTTCAGTGGTCCCTGACCTGAGCCCTCCGTGGGTGCTGGAAGGTATTTCTGAGAACCCCAGAGGAGTGCTAGAAAGTTCTTCAAGCCCACCTGTGCCCCTCACACCTCAGGCTCCAGGCTCAGTTCCCTCCGTCTCCTCCTGTGGGTCTCTGATCCCCTTTCCATGCTGTAGTTATTCTCTCAAGTTTGTCCTGTCAAAGAATGTGGACAAGGATGATCCTTCCAATCATAAGTTAAAAAAGGGCTGTGAATTAGACAGACTCTCCTGACACTTGAGGATAACATAGGAACTACCATGCCCAAAGGGAAAATTTTAAATTCTATATATTTTCCTAGAATTCATTAGCCACAGTTTCCCTTTGATTGCTCTACTGGCCATATCTCCTGGCCTGGTGCTATGTCCTTGTGCTTTGTCCCAAGAAAAGCACAAAGTTTTAGTGTCCTCCAGAACGGAAGAGCCCGAGCACTGCCTCTGGTCCTTGTCTGACCAAGCAAAGCATGAAACCACATCACACTAAGCTCTGCAATCATGTACCCGCCCACAGCCGTGCTGATCACATATTTAAACAGGGCACCTACCATCTCATTGTGAAGCCCTTTGATTACATTACCAATGTTCAGTTTCCCAAAGAATAACGGGCCCCTGTTTGTTACACATTTCATGACAAAAGTGGTTCAGAAAGATGGTTCTTCTCAAAACCAAGTGAGTCTATCCTGGTCCCTAATTTAAACTGTTATCTTCAGAGCTACATGTATTTTAATATAGAAGTTTTTTTGTTTTTTTTTAAAAAATCTCACTGTATCACTATATGCTGATGGCAGAGTTTTACTTCCCTAGGCCTCCAGATGAGGACAGTAATACATCCTTCATTGTGTAAGGATAAAATGAGATAATTTATGTGAAAGCATCTTGTGAACAATAAAGGGTTATATAAACACAGATATGCATTAAGTTTTATTTTCAAGTCTCGTTAACTCAATACTTCTGAAGCTGATAAATTAGAGTTCTTTAGTTGCAGTGTATGATTCTGTGTTAGTGCAGGGCTACTGGGGGAAATGCTAAAATTACTCTTCATGTATTTTACATTAATTCATTTCAGTATGTTAGAATTAACATTTTGAAATATATGAATGTGCTTTTCTATTTTATGATTCTGTATATGTGGCCTTCTCCGTAGTCACCTGAAGTACCCTGTCACCTTGGGCAGATGGGTAAAGTGAGAGTTTGGGAGGATGGGGAGAGATGAGAATTGTTATAGCAGAAATTGAAAGAGAACAGAAGATAATCTGATACATAAAATGATTGTTGCTGTTGTTTTTAAATAGGAGTCTAGAGAATCAGTCTTTACTATGGAGAAAGAATCTTCTAAAACTCCTGTTAAGTCCCACTGAACAGATCAAGATTTGGACCTGGAGGCTCGGATCTTAGAATTTCTTCTGTACCTCTTCCATCTGTGACCACTAGGAGGGGGTGAATGGGTAGACAGTAGAGGAAAGAAAAGCCCAGTGGGAAGGTTACTGCCCTGGGTGGGATATAATATCGAAGAAAGAAAAGCCTGAAGATTGTTGCTTTAAATACTCAAAGTTTGCTTTAAAGAGAGGAAGGAAAGGAGATGCAGGGAACATATCAGGTGTTGAAGTTCCCATTCTTAGTAATGCTGGCTTTTTTAAAGTTCAGGCCTATGGATAGGTCTGGGGTAGCCCAAGAATGTTGCGGCTGTGGCCTGCTTCCCTGGGCATGCTGGGTAGAATCTGCAGGCCTCTAAGAAAAGCACTGCATGTGGCCACTTCCAACCTGGCAGTGGGCAATGGTGCTCCTGCAGGGGCAAAAGACTGACACAGTGGGGAGACAGGGGGTCAGATGTGTGTTTGATAGCGCTTTCAAGACCAAGTTCCCATTTATGACCCTGGAGAAGATAACTTCACCGTGTTGAAGGCAGTGAAATGTACTTAGGCACTAGGAAAGGGCTTGAAACTGGGTATCTCTAAGCTGTCCTCAGTTCCTATGTAGTATGGATGGGACTGAGAAGCTCCCACAACCCCCTTCAGAGGAGAAATAGAGAAAACTGGGCGCAAGGTCAAGGCTCTTGCGTGAAGGTCACTGTGATGGAGAAAGAAGCACGATGTTGGAACCGTTTGGGCCAAGATCATGACCATATACCGGAAGGGATTCACAGCGCCATCCAGAGCTGATGTGCTAATGGGGGCCCAGTTTTCAGGGGCACGTGAGTGACAGATGCCAGCAGCTGATGACAGCAGGGTGAGCATTGACTCTTGTCCCAGAACCAGTGTGGAATGCAGATCTGAGACCCTCCTGCCTTCAAATCACGAGGACACTTCTGTCCCACAACCTCCTTTAGATGCTCTCTTGCTGAGCACAGAGAAGGGAGAAAGGGGTGCAAGGTGACAGACTGAGCATTTTACATAATGGACAATTTTATGCACAGCTTAAAATATTGAAACAGATTGGGGTTACCGGATTGAATTATATCAATTACCCCCCCACCCCCAGGTTTAGTAACAGGGAGGTGGCATGAGGCGGGTGGTTTTGGGGTACTGGTAATGTTCTATTTCTTGATCTGGGTGTTCACTCCATAAGTGTGTTTACTCTTTGAAAATCTATGCAGCTGTACACTTAAAATATTTGCATATTTTTTGGTGTACGTTATTCTTCAACAACAAAAAAATGTTTGCTTGAAAATTCTAGTGCCTCTGAACTTCCATGCACAATCACAAGCGCACATACAACCCAGCAGGTGGCACTTGTGAGAAGCAATGTCAATTTTAGAGAAATAAAGATGCCACGTTTCCCCATACATTTGAATGCACTGCAAGTAATGTGTGAATTCATTTCATGTGCTTTTGCTAATGAAAGTGGGTCAAAATCCACGAACCTGGAAGACTCCCCAGATAGTGGCTGTAAGGAAAAACCCAGGCTAGTTCTACATTTAATACTCTCCAGAGTAGTAAGTTAAATAGGATCAATTTCAGGTGACAGAAATTGAAAAAGAGATTTAGTCATCATTATATCTGCATGCAAGCATACCTCGGAGATAATGCAGGTTCGATTCCAGACCACTGCAAGAAAGTGAGTCACATCAGTGTTTTGGTTTCTCAGTGCATACAAAAGTTATGTTTACACTATACTGTCATCTACTAAGTGTGAAATAGCATAACGCCTAAAAAACAATGTACGTACCTTAATTAAAACTACTTTATGCTAAAAAATGCTAACCGTCATCTGAGCCTTGAGCAAGTCTTTAAATTTTTGCGATAGTAACATCAAAGATCACTCATCATACATCACTGAAACAAATATAATAATTATAATGAAAAGAGTTTGAAATATTGCGAGAATTACCTAAATGTGACTCAGAGACATGAAGTGAGAAATTCTGTTGGAAAAATGGTGCTGACAGAGTTGCTCGATGCAGGGTTGCTGTAAACCTTCGATTTGTATAAAATGCAGTATCTGTGAAGCCCACATATGATGCCTGTTCTATCCTATGTGTTACTAGTTGAAACTCATTTCTTATATTTCATTGTTATTTTGATATATTTTTGGAACTATCACATACTTTTCAATGCCCTTGGTGATCTTAAATGAACTTTAACTAAAATCTTCCCCAAACTGGCATTAGTCTTATAGTACAGCAAGGTCTAGTGGAAAAGAGAAAAGAGAAAGAAGAGAGTGGGTCAAGTCCGTAGCTCTTAGCAGTCATAAGGTGAAGGACATACTCTCTCAGACTGCTTCCTCACCAGTGAGATAATCCTTATTCTCAGAGCCTCATGAGAATAAAGGACATGGAAACTGCACTCAGGGACACCTCTGGGTGATTACAGATCTGTCTCGAGACAAGAAAGACAGAACCTCCACGATAATCTCGTATTTCCGGTGCTTTGGTACCTCGTTAGAAGGTCTAAAGGAAGCAGCGCTGGCAACGTTAACACTCAGTTGGCCCCTGATTAATGATGCTTAATAATCTGTCACTCAAAGCGATGTATCTGTAAAACAGCTTGTGTTATGTGGAAGTCAACTGCTGGGTCTGCTACAAAGTAGGAGTACGATAGACAATCCTTTCTTTCCATTCAGCCCTGACACTGTTGGTGCCCATACAATTCCCTCTCTCCCACCACAGATTCCAACTCCCAGCTCTTGTGTCACTGTACAAGGGGGGCTTTCTCTAGTCAGTGAGGCTGGCTCTGCCTGCCCATGGAAGGTGCTGGAAGCAGCACTCAGTCAGTGTCCCAGCTCCCTTGCCCTTGGAGAGAGAAGACACTGAAGCATATGTTCTACACTGCCTTCCAGAGCTCTGCAATGGGACTGAACGGCAGTTACTCCAGCGATAACTGGCCTGATATCATTATGGGGTTACTTCCCTTCTCTGTCCCACTTCCCCACTGTCCTACCCATGTTTCCTTCACCTCCCAGATGCACTAATTGCTTCAAATTCCTGTCTTATTGTCCACCTCTGGAAGATCCTAAACCAAGACAATGACAAATAATATTGGCTCCAATTTTTATCTCTTGAATTATTGCCTCATTGTATTTTTTTCCCCTACTGTCCAGACTCCAGACCAAGGATCAAAGGTTGTATGACTGAGCTGAGAATGAGGTATTGCTTTATTTTTGTAGATACATGTATGTATTCACTAGCATACTTTGTAAAATTCATCATTATTGTTTAATACCATTTAGGTTGCTTCTCCTCCCCAAAATGCTGATTGTTTTTGGAGCTCACCATAACCCCAAAGAAATAACTAGAATGTGTAAAAGGTAACAAAGATGCATGTTTTGTTAAGGTAAATAGATTTCTGAATGTGCTGATCTATCAGGGAAGGATGAGATCATTTAACAGTGGGATTCATTCTACTGTGCGATTCTTCTGTCTCTCCTATTCAACCTTTCCCCATTTCTTTCCCTTCCTTTTATTCCTCCACATTCTTTCCCTAATCTTTTGTTTTCCCTTGGACCTCAACTTCCCACCCCATTATAAAAAAAGTATCAGAGAGATGGCCAAGAGGCACATGAAAAGATGCTCAACATCACTAATTATTAGAGAAATGTAAATCAAAACTACAGTGAGGTATCACCTCACACCGGTCAGAATGGCCATCATCAAAAACTCTACAAACAACAAATGCTGGAGAGGGTGTGGAGAAAAGGGAACCCACCTACACTGTTGGTGGGAATGTAAATTGATACAGCCACTATGGAGAACAGTATGGAGGTTCCTTAAAAACACCAAAAATAGAGCTACCATATGATCCAGCATTCCCACTACTGGGCATATATCCAGAGAAAACCGTAATTCAAAAATATACGTGTACCCCAATGTTCATTGCCACACTATTTACAATATCCAGGACATGGAAGCAACCTAAATGTCCATCGAGGGAGGAATGGATAAAGAAGATGTGGTACATATATACAATGGAATATTAATCAGTCATAGAAAAGAATGAAATGATGCCATTTGCACTGACATGAATGGACCTAGAGATTGTCATACTGAGTGAAGTGAGTCAGATGGAGAAAGACAAATATCATATGATATCGCTTATATGTGGAATCTAAAAAAAATGGTGCAAATGAACCTATTTATAAAATAGAAATAGAGTAACAGATGTAGAAAACAAATTTATGGTTACCAGGGGAAATGGGGGGGAGGGATAAATTGGGAGATTGGGATTGACATACACACACTACTATATATAAAATAGATAATTTATAAGAACCTGCTATATAGCATGGGAACTCTACTCAATGCACTGTAATGACCTACATGGGAATAGAATATAAAAAAGAGTGGAGATATATATATATATATGTATGTATAACTGATTCACTTTGCCATACAGTAGAAACTAACACAACATTGTAAATCAACTATACTCCAATAAAAATTAATTAAAAAAATAAAACAAATATCAGATGACTCATCCAGAAACCTGTCACAGAACAAACATACTCACTCTTGGATGACAGCAAGTCTTGCAAAGTCTTTTTTTTTTAAGTACTAAGTTAAATTAAAAACAAAAAACAAAAAACATTGGTTTCTAAGTACATCATGAGCTGAAGTCTTGCTAATTAGAATATTCTTTAGTGGGACGGGCTCTCCAAGAGTCACGTGTTACAGTTTGACATCTCAGATACCTTAAGAGAGCTCAGACACAGATCTTATGGAGAGCAGACACACTATGGCTTAATCAAGACAGAGATGAAGAGCAGTATTTTTAAAAAATGAACCACTTTTTTTTAAATCTTCAATTTGAATGTCTGCTATCAAATAGTTTTATGTGAGAATAAGGACTAGCTTATAATCACTACATCACTTGGAAACCGAACCCTCCATCACCAAGAGTCTACCATGAAATATTTTTTCTTTGTTCCAGGCAAGAGGAAAAGAAGACATTCTATCCCTGAGGCCAGGGATTTGGTCAATAGCAGTGACACTAAACCTGGCCTTCTCTTTATAACTGAAATGCCAGGAAGAGAATTTTTTCTCTCATTTGTTTCTTCTAGATAATCCAGGTTGATGTTTGAAGAACTCAGAGACCTTTTCTGAAAGGGTGGAACTGAGAAACAAAAGGAAGAAGCTTCTGTTGTTACTGTAAATGTTTTCTCTGGAATAGCAGAAATAGAAGGGGTGGTTCATGGCTCCATAGATCTTCTTCTGTACAATTCAATAGGAAATCAGAATTCTCAGGTTCTGAAATGCTCTCTGAGGATTAGGAGCTAAGGTTTTACAGAGGTGGTAGCACCTCTAATTTTTCTGTAGGGAAAGGAGTTGACCATAAAAACATAGGATATGTGACTAAAATAGAGTGTGTTTTGCTGCTGTGACCATCTCCTAAATTTTTATGGCCTGAATTTTGTTCCTTTGCAAAACAAGTCTTACACTTTCCTCAGTCGAGTGTGTTTGCATAGGTCCCTGACAAAAATGCTAGGGTTTCTAAAATTTGCTAAGCACAGAGGGGCCCTTTGCTGAAGAGGGACTCGGCAGTCCCTGTGGCGAGAAGCCCACTTCCTACACTGTGGGAATTTTCCATTCGGTGGGACTTGAAGGTCCCTGGGTGCTTGAAGTGTTAATCTAAGTGTGTTTGTTGAAGACGGCATTTCCCACAACCTCCATGAACTGGAAAGTTTTATTTTTATCTACTTTGACCACAGTTTTAAAGCCCCTTAATCTTCTTGTGTTCATAATTTGAGTAGAGCTCTCCATCAATCCAACATACATAACAAACATTCTTTTCTTTTGTAAGAGATGTAAGAAAAGTGAATCAATTCTGTAAAAAAGGAAACATTTTTGGTTTAAAAAAAGGTACTGATTTTCTTCATGTTATTCAAATCATTCACAACTAAAAAGAGAACGTGGAGGTGTTTAGGACTCATTACTCATCATAAAGTTGCAATGTCCAGGCTGAGCAAGAATTGAAAGTTAGAGACAAGACTTTCTACGCTCTGATTTTTAGTTCAGACTTTCCCTTTAGTGTTCAACAGTGTTATGAGCATTGAGAAAACAAAGATTTCGCTGGTATAGGCTCCACCCTTTGGATGGGCATGTGCCTGACAATCAACAATGTTTGACTCTCTTAGGGGCATTTTACTGTGTTCTCAACTCCAAACCTCTGTGATCTCTTTACTTATCCACACTCCTAAGACAAAAATTACTTTGATCTCTCTCTCATCTGAGCTACTGTCACAAACAACACATGAATATATATCATTTATCTCTGTAAAAAATTTTGAAACCCAATTTTGAAAACCTGACATTATTAAGTGCTTCAAGAATATAGACCAATGGGAACTTATACGTACCTCTAGTGGGAAGTAGTGTTGTTATAATGCTTTGAAGGATAGTTTGCTATATCTGGTGAAATTGAAATTTTGCATATCACATGCCCACTTATGCTTTCTGATCCATAAAATAAGGGTAATAATTATCTATCTCATAGGGTTGATATGAGGATAAAATGAGTCAATGTATATAAAATACTTAGAAGTTACATTTTAGATCTTAATAGGTCACAGACTTTGTTTTTAGTAGTATCAATGTTATTATAATTAGATATCCCCCTAGAGAAACTCTTGCACATGCACACAGGAGACATGTACATGAGTGTTCACAAAAATATTGTTTGTAATAGCAAAAGAAAAGTGGAAAGAACCTTATAATAAAAAATGGAATGGATAGAAATATCATGCTATATTCATGTAGTGGAATATTACACAACAGCTACATGTACCAATATGGATAAAATTCAAAAATATAATACTGATTGAAGTAAAATGATTTACAAAAAAAACCCCCTGAATTATGATAACAGTTGCATGTCAGTTATAAGTGTGTAGACAATCCTGCATATTTTTAGGGATGAATATATATGTAGAAAAGTATAAAGAGACTCATAAGAATAATAATCCCCCAAGTCTAGAGTTGCTACATTTTGTTGGGAGAAAGAATTCTGTGATCAGGGATGAGACCTTGAGGGGCTTCAAGTGGATTGAAAGTGTTTCATTTGTTTATGTGGTTTGTATGTAAATGTGTGTTTGTCGTATCATCCTTTATGTCTCTCAACAAGTATTAAATACTGGTCAACAAAATAAAAAAGCAACAAATAGCAAGAGAAAAGAATAAATACCATATTCATGAATCAGGTTTTCATGTATTTATTGGGAAAAATAGTATTTGCTAACTTAGTAAGGTGGCCCTTTGACTTGAATATATAAGTTTTATATAATGATGTCTTGACTACATTTGAATCCTTGCAAAGGAATTGAAGACCAGTGAAATCCAAATGCACCATGAAAATTCATGGAGCAGGTATTTACTAATGGGCACTCATTAGTAATTATAATTATAATTATAGCAAGACAATTTACCTGAAGCTAATTACACCAACTGAGTGCGAATAAGACTGCAGTGAAACTAGTCATTCTCATTTATAGTTGTGTCCCCCAACACTTCCCAGCCTTCCCTCCCCATGGCCAATGTGTAGGTCTTTATCATAATTCATTGTCCATTTATGTCTGGACTCTTTTTATGTTGTGGTCTGAATGTCCATCACCAAATGTCCATGGCAATATTTTCTTTAACATTTAACGTTTCTAGAAGGCTGGGATTCAATTGAAAGCGCCCATCACAGCCCACTCATTCATCAAACAGACATTTATTAAGTGCCTACTGTATGCCCAGCACTGTAACTCCTGTCAATTGAGTCTTTATTAAACTACCCCAATAAGAGATCCTCCCTAATCAGGAAAGAAAGACAAAAGACTAATCGTGCACTGAGAGGAGGAATAGTGATCTGAAAGACCTTTGTTTGATGCTAAGAGCTTTTGGCTCTCACCAGCTCTACTTTAATACCCAAGTGTTTATGTCTTCTGTACTTTTATATATTTTTTTCCCATTGCCTGAAGTCTTTACAATAATCTCTATACAGACAAAAAAATACCACCCATAATTAATATAAGGCCACAGTAAAGAATGAGAAACAGTTCTTACTGAGATCAGCTTCTCTTTCCATTCAGCATTAGTTAAGGGACTGATTTAAAAAGCAATCTTAGACACCATGTTCTAATCCATAAAATCCAGAGACGTTAACATGGAGCTAGTTGAAGGAATACTTCCAATGTATGACGGGCTCTGCCAGAGCTGAGACCTGTCACGTAACCACAAGTGGGGTTTCTGAAGTGGAAAGTTGCCTTCAGAAAATCCCTGCAGTTGCGTAAATGTTGAATTCATTGTCCTCCTCAGTTAGCTTAAATCCTCCTCAGTAAGAATGGCAGTTAGAAAGGAAGACTTTGGAAAACGAAAATATGGGAATCGTAATGGATCTTCCAGTTCAGGGGTCTGTGAACTTCCTGTAAAGGGTCAGATAGTAAATATAATCAGTTTTGTAGGATATACTATTTCTGTAGCAACTGCTAGACTTGACCATTGTAACATGAAAACATTTGCAGACAGTACATAAATGAATGGGCATGGCTGTGTTCCAATAAAAGTTTATTTTCGTAAAAAGGCACAGGGCTCAAACTGGCCTGCCAGCAGTGGTTACTGACCACTAATCTAGTTGGATCTTCTTTTTTTTTTAATAAAAAGGATCATGAATATGCCAGCCAGGCCCATGCTCTTGGTGTCGTCTAGAGCCGGGGTCTCCAACCCCTGGGCCATGACCGGTACCAGTCTGCAGCCTGTTAGGAACTGGGCCGCACAGCAGGAGATGAGCGGCAGGCAAGAGAGTGAAGTTTCATCTGCCGCTCCCCATCGCTGGCATTACCGCCCGAACCATCCCCACCTCACCCCACCGCCTTCCGTGGAAAAATTGTCTTCCATGAAGCAGGTCCCTGGTGCCAAAAAGGTTGGGGACCGCTGGTCTAGAGGAAGTTAAGGCTAAAAGAGCAAGAAACAAAACGAGATAGAACATAGTAGCATTGACTAAAATGAAAACATATGCACATGTTACAACACTATACATTTTAAATGAACTCATACAAAATAAATGGCATATTAAACATATAATGATTTCCTTTGGGGGAGGCTAGGGAAAAGGGGGTGGCAAATTGGAAAAAATAAATAAAATAAGAAAAGAGACTTGAAGGGATCAATGATTATCCTGTGTTTTGAGCAGAGCTCCTGATGAATTCAACCCCCTATCTTGTGTCTTTTCTTGCGTCTCCATCAGGAAAAGACACAAGATAATACAAGAACAACACAAAGTTTCATCTGGATTTGAACCCAAAGAAGGGCAGCCATGTAAAAAGACTTCTTGAATGTAGAATATCATGACTTATCATGAGTACAATATGACATAGCCTCATGTATAACTCTATTTAATAAATGATGAAAGCAATCCAAGTGCAGTGCAATATGCCATACTATGATGTGTACAAGCTACAAAAATGAACTAAATATCACCTCTAGAGGTTCTCCATCTTTTGCAAGAAAATAATGCCTAAATAAGTGTTATGGAAGGTGTGAGGTCACTTAGGCAGGGGCTGCATAAGTGTTGAATGCAGTAGGGCCTTATTTTGCAATAATTATCCAGATTAAGGAGTTTGTGACAGATTGTAAATCAAGTACTATTTTCTTCATTGAAAGAGTCTTCTTGTAAAAAGAAAAATCCAGTTGAACTCAACAGTGTACTTAGAAAAATAGTAAAACATATGAATTCCATAAAGGCTAATAATTCAAGATTATTTTCTTTTGCAAGTGATAATGTGGAAGGTGATCATAAGCAACTGCTAATGTCTGTGAAGGTCCATGTACGTAGAGGATGTTTGAACCCTGGAATGAACTCAGTGTTTCTGAAAGGTAAGTAACCAATTTGATTCTGACTTTAAGGATGGAACTGGACAGTCTTGCTTATTTGTGTCATACTCTGGGCATTTCAGTGATCTTAATATTGCCTTGCAAGGAAATTCAACACATCTTTCCATCGCAGATAAGATTGAAGGGCAAAAGCCCAAGTTAGATGCTAAGAGGAGTCATCTAGTCTGCAGACTAATTCCATGACTTAACAACAATTATAAAACAATCCCACAAACAAAAACCTGTTATATATATGGAACCCCTTCTGCTCGTCTCCCATGTCTTTCCTGGGCTGGTCCTAGATCTGGCCCCTGGGGACACAGGAACATCACGGCTCCCTCTGCCATGCCTCTGTCCCTGGACCCCCGTCTAAGCTCCTTAGACCCACATCTCCTGTTCTCCACGTCACGGCTACCCTGATCCCCAGGTTCCCAGCCTCAGAACTCAGAGCATTCCCTCCCCATGTCCAAGCCCCTCAGGCTTTCTCCCCAAGGCAGGGCTGCTCAGCTTGAGTCTCTGCTTCTTCTCCCTGCACCTGCTCATCACATCTGCACATCTGGGTTGTCAACTCTTGAGCAACAAGACTGGGAGTGGGGTGGACACAGCAGGGGTGGCCAAGGCAGTTGAGGCTTGTTTACTGTTGTCATGGAAACCCCAGCAGAGTGTGAGGGAAGGCTCTTCAAAAGGGTGGGGTCAAATGCTGCAGGGCAAAGGCAGAGCTGCGGGGTGGCCCCAAGTCTTTGACCCACACCCAGTGCTTGTGGGCAGCCCTTCTGCTTGACTTCTCGGACCCAGCTCACCCCGTGTCCTGGAGATGAGCCCCATATTGGCTCCTGAAATCTTGGGATGTCTAGTTCTACCCTGGACAGATGGGGGTGAGATGGCGAGAGGGAGGCAAGAGCTGGAAGGAGACGGAGACGACTGTTGCTGGGTGGGGCTCTCTGCAGCAGGGGCAGCAGGAGGGAACTTCCTGGGATGGAATCACTCATGGAGGAGGGGGAGTGTGAGGTCACAAGGGTCTCACTGTGACCCACCCGGAGTCGGGCTGGCAATTGGCTGATAAAAGGCAGGTTGCTATGGCCTGAGACCAGCAGAGAGAGGCTGGACACGGAGGGATGGTGTGCTGGCTCCTGCTCCTCCTCTTAGCCCCTTTTACTGTGATCTCCGTCACGTGGTGCTCTTTCCAAGACCCCTCACGGCTGCATCCTCTCCCAGGTATCAAGACTACGGTCTACAGCTTGACTCACACTCTCTCCCTCAGCTTCTCTTGGTTCCCCACTGCACTGGGATTCCCTGATACTTTGTCTGGCACCAGCCTCTTCATCCAGCATCTTTGGCTTATTAGCTGATCCCCTCCTGTGTGTCCTGTCCACCTGGACACATAAGAAGCTTCGAAGTCTGAATGACTATGATGGGATGGTCATTTGAGTTTCCTGGATCACCATGCAGATAAGAACTGTGTCCTGTCAAAGGTCATTTTGAAGATGGGGTTGAGGAAGCAATAGGTTACCAAGGACCCGTATGCAAGTGTACCACAAAGACACTGCTGTTTGTAAATTCTTGCAGAGCCTGCAGAAGCTGCTAGAAGGAAAGGTCTCAGAAACATGGCTTGTGTCCTGGCAAGTTCACCTTGGTGAAGTCTCTGGCCCCCTAGATGGCAAACAGCCTTCAAGGGAAGAAGATGTCTTGCTGGTCACTCCTCAACCACTAGGAGAAACTAATGCCATGAAACCTTGACAAGTCAGAAACTGATGACACAAGAGGAGCCTCTCTGAAGACAGCAGAGCCCAGGATAGACAAGGGACATTGCTTGTAGGAGGAAAAAAAGCAGCCACTGGAAGATGCACGGATATGTCTTAGTGGAAAAGTTCAAGACATACATAGTTACTGCTGTTTTATTCCTGATGTATCTGGTCTTTATAAAGAGAAGATAAGAAGTTTCTCAAAAACAGACTGAGAATATAAATGACATCTGAAGAGAAATCCAAGTAATTTTTAACACTACCAGATTATAATATTTTAATAAGAATCCCACATGGGGCTTCAAAAAACGTTACAGGGGAGGTGGGGGGAATAACCCAAGTATCAGAAAATATTGAAAGTACAGTGAAAAAACAAAAAAAAAACCAAATTTAGTCCTCAAAACATATATTTAAATTTATTGCTATATTTGAAATTGGTTACAATATCAAAAACATATCCATGGAATAATTTAAAGATGCACACTTTTTACTAGAATGTGTCAATGCTTAGTTGATGAGAAGAGCAACTTTAGGATTTCAGAAATAATGACATAATCTCATACTGACAGTGTGAATTCCCATCAGCCAATTCTTATTGCTTTCCATCTTTGTTGTATAGGTACAGCAGTTTTAAAGGGACAACATTTGAGTCAAGACAGTTATGAATTCTAATCAGTACAATTACCAAGCACAACAGAGGATTAACAAGAAGCTCAGTTCTCAGAGAAGCACAAGTAGCAGTCAGCCATGACTCCGCTATCCTACACCATCATGCGCATACCCCCAGCCTTTGGTGGATCCTGTACACCGGCTTGGCTAAAGATGGCTCCTGTGCCTGCACCAAAGCACTTGGGCAGTAGAGGAGAAGTCTTAGTTACCTACCCTGAGAGGCCACCCGTGAGGTCTGGACCAGGTGTTGGTTACTGCTTACCCCTGAAGGTACATAACGATTATAGTGTGAGGGTGCTTCCCATGGACACAAAACCCGAACTCCTTGAGAACTCGACTTTCCTCCTTTATAATTTGTTATTTAATAATCTTGATCCAATGGTAGAGGCACACGTTTCTGTTTCTCTCTCAGATATTGAAGACAGTGAAACACGTTGATGTCTTGTATCCGCTTTGAGCCTCTTCTGTTTTGGAGGCCAGGTGAACACAGCCCGGTAACACGTGTCCCATGGATGCTTCACAAAGGACTTGGTATTAAAGAGTCAGTGGACCAACACCTGTCCGGTAGCCATGCCCCTGTTTTTTCCTTCAAAGGGAATCACTCTAAATCTAACCATGTCCCTTTCTTTACTTGAAGAAAGAGAACCGAATAATTTCTTATCATTAGTTTGGGAACTATCTACAATCAGTATGGACCTTCTAGGTGAGGTAAGTCTGATTTTACTTATAAAATCATACTTAAAAAGAAAAACTAAACATTACAGAGATGGATATGCTATCAGAAACTTGAATTTGCCCTTGAAATGTAAGCTTTGACCAGAAATTAAAATATTTTCAGATGGCTGAATTAACTGCCCTTACCTAGACTTGTCAGCTGACAAAAGATAACGTCAGTAGTCATACCGATAGTAGGTATGATTTTAGTGTAGTTTATGTAGTTTAGTGTAGTTTAGTGTAGTTTTGAAATGCTTTAGGAACAGAGCTGCCCTGACCTCTGCAGGATGGTGAATTAGAGACATTGGGATGTTTTGCTCTTCCCTGAACTTATAACAAGCCATAATAAAATTAGAATTTTATAAAAATGCTTTATGATATTATCCACAAGTTCATAAGGGTATTACCGAGGAAACTGTAAGGTAAGACATAGACATGGTTGAGGTTTTCCTTCTGGAAAACTATGGCAGTAGCAATGAGGGAGAAAATATTGCTTGGTTTTGCATCCTTGACTTGGAGAATCCTAACTTGTCTCTGCACTAATGGGGACCCATATTTCACTGGTACTAGGATGAAGAACTCTATAAGCTTTACCTTTTATTCAGAAACTCCATTATATCATCTGTAAACCTCAGGGAAAATACAAATCAATGGAATTTTAAAACTATGGTGATTAAAGCTTTCAAAAACCCTCAGACTTCTAAGACTGTATTCCCATTAGCCTTGATGGCAGTAAGAACAATTCTTTCTAGTGCCCAGAAACTAACTCCTTCTGCTTTAATAACAAGCTGCCTTACGAATTTGAGAATTACTTCCAGTTCTAGATTCTACTCTACTATAAGCTGATGTGAGTAATAACTGCAGGGATCTCATACAATACTTCTGACTTTATCACCAGCAGGTACAAACAATTTCTCAAACAACCACTGAAGCAGTCACTGGGTGATCTGAGACCTGAATATCTGGTCCTTTGAAAAAGCATCAGAGAAAAATGGCCCTTGACCCTTGAGGAGAAGAGGGTCCTGTACTGTAAATTACTGACAGAGTGAAAGTTCAAGGTGATGGCCTTTAGGCTTGTTTCCCAACTTAAAAGACATAAGTCACTTCCTACTGTCTACTGGATGTCACTCCCTCAGGAGAGGGTCCTTAGGAATTCTCCAGATGTTGCTGAGTGCAGAAGTGGATAGCTTTCACCCAAGGTGTCAGAATAGGATACATTTTTTGTCCTTCAGCACCCTTTCCCTTTCTCTCCTCTCCTTCAAATCAAATCACGCCTGGGGTTGTCCTCTGACAACATCTTAATATGATCTTCCTCATCTTCATCCTATCATTTTAAAAAAAAATTGTATTGGAGTAGAGTTGATTTACAGTGTTGTGTTAGTTTCTGCTGTACAGCAAAGTGTATCAGTTATACATATACATATATCCACTCTTTTTAGATTCTTTTCCCATATAGGTCATTACAGAGTATTGAGTAGAGTTCCCTGTGTATACAGTAGGTCCTTATTAGTCATCTATTTTATATATAGTAGTGTATATATGTCAATCCCAATCTCCCAATTCATCCTGTCACTTTTGACCACTCTTCCCCATGCCATGATCTTCTGCTACTTAAGAAAAAACAAACCAACTGTGGAATATTTTTCTCTTCTGGACAAAAATTTAACAACTGTTCTTGTAAACACTTAAGGTAAATTTCCTTCTACAGATCTTTCTGGTACATGTTTCTCTCACATAACTGATCCCAAATTCAGTCTTATAAGAATTGAACCTTGACCCATGTCAACACAATGCTTCCGCTAAAAGCTATTACAACCCTCTCAAAAAAGCCTACCCCAGTGGGGACTAATGTTAGACTCTGGTTCAATAGTCAGATACATTCCAGGCTGCTTTACAGGAACTGCTTAATTCCTTGAGGGATAAAATATTGGGTCAATACTATTGCAAACTAATACCCAATACTCCCAATACAGTTCATGCCCCATTAGGATCTGCTGCTTCCGTGGCCATCAGGATGATCCTGAATACGAGTATAGCTTAGCGTGTATCGTCTGTCTCATATTCATCCTGCATATTCAGGATAATTGTTAAGAGACTTTCAGATATTTAAAATTACTACCCCTCCAGGAGACCATGTTTTCCTGAACAAAAAATATCCAGAAATCTCCAGAAAGAAGCAAACAGAGACTATTTGGGAGAACTCCAAGAGGGATAACAGACACATACAATGGGGTAACACACATACATTGGGAATGGCGACTGCCATGGTAGGGATAATGTAACTGGAAAAGTTGCATTAAGTTCAAGACTTATTTCTGACCCTAGCAGATGTTGTGGATGACATCATTTCTTCTTTGGAAGCCCAGCAAACCAGTTTAAATTTATTGGCCAGAGTTGACATGAAGAATCATAATATGTGAATTTTCTCTTTAGTAGCACTACAGCAAACACTTCTTGCTGCACCGACGTACTCCAGGCAAGTAAAATAGCCTGTGACTAGGCTGCATCTCTGTCCCTCCTCCCCATCTCATTGTGGTTCCTTCTTTATATCTTTAGTTGTAGAAGATATTTCCTGCTAGTCTTCAGATTGTTCTCATTGATAGGTGTTCTGTAAGTAGCTATATTTTTGGTGCACTTGTAGAGGAAGTGAGCTCAAGGTCTTCCTACTCCACCATCTTAGCTACCTCTTAGGCTTCTGTTTTGAGCTGCATGGTTTTTATTTTATTCTCTCACTGTACAAGATTCAACGCCTTCCTGGCATTGAGTGGCAATAGCTCAAGGTGATTAGCAGTGAATCACAACAGATTTCACTGAGTGTCTTCTTACAGCCTGTGATTGCTGTCTTCAATAGCCTGCTGCTGGGTTCTGTTTGCTCACTTCACTCTATCAAAAGGGCAGAAAAGATTTCTCCAACACTTGGCACTGCTGACAATTTCTCAGAAGACTTCCAAAATCTGTCCATGGCTGCGGCTCCTCTTCCCCATGTGATGGGGGACTCAACGGGCAGGAGCCCAGGCTGGCTTCCGCTGGCAGGTCTCTGTGGCTCCTCCCTGCCTGGCACCAACTCAACAGTAGAGCCTGAGGAAGAAAAGCCTTCCAAATTTTAAATAAGATTTCTTCAAGCCACGCAATCATAGAATCGACTCTATTTCCTGACAGCATCCACTGCAGAGCAAAGATTCAATTCCTTGAACTTCCCCCTAGGCCACCCAACTCAAGCCCAGATCCTATAGTATAGAAACTTGCAAACTTATCTTGCTTTTAATGAGAGACCTCAAACTTCTCCATGGTGTTTCCCTTGTTTTAATGAGCAATAAATCAACTTGTTCAACCATAGGTCTGTTCTTGGTGCTCACTGGCTGGAGAGCATTGACAATGTAGAATGAAGAACCCTTCTAGGAGTACGTCCCTGGAAACCTGGTTAGAGACACACTTCCAAGGACTGTGGCTTAAACAAAAATTGAAATTACCACCAAAGAAGATAACTTCAAGTCACAAGGTCAAGTTGTGACCTCCCACTGATTGAACTGCTTATTTTAGTTTACAGTCAGCCCTCTGTAGTCATGGGTTTCATATCTGTGGATTCAACCAACCATGGGTTAAAGATATTTGAAAAAAAATTCCAGGAAATTTTAAAAAGCAAAACTTGAATTTGCTGCATGCTGACAACTATTTACATAGCATTTACATTGTATTTAAATACCCTTGAACAGCACAGTTTTGATAAATACCTACAGGGATTCACAGATATGGAGAGCCAAGTGTAAAAATTATACTCAGATTTTCTACTGTGGGGGGGGGGGATTGGTGCCCCTAACCTCTGCGTTTTTCAGGGGTCAAATGTACAAGCATTTACATTGTATTAGGTATTATAAATAATCTAGAGAGAATTTAAAGTATATAGGAGGATGTATGAAGGTTATATGCAAGTACTACACCATATTATACAAGGGACTTGAGCATCTGCAGATTTTGGTATCAAGGGGACCGCTTTTTCACCCAGCCCCTGGCAGACAGGCCAGTGTCCTAAGTTCAGATTCATCACCCCAGGCCCTAGAATTCAGCCCAAATTATTGCTCTCTGTCACAAGCATTGTGTTCAAGGAAGGTAGACACTCCTCATACCCAGGGCAAAGAAAAGCTGCTTTTTTGTTTGCTTGTTTTTGCCTTCTCTGTGGTGTGGCAAGAACATGATTCTAGGAGCTCCCGCAGCCATCTTGCACACACAGGGAAGGTTCTGCTGACACTTTGGGGAAGATGGGCTACAAGAGGGAAAGCCTTTTTCATCTGCGAGCGCATCGCGGAGATGCTGAGCCCGGCCGGGAGTCGCCTCCGCGCACCTGTTGGGAGGCAGGTGCGCGGCGTCCTCCCCGCGGGTCAGGACAGCGGGTCCCGTTCCTGCGCAGGAAGCGGGGCGGATGCGCTCGCCCAGCCCAGTGGCCTCAGGGCTCGGGGCGCCGGGGGCGCAAAGGAAGGGCGGCTCCTCCGGAGGCTGCAAACTGCGGAGAGCGGAGGCCCTTTGAAGTGCGCAGAGTTCAAGGGAACGATGGTGGTTTACTTGGTGCCCGTGATCCAGAGATGCTTCATCTGCTCGGAGTCAAGGAGGAAAACGAAGAGGAAGAGAAAGGAAGGGAAGGAAGAAGTCGGTTCAGGCTCCGAAAAAAAGCAGACAATGGCTAAGCTTAGGCTGACACCTTGTGGCTGCGCTGGAAAAAGGCGTTTCACTAAGAAATTAATGGAGTAGTTGTGGCATCTGTGCGGGGCGGAGGGAAGGCGTGAGTTCTGAGAACAAGAAGCTTGAAGCTTTAAAATTTCACTCACACTTTTTCTCCATTTCCCTTTTTTATTAGATGTCATAGTTCTTCAAGAGTCTTTTTCAATATAGCTATAAGAAAGATACTATTTAAACTATAATGACTACAGACAAACTTATTTCTGGCTAATAATTATTATGACTAATTCTGCTTCAGGTGAATAAACCATTCACCTAATATCAATTGATGACTCTTTCCTTTAAATGGTCAACACAATGCAATAAGCTTGAGTGATTCGTGTTGTTTTCTAACTAGAAGTTAAAAATATATATATATGTCTCATGCATAACCTTCTTTATGGGTAGGATGTGTCCACATTTTACCTTGATGGACGTCAAGCGATGCCTGAGGTCACACAGCCAGCAAGTGGCAGAGGAGGTCTTGAACCCAGATCCCGCAGACTCCAGAGCCCAGAGCGGAGCTTATGGCTCGACTTCCTTCTAATGGGTAAGGTGATAAGCAAGGTCCCCACTTGTCTCATTTAATGTTTGAGACCACCCTGTAAGATACACATTGTCACGCCCTTTTTCAAATGACAAAGCAGAAACTGAGAGCCATGGACGTTGGTTTTGTGGGGATCTGAACCTTGTCCTATCTGTTCCCAGAGCCTGTCCTTCTCAGGCCTCCCCATTTAGAGATAACCCATCCTCAGTTGCCCTTCTCCCCAGGCCTTCCTCCCTAACTTCTGTACACCTCTCCTACATCCCTGGGCTGCAAGAAATTGTTCTGAGCCTTTGATGCTCTGGTCCTCCTTGACATATGGGTTGATAAAGAATTATTTTTTTCCCAGAGACATTTGCATTATAATAGATAAGGAGCTTCTGAACGCAGAAAGCTTTTGGGATTTAAAGGGAGCATATCAGACTGCAAGAAATATATGAGGTGAGGACGTTTGGAGGCATGGAACAAAGATCTCCTTTAAAAATAACCTTGCAAAGACAGTTTTGTCTTTGGCAGCGTAGGGCTTCCAGACATCAGACGACATATCTGGTATAATTGAAAATCCAGCTGGAGGCAAACTCTTGTTTACTCAGCATCCTGGACGGATTTACCACCAGACCAATGCAAATGCCACCTGTGAGGAGCTGGAAGCTGACCCTAAAAGCAAACAGAAGGTTTTTTTTTTTTCCCTATCATTTTGAAAAACAATGTCTTTATAATGCCAAAATACAAGGGGCCAGAACATTTTATTTCCCATTAACTTGTAGTTTTCATTTTTCCTAAATAAATTTGAAAACCAGTGGCCAGTTATCCCATATATATACAATATTTGTCTTCAGCATAGAATGACACTCATGGCACATTTATTAAGGGCCAGTAAGATTCTGCACCCAATTCCAATGTGGTGGGTTTTCCTCCACACTAAGCAATTCTCTGACACCACCTGGGTGTCTTACAACTCAGTTCTGACACTATCTACCCGGAAGCAGCATCAGATTCCCAAGGTGAAGGGCTCAGTCCCACAAGATTGCCCCTCACTTCAGATGCCAGTTGTAAGTTCAGGTTGTCACCTGTTCTTCTGATCAACAGAGTCCCACAACCCCCTCCCTTCCTTGGGTTCAATTAATTTGCTAGAGCAGCTCACAGAACTCAGGAAAGCAATGTACTCACTAGATTACCAGTTTATTACAAATTAAAAGATATAAATCAACAGCCAGAGAAAGAGATGCATTAGGGCAAAATATGGGGAGAAAGTCACAGAGCTTCTGTGCCTGACACTCTCCTCAAATTATTACATGTTCACTTACCTGGAGGCCCTCTGAACCCTGTCTTTTGGATTTTTATGGAGATTTCCTTACAAAGCCACTGTTGATTAAATCATTGGCCATTGGTGATTAAACTCAATCTCTAGCCCTTCTCCCCTCCCTGGAAATCAGGGGGTGGGACTTAAAGTTCCAACCCTCTAATCATGATTGGTCCTCCTGTCAACCATTCCCCATCCTTAGGCACAACGATGACTGTGCCTTTTTCCAATCACCTTTCCCTGTGCTCCCCATGCCTCAGACCACCGTGCTTCTTTATTCTTTATCCCATAAATACCTGAGCCCCTTGCCTTCAGGGAGGTGGATCTGAGATTGGTTCTCCCATCTCCTCACTGGATGCCTTGCAAATAAACCCTCTCTTTGCTGCAAACCTCGGTGTCTCAGTGTTTGGGTTTGCTGCACATTTGGGTAGCATTTGTACCCAGGTGTCCTGTGCTATGGGAGGCCCTCTTTCTTTGATGATCCAGTGGTCCCAAGTTGGAGCCCCCTTTGGGTGTGAGCAGGCATTTCTGAGAACACTGGAGAGCAAGGGGATGTTTCACGGGTCCACTTGTGCCCTCAGCGGCTCATATTCCATACGAATGCTCACCCCACCCCCCTTTCTGCTCTTCCAGGTCTGTGGCCCCATTTTCCTCTTTGTATGTAGTTATTCTCTGTGAAAGGGAAATTAAGATGGAGTCAGTATTGCTCTAAAATAGAGCCCTGAGACCGTGAAGGATGCAAGTCTCAGCCTGGATGGGTTTTACCTGAAGACATCATCCAGAACATCTGACAGCCTATCTACTTATCAGACATTTTCCCTAAAGTAACTCATGATTCCTTAAGGACAAATATTTTCTGACTGGAATCAGAGTCAATCATGATTCTCATCAGGCAACTTTTACAACCTTGTTGCTTTTTGTCTTTATAAGCCTTGACTCTCTCACTTCCTTGGAACACTCTTTTGGTTTTACCTGAATCTGGGTCTGCCAAATTGCAATTCTTAAGACACCCAAATAAACTCTTTTCTTATTTGCAGCCTCCTGCATCATTATCATTGTTATTATTTGGGGTTGACATCTCTCTGGTCCATTTTGACAAAGAATGTGGACAAGGATGATTCCTCAAAGAACAATTCACATGTGCTTTTTAAGTTCAACAGATCTTACTGATGCTTGAAGGTAATATAAGGAAATCACAGTGCAGAAAAGGGAAACTTACAATACCACATACCCCTTGCCTAGAATTCATCAATTTAATTCTGCTCTGGGACCCTCCCTACCTCCCATTTCAAGAGTCCAAGTTTTCAGGATCCTCCAGAGTGCAAACCTACAGCCTCCACCTCTGATCCTTGCCCAGGAAACAACATATCAATTCACATCATAATAACGTCTAAGGGGAGCTCTGTTCTGGGAGGATGGTGGCTTCTTGTTTCTAAACAGGACACTTCTTTCCCAGAAGCCCATCTCATTTCCATTTCTTCACTTGTTGAGTGTTTCTCCAGGGCACTGGAGTGTTTGGTTACCATCTGAACGACTTGCCTAAAATGTCTCCTCCAAAAAGCAGTCGTTTGCCCCCAATACGCATTTCATTTCTTCCTTTAAATCCACAAGAAAGACACACTTAAAATGTGTTTTGTTTTTGTTTTCAAATTCTAGCTCTATATTGGTTGGTGGCAAATAGATGAACTGCTCTCGGCCTCCAAGTGAAGACAGCAAAACGTAGCCCACAGAGGTGCTGTAAGGTTAAAATAAGGTAAGTATTCAAAAGCATCTTGCAAACTATGAAACACTAAGTAAATGCAAGCTACTAATGTCTCTTTTTTGTCTTCAGAATTACTTGACCCAATGCTTCTGAAGTTGATGAATTAGAGTTCATTAGTTACCAAGTGTGGTTCTGTTACATGCAGGCATATTGGAAAATGTGCCGAAATTGCTTTTTGTGTATTTTTTGTATTAATGCACTTTGTGTCTCTTGAGATTAGTATTTTGAAATATATGAGCATGCTTTTTGAGTCTATGTTTCTGTGTGTATGACTTCTTCCTCCTCTAAAAGAGTTTTGCTTTTTGTGTTTTGCTTTTTTTTTTTTTTGCTCAAAGCAGGGGAATGAATAGAGTCCTGGGAGGAGGGAGTAAGGAAAACAGAATAGAATTAGGTCATTATAGCCAGTATTTAAAGAGAAAAAAATCTTCAGCTCTTGACATGAAATACCGGGTCCCCCTCACCCTTCCCACAAGGCAAGAATCTTGAAAATCAGGATTTTGAAGGCCAGAAAGTATTTTCTAACTTTGAAGGACTCTGCTTTTCTTCCATGGTGGAGAAGATACCTCTTTTGTTGTAACCACTGGGATAGGATGTAGACAATCCACAGTGAAGGAAAGAAAAGATCAGCTAGAAGAGTTAATGCCCTAGAGGAGAAGGATATGATGAGGAAGAAAGGAAAATTTGAAGGGAGATGGAGGGGGAGTAATAGGTTAGGTGCTGGAGATTGCTTCCTAAACTGAAGCTGGATCTACTTGTGGGACAAGTTTTCATTAACCTCATTCAGCTGGGTGTTCAGCGTCCCAGGAACACTAGGGCTGGGCAAGCCTGGGAGGGCACGCTACACGGAGCCCCTATTTCTGCATATGGCCACTGCCAATGTTGTTACTGAGAGTGGGGTCCAGCTGTTCATGCTCAAGAGCCAATAAAGACCAAGCTTGGTGGAAAGGAAAGTTTGCTTTATTTTGGATACCGGCAACTGGGGGAGGGGAGGGTGGACACCTGTCCAAAGGCTGACTCCCCACAACTGACAACCAGTGGGCAAGAGCTTTTATACACAGAGGGAGGGGGCTGCATGCAGAAACAGGACAGTCAGCTCTGACAGTCGTCTTGAAATTGGTCATGCCGTGGTCTGATCAGCGTCATCTTGATTGTTTTAAGTACAACTACTCTTCAGTTCCGGGGTCAGTTTGTTCCCATTTCCTTGAAGCCAGTTCTTGGAATTGTGGCAGCTTATGTCATGGTTACACTCTGGCCATGATGTAGTCAACTTCTTCCACCTGGCGGGGGTTTCAGTAGGTACAAGGCAGCTACATGGCTCAGAATATTATCTATAGCCCATGAAGAGGAACTAAATGTCCTTAACTATGCTTAGTGACTAAACTATTATTATTTAGTCTTGTTGGACTGTTTTCCTTTGTTTCTGCATTTTCTCACTTCTCTGATTATACTTACTCTTTGGCTAAGGTTTTTCGACAGACAAAAGGCAGGCAGAGGACATGGGGGGCAAGGACCACAGGGTCCTGCTCCGTTTCAGTGTGACATTAGACCATGGTGCTGACAGCAGGAGCAGAAGAGGAGGTTGGTGTAGACACATGTATCAGACCTTCCTTCTTAGGCTAGCAGCTGCTTCTCAGGATGCCCTTACCCCAGCCTGGCGCAGTCCCATCTATGACATTTTCCTGGTGCAGTCTTTTTAGACAGACAGAGGGAGAGTTTGAGTTGGGGATGGCATGGGTGGGACCTGAATGTTCCCATCCCCCTTACTCTCCTCCCCAAAGAGGGGAAAGAAAAATAGTTGGCAGAATGGGAGAAGGTCCCACCAGAGGATGCCACTATCTGTCTTGGAGGGCTGCAAAGCGACCACATGATCCAGAATCACGTAAGAGTCACTGCAGGGTGCTGGGCATGTTCTGTTTCTGGATCTGGGTTCAGGTTATAGAGAATTTTGAGAAAGTTCACCCAGCTGTACACTTACGATTTGTACATATTTCTGTATGTACATTATACTTCAGAAGAAAATGACTTTAAAAATCTGTACAGATCATCTGCACTCTACCCCACAAAATGAAATAACACACACACACACACGCACACACACACACACACACACACAAGCAGGTTGTAAGAAACATAAAGTTCATTACAGAGAAATTTTAAAATGCATTATTTTTTCCTGCACAGTTAAGATTAGTGTGAACAAAAGTGTGCTTTTACTAAAGAGGAACACAAATCAGTGAACTTGGAAAACTCTCCAAATACAGTGGCTGTGATACCATAAGGAAAAAAATCAAACTGCCTGGATATTTAATTTTAGAGTAGTATCAGCCAAAGTTCTCTAGATTAAATTCCAGGCTACAGCAGTTTAAGGACAGATTTAGGCATTGTTGCATCTAGATGCCTTTTTAGATAGATTGCTTGTTGACACAAATTTCATATATATTTTTAGTTATTTTTCTATATCTTTGGAAGCATCACATACTTTATAATATTCTTAGAGGTCTTAAGCCAGCTTTAACTAGAATCTTCCCTAATCCTAAACTGAACCTTCCCCAACATAGGCTAAAATTCAGGAGGGTGTAGTGGAAAGCCCTGTAATTAGAACAAGCAGGGTCTGTATTGGAGTTCAAAGGACCTTAGGTGGATTGCATAACTTCTTGGGCTGTGCTATGTAATTCTGACTCTTAAGTCCCTGAAGTTAGGTCAGATTTTGCAGGTTAAGGGCAAAATCCCCTATAAGACTGCCCTCATTTCAGACACCAGACACAGGCTCAGGGGTTCCTAGGCCATCTGTACTTCCAACCAACTGGATACAAATTTAGGGGTTCCCAGTGTCCCCTAAGGTTCTATAATTTGCTAGAATTCCCTCAGGACTCAGGAAGGGGCTATACTTATGATTAATTACAGTTTTTATCAAAAAGGTTACAAATGAGGAACAACTAAATGAACAGATGCACAAAGTGATGTCTGGGAGGATCCCAAATGTGAAACTTGCATGCCCTCAGGACTGGTCACCTTCCTGACACATTGATGTATGATCACCATCCAGGAAAGCTCGCTTGAGATTCGAGTGTCCAGATTTTTTACAGGGATTTCATGATGTTGGCCTGATTGATTGAATCATTGGCCACAGGATTGAATTCAATCAACCTCCCCTCCCTCCAAAGAGGTTATGCTGATATCATGTGACCTTCAAATAACATGGTTGGTCTTTCCAGCACGGAAGACCCCCATCCTGAAACTAGGGTTCTACTGTGAGTTACCTCAATAGCATAAACTCAGGTGTGGCCCAAGGCTCCCCACCATAAACAACAAAGACATTCCTATTACTTGGGAACTTCCAAGGGTTTAGTGGCTCCTTCCCAGAAACCAGGGGCAAAAACCAGGCAAATTCTTGATCAAATAACAGGCTGTTTGCCCCCATGGTGTTGATGTGAGGATATCTATGAGATGAGGAATTGCAAGACAGAGAACACCTTTTCCTGATTATAGATCCATCTAGAGGAACAAAAGGACACAGCTCTGTAACCTGAGTGCAGCTTCCTCATATTCTGTTTGGGCATCTTGCTAGAATGTCAGAAGGAAGCCGAGTTGGCCACATACAACTGAATTGTCCCCCGACTGCAGTCCCTCAATAGCCTGCCTTTGAAGGAGAGGATCTCAGTGTCCCAGTGGGCTGCTCTGTGGAATGTGAGGGCCAGATAATCCTTTTCTCAGACTCAGCACTGTTGAGCTCCTGCCTGATGGTAAACAGATGGTGTTGGTGCCCATCGTATCTTCTTGTTCTGACAACCTCAGTTCACTGGCCTTCACCTGCTGGTACCTGCATTTCTTTGTCTAAGGGCTTTCTGTGGCCACTGAAGCCTGTTTTGCTCCCGGGAGGTGCTGGGAACTAACACCACACTCTTCACCCCAGCAGCCTCAACCAATGACTTACAAGACTTGGTGTGTACATTTCCCAGCTCCCTCACCCGCTCAGGTGGGTTACTTCAGAGGTGCTATGTTCGGTACTGGTCCCAGACTTCCTGGAGTCACCCCGGTGACACCTGGCTTGACAATAAATTCCTTACTGGTGTTTATCACCCAAATAAATGCCCATAAATTCTTGACTCAGAGTCTGTTTCTGGGGAAACCTGCACTAAAACAATGACCAATAATGTTAGTTCCCATTACTGGCTCTAGATAATGTGCTCTTGATAAATGACTCTCATTTCTATTGTCCCTGAGATCTAGCCTCTGTCTTCACAAGTGACCACACAAGACAGCTGAGGAGGAAGTGGGGTCTTGGTTTATTTTGTGTGTGTGTGTATGCACAGCCTGTTTATTTTTCAAAATTAAATATTTTTTCAGCATTTAAGGGGCAGCTTTTTCCTTACTGATTTTCTGTATATTGATATATCCATACTGATATCCTGGAGTTTAGTGTAGCCCCAAATACATAAAACTAAAATAGGTTAAAGAAAGAAAAACTGTCTGTTCCTTAAGGAAAATGATCAGATTTCTTACCATCTTCATTTGTCAGGGAGAACTGTGATTTTATAAGAGATGAAATTCAGCAAGTGTTTGTTCAGCTCTCTCCATTGTTCCTTCCCCTCCTGGTCCCTCTCCCCTCCTTTATCACTTCCCATTCCTTCCCTGCAGGTGGTCTTTTCTGGACCTCTCCCACCCCCTGCAGACAGCTTAAAATACTAAGTGAAGTAAGTCACACAGAGAAAGACAAATATCATATGATATCACTTACATGTGGAATCTAAAAAAAAAGATACAAATGAACATATTTACAAAACAGAAAGAGACTCACAAACAAACTTATGGTTACCAAAGAGGAAACATTGGGGGGAGGGATAAATTAGGAGTTTGGGATTAACAGATTCACACTACTATATATAAAATAGATAACCAAGAAGGACCTACTGTATAGCACAGGGATCTATACTCAATATCTTGTAATAACCTATACTGGAAAAGAATCTGAAAAAGAACAGATTCATATATATATATATATATATATATATATATATATATATATATGTGTGTATATATATATATATAAAACTGAACAACTTTGCTGTACACCTGAAACTAACACAACATTGTAAATCAACTACACTCCAAAAAAACCCAAATAAATAAATAAAGAAGCCAAGCTTTAGATAACACCTCCAGACACTGCCTCAGGGCTAACACATTTCTACATACCTCCTATATTTATAACATACCTCCTATAACAACATACCTCCTATATTTTTACCTTTTGCTAAATTATTTGGAAAAAAGAGTTCAAGTATTGGTAGTTAGAATATTATTTAGAAACTGTTGGGTGTACTTAGAGTCATGAGTCATAGCTGTAAGTCTTGAGTAACTTAAGAGGCTTCCGACATAAATTTCCTAACAGGAATAGATAAAACTGGACTTGATCAAGAGTCGGATGAAGAGAAATATCTTTTAAAATGTACAAGAACTCTTTTTTTGTTTGTTTGTTTGTAAATCATGGCAGATACCATCTACCTTTAAGAGGTTTCATGCAAGAATAAAGCCTAGGGCTTCCCTGGTGGCGCAGTGGTTGAGAGTCTGCCTGCCAATGCAGGGGACACGGGTTCGAGCCCTGGTCTGGGAAGATCCCACATGCCGTGGAGCAACTAGGCCCGTGAGCCACAACTACTGAGCCTGCGCGTCTGGAGCCCGTGCGCCGCAACAATAGAGGTCATGATAGTGAGAGGCCCGCGCACCGCGATGAAGAGTGGCCCCCGTTTGCCGCAACTAGAGAATGCCCTCGCACAGAAACCAAGACCCAACACAGCGAAAAATAAATTACAAAAAAAAACACAAAAAAACCTAGCTTATAACAGTTAAATGGTTTGAAAATCTTTTCAATAACCAACAATCTACCGTGAAATATGTACTTTGCTTCAGGAAAAAGGTGGGGCAGGGATAAGGCATTCTTTCCATCACGGAGCCTAAGTGGTTTTGTCAGTGACACCAAGCCTGGGCTTCTCTTTGAAACTGAAATGCCAGGGAGAGGGACTGATTTCTCTCAGTATTTCCCATTGGATAATTCAGGTAGGTATTTTAAAAACTCAGGTTGTTTCAAAACGGATGGGACTGAGAGACAAAAAGTGGAGGTATTTCGGTTACTGTTGATGTGTTTACCGGAGCTGCAAGATCAGAGGAGATGGTTCATAGCCAGTAAAAATTCTTAAATTAAATTGAATAGGGATTTTGGATTTTCAGCGTTCTGCAATTCTCCCTTTGAGAATTAGAGTGTAGTGTTTTATGGCGGTGATCGTGCCTTGAAGTTTTTCTGTGGAGAAAGGAGTTTGCCATAAAAACATAGGATGTGTAACTAAACTATAATTTATTTTGTTGTTAGAGCCTGTCTTCACTTTTTATGGCCTGCATTTGTTTTTTAGTAAAACAAGGCAAATCCTTTTATCCAGTCAAGCATGTTTTCATAGCTCTCTTGCAAAAATGCTCAAATTTCTGCAATATGCACAACACAGAGGGCCCTTTTATGAGGAAGACATTTGTAATAGCTGTGGTGAGAAGCCCACTTTCCACACTATGGAAATTTTCCAGTTGGTACCACTTTCATGTCCCTGTGGACTTAAAGGGTTAATGCTAATGAACTAGTGAAAATTGGTGTCTCCTGTGGTCTAGTAAAGTTGTGTTTTTTTGGGGGGGGAGGGGTTTGGGAGGTAGAAGGATGGTCTGATTTGCACTAAAGACTTTTAATCTTCTTATGTTCATAGTTTGGGTGTGTTTTTCCGTCGATCAAGCATACATAATAAACATTTCTTCCTCCTAGAGGAGACAAAAGAAAATGAATCAATTCTGAAAAGTGATAACTTTAGGTTAAAAAGGGTGTTATTGATTTGCTCTGTGCTGTATAAATTATTATAACAAGAAGGAGAAAGCAGAGGCGCTTAGGGATACAACATTTATTAAAAAGTCATAATGTTAAAAGTAGGGAAGAATTGAGAATTAGAGATAAAGGAATTTTCCATTCTCTGATCTCTAATTCAGATCTCCCCCTGTAGTCTTTGGCAGCCAAAGGAGCACTGGGTAAAAGAAGAATTAGCACATGACGACTCTATTGCTTGGAAGGGTGTGTGCAAGACTATCAATTAGGCTTAATGCTTCAGTTAGGGTGTTTTTACTGAGTTTTCAACCTCTAACTTATTTGACTGCCTTTCCTGGTTCCTTAAATAGATTCATCTTTACTCTGATTTCTCTCTGTCTCTATCTCTCAATCTTTCTTGATCTATATTTCAAACAGTCTATATTTCAATGAGTATAGTCTTTACTTACCAATCTTTATATACATATTTGAAGACAAATTTTAAATCTGACAGTACCAAGTTTTGATGACAATGTGGAGGAACAGGAACTTTTATATATGCCTAATAGCAATACAAATTTTTATAATTTGGTAAAGTTTTTTTACAATTTGGTAATATTTTATAAGGTAGAAAATTTGCATTCTATAACTCATTGATTCCCCTCCAATGTCTTCTTAATTGGTGAATGGAGTTAATAATGTATCTCCTTCACAGAATTCTTAGCAGTTAATGAATTAGTAACTATAAGAACAGACTAATAAAATTTAGCTTTTAATATCATTAATAGTAGTAGTTATAGTAATGGTAATAGTATCTCTATTATTCTAGTTAACTCTGCCTCATAGAAAACTTGTACCTATCCCCAAAGAAACCCAGAACATCATTGTTTACAATAGCAAAAACTTTTGAAACAACCTATTCATCAAAAAAGTAATGGATACTTTAATTGTGGTGTATTCACATAATGGGATACTATATAGACAGTACTTGGATCAACAGGGATGAATCTCAGTAATACATTGTCAGAGGAGGAATTTCCCCTTCTACTCCTCTTGTGTTCTTGTAGGTGGACTAACAATAAAATTGACACAAAACAGATTAACAGGAGAAAAAGAATTTAATTCCTGCTCACAGAGATCTCATATGAATTGGACCTAGGAAGTGGCCAAAGCAGGCAGCTTTCATATATTTTAGACAAAGAATAAATTTGAGACGAAGTGACAGGACAAAGAAACTTAGACTTGAGTGTTTAATTAGTAAGGAACTTAAAGTTTGGGCTTGGGTAGTAAATTAGTAAAGAAGTAACAAAGTTTGTTTCTATAGGCTTCTCAGCCCTGAATTCCCCATCTCTGGGGGTAAGGATGTCTTTCTACCTCCAGGTACAGAAAGGGCACCTTTCACATGGGAGATTTATTCCCTTTTTTCAGGGAAACAGGAGAGTCAAAGTGTCCCTTTTGCATTGACCATTTCTTAACTAACTTTAATTTATAATAATCAATATGCCATTGAAGCACATTTAGGGGTGGCCTGCCCTGTGCCACAACAATATCATCGGTTATTTAAAACTTCAGAAAAATAAAGTATGTACCAGTCATATTCAGGCTACAATAGGCAAGCAATACTGTATATACTTTATCAGGGATAATTGCAAATCTTTAAAATGCTTAAGGAAGATTTGGAAATAAAAATCACCAAATTCAGGATTTTTGATTCCTCTGATGGGGAGAGAGGGGTCTGTAATCAGAGATGAAATTTCGATTGGATGGTTGTTTTATTTCTTACACTGGGTGTTCCCTGTATTGTTCTTTATGTCTTTTACTGTATCCTAAATATTACCCCCCCCAAATAAATTAGCAAATAGCAACAGAAAAGAACAAATAATATAATTAATGAACCAAGCGTTTACCTATTTTCTGTGAATAATAGTTGTTTCTTAACTTAGTAAGACGTTGTGAATTGAATATCAGGTGTGTTCATACGAAGAATTCTGGATAGAGCTTGAGTCTCTGCTGAGGTTGGAAGGAAACCATACACTGGAAGTTCTTGTCTCCAGAGGACACAGTGAACACTCATAGACTTAAAGAAGGCAGAGGAACTTTGCCAATCAGTGAGCTGAATTGCTCTGTCTATCCTGAACTTTACAAACTTTTTTGTTCCTGTGGCCCTAGGGCAGGCTTTGTCTATTTATACCTGAACTATTTTTACTCTACTGTCTGGATGCCCTTTATCATGCCCATGTCAGCATTTTCTCCCTGTTTACATTTCTAGAGGGTTGTATTCTGTCTGAAGCACACATCAGAATCCATGTGTTTATTCAGCAGATATGTGTTGAGAGTCTATTACGTGCCAAACGTTGCTAGATACTGACTCAACTCTTTCAAATTGAGTGTTTGATGGAGGTCTTTTGAATCTATTTTTATGAATATTAATTACTCAAATGAGAGATGGTGCCTAGGTGAGCCAAAAAGATGGAGATGCTCTCAGGACCTCTTTCTGATGCTTGACTTTCTTTATCCTCAATAGGTCCTCCTTGAACCTCAAATTGGTGCCTGGCGTGTTTCGAAAAGATCCCCTCAAACCTTTCACATTATACCAGGATTATTATTAAAAATATAAGCATTTTACATTTTTAGTAGGAAAAAGTGAGAAATATTTCCAAGATCAACTTACTTTTCCGCTTAGCATCAGTCATAGAGCTGATTTCAAAACAATTTTACAGTCTTAACATGTTGTGGCTTAATTGTCCTAACTCGTAGTCCCGGAGAAGTAAACTTGGGGCCAGGCTGCATGTTGAAGAAGTATTTCAGATGACTGAACAGATTCTGCCAGCACCAAGGGTGCTGTCACATGACAGCAAGTGAGGTTTCTGAAGTGGAAATTTGCCTTTGGAAAATCCCTGCCGTCACAGGGATTTCTGCAAACATGGTGCCTGGTGGTTTGTTTGTTTGTTTTCCAATCGGCTTCTTCACAGCTTCTATCTTTGGCACTGCATCATTGCCCTTTTATTTGCATTTACCCACAGAGTTTATGATATAATAATCATCATGATTATTATTTTTGTTATTACAGACAAGATTAAATCAAGTATTGTCATGTGCCAGGCTCTCTTTTAAGCACTTTAAGCTGTTCTAGCCCAATCAGTCGAAAACCACCCGGGATGAGCCTCTAGTTCTATTAAGTCAGATTATCATTTCATTGCAACAAGAAGGAGCACACGCTGGAGGAAGTGTGGTGTGAAAGGAAGGAAAATGTGCAGATATTATAGGATTTTGGAGAAGAGTGGAGTTTAGGCATAACTGAAGCAGCATCTTGATGGGCTCAAAGCAAAGCAGGCTGTGTGTGAGGCGTCAGCATTAGGTTTGCACACCAAACAGACCCAGTGTGCTTTCACTTTGAAACAGTAAAGTTAAGGCAGGTGTGATGGCCAGAAGCCCCTTTATTTGAAGGCCCACACATGAACTCTAAGTCCAGGCTGTCTTCCTGTATCAAAGTGATGAAGATTCTCTAGGTAAGAGATAGAATGCTTTCGTGGGAAGCCTCCAGAGCAGAGACAGACTGGCTGACTGCCAGCAAGGAAACCTTAGTCTTGCAACCTCAAGGAGCCAAATTCAGCTAGTAACCTGGATGAGCTCGGAGACACTCTTCCCCAGAGCCTTGGTAGGGGGCTCAGCCCTGCCAACACTTTGATTTCAATGTTGTAAGACCCTTAGCAAAGGAACCAGGTGAGCCTATCTGGGCTTCTGACCTTCAGAAATGTGTGTTTTTTTTAAAAAAAAGCACCAAAACCAAACCAAACAAACACAGAAAATAGGATGTTTAATTCATACCGTCTGATTCAAACAGCAGTGTTTCTAATAGTCTATGATTTTAGAGAACAAAGTTTCTCAGTAAGTGAGAAAGCAGTTGTCACCCAATGAGGAGTATTTTATGACACTTTACTACTGTAGTGTGTCTTTGGGAGGGATATTGTTTGCTATGAACTTTGCAGCTGGTTTTCTCTTGTCTGTTTTTTAAGCCTGATGAAAGGCCAGGCGGATTTTTTTTCTTTCTTAGTCCAAGCTAATTATTACTTTCTCAAAATGTTAACTTATTTAATCCTCACAACATCTCTATGAAGTAGGTAGTATTATTAGCCCATTTTATAGATGAAGGAACTGAGGCACTGGGAGTGATAAGGTGCACAAGAGGAGGAAAAAAGATCGTAAGATACGATATTTGTTTTTCTCTCTCTGACTTACTTCACTCTGTATGACAATCTCTAGGTCTATCAACATCTCTACAAATGATCCAGTTTCATTCCTTTTTATGGCTGAGTAATAGTCTATTGTATATACGTACCACATCTTCTCTATCCATTCCTCTTTAATGGACATTTAAGTTGCTTCCATGTCCTGGCTATGGTAAATAGTGCTGCAATGAATATTGGGGTGCATGTGTCTTTTTGAATTATGGTTTTCTCTGGGTATATGCCCAATAGTGGGATTGCTGGGTCATATGCCAGTTTTATTTTTAGTTTTTTAAGGAACATCCATACTGTTCTCCATAGTGGCTGTATCAGCTTACATTCCCACCAACAGTGTAGGACGGTTCCGTTTTCTCCACACTCTCTCTGGCATTTATTGTTTGTAGATTTTTTAATGATGGCCATTCTGACTGGTGTGAGGTGATACCTCATTGTAGTTTTGATTTGCATTTGTCTAATAATTAGTGATGTTGAGCATCTTATATTAACGCATATACGTGGATCTAGAAAAGTGGTATAGATGATCTTATTTGCAAAACAGAAATAGAGACACAGATGTAGAGAACAAATGTATCGACCAAGGGGGGAAACAGGGTGGGGGGTGGGATGAATTGGGAGATTGGGATTGACATATATACACTATTGATACTGTGTAAAAAATAGATAACTAATGAGACGCTACTGTATAGCTCAGGGAACTCTACTCAGTGCTCTGTGGTGACCTAAATGAGAAGTAAATCCAAAAAAGAGAGGATATATGTATACGTGCAGCTGATTCACTTTGCTGTACAGTAGAAACTAACAACATTGTAAAGCAATTATACTCCAATAAAAATTAATTATAAATAAATAAATAAATAAATTTTCTCTTAAAAGAAAAGATTATAAGAAGTGGTACCAGCTTCCATCCAGACCATCTGTCTTCAAAACCAGGTGCTTAATTAACCCTCATGCTGTATTGATAAGTCAACCTTTACTCTCAGGCCAGTAACAAATATTATCTTAACAAATGGAAATAGAATTCCTCATAGGGAAGAAAAATTTGTTTCAAACAGTCCTCAGGCCAGAATATGAGACATGGGTTAGTCCAGGTGATGGGACAAATAGAAAGGGTAATTGCACTGTTCTGTATAATAACACCTGTACACATTCATTACATGCTAGGGGCTACCTATATATATTAACTCATTGACTCTTACAACAGCGCTGCGAACTGGGTGATCCTCATTTTATGGATGAGTACATTGTGGTCCACAGAGGTGAAGTAACTTGGCCAAGATCACATGGATTGTAAAGTGTAGGGCTGGGTCCACACCCCAGAGGCCCGGCTCCAAAGCTGCATTTCTTAACTATTTTGTTATATATACAAAGGAATACACACGAATTAGGGGATGCAGAGACAAAAAGAACAGGTATAGAACTAGAGATGATGCGTTGGCTGAGCCACACTGAAAGGGAACAGAAGGGCTTCTGAGCTCAGATGGCAAATATTCATTTTGAAGTTGTTTGCATTGCTGTGATATTAACATCTGTCCCTCCAAGTCTGCTATACACATAAAGGTCTGGTGTAAATGGGATTCTTTGGTAGTAGAGTTGGGGATCAGGGAAAGAAAATGAATTTATACTTGGCTTTTTAAAAAAAGTCACAAGGTGTATAACGGATGGTATCTAATTCATGGGAGGCTGGAAGTAGTGGCCAGAAGGAACTAGAAAAACATAACCTCGGACATCTACAAATTTTTAGGAGGAGGGGATTTGGAACTTTCCAGAGCATGCAAAGCATGGAACTTTCCACAGCATGCAAAACTCCATACTTTTTTTTTTTTTGTAAAAAAGAATATTTTATTGAAGCAGCTTTTCAATTAACAATGGAGCCAAGTACAACTTGGCTCAAAGCTGTCCAACCAGCCTCAACTGCTAGTGAAACAACTCAAATATACAGGACAGGGTAGGACACATTTCTGCCAATGTGGCAAAAAAAAGAAAGAAAAAAGAGGAAAAAAACACAAGAGACAGACTCAAGCAGGCTCCCCCTTGCCCTGGGAGTTGGGGTGGCAGCCCTGGCTCCTGCTACAGTTGGGGTGGCTCCCTTCCTCCTGTTTGAGTCAATGTTATTGAGATCTTAAGGAGCTAGAAAGTTTTAGTTGACACCCAGGTTGATGTCCATTAAGCAGTTTCAGAGAGAACATTTGAAGAGTTATATTTAATCAAACCAATGGGAAATGATATACTATTAACTGTCAATTATTTCTGGCACTTAGCATAGTATCAGGTACATGGTTGTCCCTGAATAAATAAATATTTGTTGAATAAAAATAGTGGATAAATGAATGAATGGTTGTTTTTAAACAACAGTAATTAATGGACAACAGTCAATTAATTATTTTGTTCTCTTGTGCTTATAGAAAATGCAAAAGTCTTTCCACCCCCTACCCCCCACACACAATTATCTTGTGAATTAGAGTGAGGCTACAGATGGTTGCTGATGCCTTCCAGTTTAGGAGGGTGGCACCTAATGTGTGCGTCATGACTGAGATCAATGATTAGGTGGTACTTGATTCATCAAGTTCCACGTACTGAAGTCAATTTGATGAGATAATGTACGTTAAATGCAAAGCACCAAGTCTGTCATGACTGGCATTTATTCTTTTCCTTCCTAAAATTTTGCATTAACCATTTTCTAAAATGGAAAACATTTTATAATGTGTCATAAATTTTAAACCCCAATTTTCTGAACACATGGAACTCTTTTTCTTCTGTTGATTTATTTTCATGAGCGTTCTTTTACCTCACAAGTATTTACTGAGTGCACATTTTCAGTCTGTGATGCCATGTTGGTCTTGAGGGCAGACAATATGGCAGTATTCTTGGTTGCAAATAACAGAATCCACTCTCCTAGTTAAGTAATAAAATAAACTTCTTCCAATTTATTAGATAGCTCATAGCATGATAGAGGGCAAGAGAATTAGGTATGGAGCCTATGCAGTAGGAATGATGCCTAAATGGTACCACTGAACACTCTAGGGGTGACCCAGGTGCTGCCACCCTTAGGCACCAGCTCTGTAGGTTTCACCACAGGTGTTCTGGGCCAGGTGCTATTCCCATGACCTCAGGCACTGTTCCATCTGAAAGAGGAGTTCTCTCTGCTACACTCAGTCACCCTCAATAGCAAATGGATTCCACATGGCACCTACTTTCTCTTCCAAATCCAAGTTGGGAATATGTGATTGGTGGAGTTGAGGTCATGTGTCTGTGTCTTATAAGGGAGTTATAAGGGAGTCTGGAAAAGTAAATACATGAATTCTGGCTTCTACCTGAGGGAGGCAGACTTATAGTGTGGGAAATTCTCCAAACACAGAAAGTCTACTCAAAGTGTTCTGTGTAGCCACACACATGGCTTACATCCACCATGGCCATGGAATCATGTAGGACCATATTCTGAGCGATATCTTGGATGAGGAGGAATTTCCTCTAAAGGATCTCAGCCTTCTGCCCTGTTTTACTTGGCCTGTCTTGGTCCTGTCTCTCACTCTTAGCAATTTCTTCCCACTGCTGATTACAGGAAAAAAATGTTTATTCTTAATAGTCATGATAGGTACAATTTTTTGAACTCCCAATGTTCTGGGCTCTGTGCAAGAGTTTTACATATGTTTAATTTTGTTCTTCATAAAATCTTCATAAACCAATGAGGTAGATAATCTCTCAGCCTTAAATTCTACAGGTGAGGAAACAGACTCAGAGCCGTTTAGGTGTCTTGCTGGGGTCTATGGTGGGACACAGAGTGAGTGACAGAGCTGAAATTTGAGCCCAGCTCCCCAGGACTCTGACACTAGCGCTCCCCTTGCCCATTATGTTAAATCTTTCCTTTAAGTTCACACATGATAGTTGGTCAGTAGACTAAGAATTGTCCTCCAGGTTGATGAATTATTTACAGATAACTAGATTGATACGTCTTTCTTCTACCAAAAGTGAAGCATTCTTCATTCATATAATTCATTAAAGATATGAACAAAGTGATTGCCACACTGTGACACCATGAGAGGAAGCTTCAGCTGCCTAGTGTCGGGGTCATTCTCATGTGAGCTCTGAATGAAGCAAGTTAGGACTGCTGATCTCACAAGAAATGCATCCACCCTGTACCAATTCCTAGGGATTCAAGAATGAGCATGGCTCAGTCTCCACGCTGGGGGCTCAGAGTCAAGAGGGGTCTGAATTAATTACTCTGTGGGTCTCATTTGATCAGTGTCTTCTAGTAACTCTAACTAGTGTCTATCTTTGACTCATCCCTGATCTCCTTCACTTTCGTCTTCTTAACCTAATGCAAAAGTGAAGTTGCAGCTTTAAGATTTCTCTTTCAAACTTCAATGACTACAGATTTGCCCACTCACTCACTTACCTAAGGGATAAAGGCTTAACACAAGTTAGTGTCCACAATAGAGAGGATGATTACTACATCTGTCTTGAAGGGTCATTATGGATATGCAAATGTACATATCAGCATGGGTTTTGCTTTGACCAAAGATGTTGGTTTTTGAGGCTATTAGCAAAGTCTGATTCCCTGTAAAATTCACATATACTGTTAAAATTCAAAGACTCTTTTTCTTCCTATCAGCCACTAGTGTTTTTTATCTTGGGAAAGATGTATTGTTATTTTTACAAAAAATAGGTTTGAGAAAAGAAGTGTAAAGCAAACTCCTTAATATATTTCCCTCCACACAGCCTACGTTTGTGTGTTTGTGCAGACACTCAAACTGTGTCCCACGACACACACAGGACACATCTGAGGGACTCCCAGGGGCGTCATAGCAGGGGAAGAGTTGGAGGTACCTGCAGGCTCGTCTGTCCTTACCTGCTTCCCAAGGGCCACCCTGCTTGAGCCTTTTTGGTATTTGGAGCTCCATGTCAACTTTTATTTGAAAAAAGGATTCCACTGCTTGCGTGAGTTTGGAAGCCACTCAAGTAGAGAAGGGCTGAGAGAAAGCAATTTGTTTCTAGTCATGGATGAGTTGAAGTGTGTAGGGCAGCCTGCACCTCATGACCTTTTCACAGTTGAGTTTCAATTATTTTTCCCCCCAAGATATGAATTCTCAGCATCCAACACATTCATATTCATTTGTCAGTTCAAAAATGTGCCCCAATCAAATATCTATTACTTGAACAAATCTACCATTTTGGACGACCCCTAAGTGATTTTGTCCATGAAAACAAATCCTAAAAAAGAGCATTTTCCCCAAATAATTTGGGTGTGCGATCTTTGCCATAAATTAGGGAGGATTAATAGCAATAATAATCAATGATTATTTTTGTTTTGATTTGGGGCAGCAAGTTATGTAACAATCAATACCTAATACAGAAAGTTTCACTGTCAATAAACATGGTCTTTACCATTATTTTACAACCCATTTTGGTTGAGTATATAAAAATTTTTGTGATAATATTATCTAACTTTTATCATGAACTTGGTATGTTTCAGGCACTGTCTTAATTCATGCGTTGCATGAATAATCTTATTTAATTGTCAAAGCAACCCTATAATCTCAATGTTAAAATATGCGTAAAAGGAAACACAGAGAGGTGAGGTAACTTGCTTGATGTCACACAGCTAGTAAGTGATATATGAGGAGTTAAACAATCAAGTACATGCATTACTCCATCAAGTCTAAAATCACTCACAGTCATACAGAATCATCTTTTGAACCGTGCCAGGACTTCCTAAGAAAATTGGGATTTGTAAACAAGAATGTCTGCTTATAAGTACTACCACTTGGAGAGGAGAAATTGACATCACTATTCCTCATTTGGGGGACACTTTAAATAAAATAAAGTTACCCAGGAACTTAGACTAGGATCTGTTTTACAAAGGGATGTTTACGTATTTTGAATAAATAAATTTGGCTCCATATTCAACATGCTGGTGTAAAAAACAACCCAGTGCAATACAGACATTGTTGCTCAACACATTTAATAACTACAGAGATTTGTCTTTGGGACCAAGAAGTTATTCATTATGAGAGATCAAAAGAAAATTTTAAAGAACTGTAGTATTTATTGATTAATTAGTAGTGATTTTATAGTCATTTTCTCATTTAATTTTCCCAGCAATTTTGGGAGAATTTTCTTTTTTAATATTTGAATTTTATTGTATTTATTTTTTTATACAGCAGGTTCTTATTAGTTATCCATTTGATATATATTAGTGTGTATATGTCAATCCCAATCTCCCATTTCATCACGAGAATTTTCTTATTTACCTCACTTTACAGATGAGTTTAAGTAGTTGGTCCAAAGTCCTGGAACTAGAAAGTGGCTGTGCTGAGTTTAAACCCAGACCCCAGAGAGTCCAAAGTCCCAGAGTATAGTTCTTACCTCCTCCTGCTTAGTGTAGAAGAGAGCTGACCACCCAACATTTCATGTTTGTAAATTGAGTTTTCTCATCCCCTTGGGGGCTGTTTGAATGTTTTTTACCTCCACGGGAAAAAGGAAAGGGAGACATTTTAGGCAGACAGAGTCTTCCTTTTTTCCTGTTTCTGACAAGTTTGGTCTTTGTAAACCTTAACAAGGAAACAGATTTCCTTTTCACATTCCTTACCTAGAATTCTCCTCACCAATCTTCCACCAACCAACTCCCCATCTATCTGGTTCCTTTGTTGAAGATTCAGCACCTCTGGGGTCTTTCCTGACCCCTCCACCTGGCATCAACCACTCCTTATGGTCAATTCCCTCCATATGTAAATATATCTCTGCACAGTATCAGAGTAGCCCATTTTTGTTGACCTTCTCCACAACTGGCCTGGGAGCTGTGTGAAAGCTGAGACTGGTTCACTCTTGTTTCTCCAGTGATGGTTTCTAGCACAGAATAGGTGCCCAGAACAGTTGTGGACTAAACGAATAAAGGTGAGTTTTTACATAAAAGGGAATACGTGTTATATGGCTTTGTACTTCCATTGCTGAACTGTGTCTGGTGTATAACAAGTGCTCAAAATGTTTGCTAAATGAATCGGTTCAACAGATTAGCGGTTTTAGCTAGAATCCTTAGAAGTAGCAGTTTTATGGAAAACTGTAAGCCTAAGTATCCCCAAAATGAACATACTTCTTTTAAAGCAGCTTTAAGGAATTAAATGCCCCTGCATTCTGAAGGGAACAGAGATATTTTTATATTGTGCCTTAAGAGGAATTAGATGTTCTTTTGACTTTTTTCCCTTGTAAAGCCAATGCATTCACCTACAACACTGGTCTACCTGTTACTTGGACGTGAAATTAAGCTTAGAGCCGTATCCTTATTGTTCTGGCCTCTATTTTATGTTAAAAGAAAACAATCTGGATTCCCATGTTCAAACTCCTAGGTTGCTGGAGGCTGTCTATGATAAGACAGCCATGTGGGCCAGGGGGAAATACATCTACTCAACTTCATGGCCTTGACAGTTGGCCATGATAAGTTGGCTGGTACCAGATCATCCGAGAATGATGCTCCTTTATAGCTATGAGGCCAGAGTGTGATCACATTGTCCAATTCTCTCATTTAATAATTGAAGGAAATGCAGACCCAAGGAAGTGAAATTTCTGGCCCACGGTTACACCGTTAGTGGCAGAGTTAGAACTAGTCACCGATTTATGGAATCTAAGTGTCATTCTCACTATATCAACATATTCTATTGTCCTTAAACCACTGAACGAGTTGACTACAAACTTCTTGGCTGTGCTTCTCTCTCTTACTGTTTTTCTGATGTCAAGGATCAAACTCCCTGTATGCTGGACTCAGCTCATCATGTGTCTACGCAGAACAACAGTAGAGGGGTCCCTGGCACCTCCGAGCATTACCTCCAAGTGCAGGTCTCCTGGTCTCCTGCTTTTCTGCTCATGAAAGAATTCTCCCAGGTTCAAAATGGCCAAATTCCAGTTTAGTTAACCCTCTTAGCATAATCCTATGGCCACACATAGAAGCTACCTGTCCTGAGGGAGGGGCTGAAACTGGAAGAGAAAGAAGGAAATGGATGCCCTGGAGTCTTCTATTTGAAAACCACAGAAAGTCCATGTTTAACTAAGGCTCCCAGGTGTCAAGTCTGCTTCTTTGCTGTTTTACTTTCAAGGCATCGTTCCTTCCTGTTTTTCAAAGAATGCACCTCCTCCCTTCACTCCTCTCTGACTCTCTATCTGTCAGGCTTCTTTGATGTAACCAACTTTGGCTAATTTAAGAGGAAGTGATTCTTTGGAAGGCTCTCAGGGGCTCACGGAACCCAAGGCAGGTGGAGCCTGTGAGATGCTGGCAGGAGCAGTGGGGTCACCAGGCTGCCCAGAATCAAGTACTCCTTGGTTTAAGGCCCTTTGTCTCTCTGTTTAAGGTTCATGCTCCAGGCTGCAACTGCCTGGTGGATCTGGCTTGAGTCACCTGACTCAAGGGAGGGATTCTAGCTCAGAAAAGCAGGGCTGTCATCACACTTCATCTTGGTTTGAATTCCTTGGAAAGCAGACCATGAGGCAAGGATTCAAGTACAAGTAGTATATTTGGGAGGTGATCCCAGGAGGCACCTAGAAGGCAGTAGGAAAGTGGGACAGGGAAAGGAAGGCAGCTAGGTACCTGAATAAGCCCGCTAACATACCGGGCACTTGGGGCTTCATCCCACAGGGGAACTCGGGAACATATGTGGAACCCATACCGCAGAGCATCCCACCTAAGGGCAAGGGAGCTGGGATTGATGTCCACCGGCTCTCTTCAGTGATTGCTTGATAGCTGTGGAGGGAGGTGGTGGGAGTCCATCCCCAGGCACTTCTGGAATGCCACAGGGAGGAGTGGAGTGGTCTCGGGAAATGAAAGCAGAATCTGACAGCTGCAAGCCAATCAGTCTTGCACTAACATGGTGTATTAATTTCCTATGAATTTCCAGATTAGCATAAACTTAGTGGCCAAAAATACAAATTTATATACTGGAAGTCAGACGTCTAAAATCAAGGTGATGAAGGGCTGCATTCCTTTTGGAGGCTTCAGGGGAGAATCTATGTCCGTGCCTTCTCCAGCTTCTAGAGGATGCTTACATTCCTTGACTCGAGGCCCCTTTCTCCGCCTTCAAAGCCAGCAGAGTAACGTCATCTCCCTCTGACTCTGCATCCCTCTACTTCCGTTGTCATATGGTCTTCTGTTACTCTGACTCCGACACTCTTGCTTCCCTCGTATAAGGACCCTAGTGATTACGTTTGATAAATGGAATATTTATAAATGGAATATTTCCTGCCATATCAATAAACAAAAGATGTCGCAGTCATCAACGACGCAGCCCTCCAAGGGAGCCGGTGAGCCCTGAGGAAACTCAGCGCTGAAAAGAATACCTGCCATCTAGCAGCCATCAGACTGTGAGCCCTGAAGAAACAGAGGATGTGAAAATACAGGATACAGTCCCCAGATAGCTGAGGTGCATATCAAAGGAATGATTTCAGTGAGCCCAGACTCTTGCATCTTCCCATGCCCTAAATCCTTAACTTGAGATGTCTGGTTTTCTTTAATTAACAATAATCTTTTGACGTTCCGGACTACCTGCCGTTTGTTGCAAAACTCCTTTATATCCTGGCTCCTCCCCTCGCCTCCTAGCAGTTTTTCAGAGTTATCTGAAACGCTGTCTCCCAGGCTGCAGTCCTCATTTTGTCCCCAATAAAACTTAACTCGCAACTCTCACGCTGTGCATTTTTTTGTCAACACGTTGGTCCCACCAGGATAATCCAGGAGAATCTTCCATCTCGAGGTCCTTACCTTCATCACATCTGCAAAATCTCTATCCACCTATGGAAGGTAACGTATTCACAGGTTCAAGGGATTAGGATGCAGGCATCTTTGAGGGACCATTATCTTACCGCACAGGGTAAGATCTCAGACCAGCCAGCCTTTTTCCGAGGGCAGGGAGGGACTGTTAGGAAAGGGAACATAGACAATGACCAGCCATGAAAGGACAAATATCTTCTACAGAAAACATTTTCTCCTTTTTAAATAGATTAAGTTGTCCTCTCCGCTCTCTCTACTTGGTTTAAAAATAAAGTCAGAAGAGGGAAAATAAAAGGCTCTGAGTCTTTGATCCCAGAGCTTTGGAATGATGAGACCCACTAAAGAGCCCATAGGATTCTCCCACTGGTTCCCTCATGGGTCCAAGTCGCTTCCCGCTGAGAGCCTGTCTGCACCCACTTCAACCACCTGCTCCAAACTAACAACTTGACTCTCAGATCAAGTGCCTGGCATACAACAGGAGTTCCCCAAGTATTTGCTGGAAGAAAGAAGGGAGGAGGAGAATGTAGTTAATGGTGGAAACTTGTGTGTGTGCGTGTGTGTGTGTGTGTGTGTGTGTAGCCCTGTGTGTGCTCACATTTACCTTCTCTGACATCAGAGTGAAGCCTAATATAAACCAAGAGGTGAGGCTGGCCTGAAATCTAAGTCCAAGCGAAGGGGACTGTAATTAATTTCGAGTCAACCCTTGGCAGACATCATCTCCTCTTATGCTTCTTCCAAGCTGCTGACATGCAGAGTGCTGAGGGCAGGCAGGGGAGACGGGGACCCCCAGCCCCTGACCTGTCTGTCCTGCACTTTGGTGCAGGTTCCGCCTCTAGCCCGAGGAAAATGCTGACACCGTCTTGGTGATGTGATGGGTCTCCCCAAGGCCTGGTGTTTCCAGAGTGGCTGAGTTTCAGCTGCAGGGCAACTCTCTCATGCTGGGCTACTTTGGGAACCAATTATAAGAATGCCCTCTCTTGTGGGAGTTTCCACACAGTCAGAAGAAATGAAAGGAAATCTAAATCCATTCCATTCGTTCCTATGTCAGGCTCCTAAACCCCTTGGAGTCTCCCATACCACGTGTCCCATCCCTCTCCTTCTGCACGCGGCACCATACACCACTCTCCAGACCTGGTTGGGACAATTTTATTTGTATTTAGGGAACTAAAAACATACCCAAGCTGTGTGTTTGTTTATCAACAGAAAGCTGTGCTGCCCAAATGCCAAATTTTTGCTAATGACAGTTTCTTCTAAATATAACATTCTGGGTGGGAGAAAAAAACCCCATCTCCCCCTCCAAAAAATAATAATAACAAACAACACCAGTGACCTTTTTTGAGGTCCTGGCTCTAAGCTATTACATGGAAAAGCCTTCCGAGGAATAAATGATTGAAACTAGAAGGTATTTTTCCAGGTACATTTTCTATAGGAATTACATTGTAATTTTATTTTTCTCATTGCTTGGGCCCCCATGATACCTTAGTCAGCTAGAACTAGACTTTTAGGTTTGCCCTATTCATTCGACTGATGTAAAACGAAAAGGGAGATGAGGGTTTGAGTCCCTTTTCTAACTCCATGCAGCGGCTGGGTGCAGAGCCTGAATGTTACCCAGGAGTCCCCACGCCATCTCCCCTGGTGGTTTTCAGAAACACCTTGGAAATGCATGGCTAATGAATGGCCGTGCAGAATAGGTGCTTTATCACAATGCAAGAACTTTCCCTCCCCAGTCTTTCTTTTTTTATAAACTTATTTTTTTTAATTGAAATACAGTTTATAATGTTGTGTTAGTTTCAGGTGAACAGCAAAATGATTCAGTTATATATATATATGTATACACACACACACACATATATATTCTTTTTCAGATCCTTTTCCATTATATGTTATTAGAAGATATTGAATATGGTTCCCTGTGCTATACAGTAAGTCCTTGTTATTTATCTATTTTATATATAGTAGTGTGTGTATGTTAATCCCAAACTCCTAATTTATCTCCCCCCCTTTCCCCTTTGGTAACCATAAGTTTGTTTTCTGTCTGTGAGTCTATGTTTGTTTTGTAAATAAGTTCATTTGTATCATTTTTCAGGATTCCACATATAAGTGATATCATACGATATTTGTCTTTCTCTGTCCAGCTTACTTCACTTAGTATGATAATCCCTAGGTCCAGCCATGTTGCTGCAAATGGCATTATTTCATTCTTTTTTATGGCTGAGTAGTATTCCATTGTGTATATATACCACATCTTCTTAATTCATTTAGGTTGCTTCCATATCCTGGCTATTGTTAATAGTGCTGCTGTGACTACTGGGGTGCATGTATCTTTTCAAATTAGAAAATTAGAGTTTTCTCCATATATATGCCCAGGAGTGGGATTGCAGGACTGTATGGTAACTCTATTTTTAATTTTTTAAGGAACTTCCATACTGTTCTCCATAGTGGCTGCACCAATTTACATTTTCCCCAATAGTGTTCCTTTTTCTCCACATCATCTCCAGCATTTATTATTTATAGACTTTTTGATGATGGCCATTCTGACTGGTTTGAGGCGATCCCTCATTGTAGTCTTGATTTCTCTAATAATTAACGATATTGAGCTTCCGGACAAAGATATATTTCCAAAATATACAAACAGCTCATGCAGTTTAATATCAAAAAAACAAAAAACCCAATAAAAAAATGGGCAGAAGACCTCAGTAGACATTTCTCCAAAGAAGACATACAGATGGTCAAGAGGCACTGGAAACTTGCTCAACATCCCGCTCTACCTTGAAAGAGGTGGGAGTGTAAGAGGGGCCTGCATGTGGTCTCTGGGGTCATTGTTGCCTCAGCCACGTGCCCCTAAGATCCCCAAAGCTGTTTCTGTTCTGCATGGGGTGTGGCCAGAGATAAACTTTCCCACTTAGGTTTGTAAAAATGTAAGTGCATTCAAATGCTCTTCAGCTTGAAACCCTACAGAGCAGGAGAGAGCTCGAAGAAGGATGTAGAATTTGAAGCATTCAGGAAAAGCACTGCAGCTAAAGGAGAAACACTGCAGCCAAAACACATGGCCCTGCAACGCTGCCCCTTTAATGGATCCGATCATGCTTGGAATAACATGGGAGTCCTTCCTGCAGTTCTTGAGGCTCTAAAGACCCCCTTGCAATTCTGCTTCTTACCTCTCATCACACTTAGCCCGCTTCGTCAATGTCTATCTTGTCTATTGTTTATAAGCTCGGAGCAGGAAGGGACCATGTTTTTCTCATTCACAGCTTTATCCCCAGGGCTGAGCAGAGTTACTAACACATAACAGGTGAGCAGTCATTGTTGGCTGGATGAGTGGACGGGATCGAATGACTTCTTCAGTTGACTGGAGTGTGGCTCCAGTGTGGCTCCATTTGTATGGCTGCAGTCAGGAGGGTGTGGGGAAGCTCAGATCACTGGCCTGGGTCAGACCACAATTTTGTGGAAAGGAACTCAACTCAGAGATTCTTGCTGTGCTGACTCTGTGTCCACGGGTGCTCACGGGGAAAATGGTTTAACTTGCCTGGAAAGAACAAGGAGGCTGAAGTTTCTTTCCAGTTGGGTTTATCTAAGTACATGCGGCAGAAATGGCCACCCCAGGCCTGATCTCCACCAGATGCAGGCGGGTGAAAATTGGCCTAGTTTCTTTCCTTTTCCTGAAACAGAGTTTTGTTTAATCTCCTTTGTGAGTCTTTATGCTGGGATGGGCTCAAGTCAGGTAAGACTGCTCCACAAAGAGTCAAAGAGCAGCTGCTGCAAATCAAAACACCAGTGACAGCTCCGATACCCCTGCCACCTCCACCTCTGCAGGTGCCCATCTGCCTGCCGACACTGCTGCCCAAACTTTGTGTTGTCATCCTCTTCAGATGGTCCCAGGGAAGCAGAAGCCGGCCAGTAAGAGTCAGGATCCATTAGATGGCTGTATTGCGTTTCTTTCCACGAACAGAGGTTTCTTCTCCTGGTACAGATGGAGAGCTCTGTGGCTCCCTGCGGGGAGAGGCACATTCCCAAACACCAGGGAAACCAGACTGGAGCTTTCTATCAGATCTGCGTGCAGCACTGTGGTTCCGGTTTCATCACTCTTTGCTGGCAGTCAGTGTGAAGATGTGCTGGAACTTTCCTCTGGAACACAGCTGTGGTCTCTTGGCTTCCAGACCACGTGGAGACAGTGTGGGCTGATGCAGAAGTGCTGGGCTAGTTGTCGGGAGACCTGGCTTTTGTCACCCCTCTTACACTACCTGGAGACAGTAAGACTGTACTATGTGTCCACCCTTCTCTCCTCCCCTCTCCACCCTTGTCATGGGTCATGGGGGTGGAGTATCCTTCCTGTCCTATTGGCTTTGGACTTGGCCAGGTGACTGGCTTTGGCCAATGGAAGGTGGACATGACAGGATGCTAGTTATATGCTGAGGGTCTAAGGGCTTTCACTGCCCACTGCCCTTCTGCTTTTGTCAGCAATGAGAAGAACTTGCCCTGGGCGGCTGCTAGAACCTCCAGATAAGACAGATCCCACAGGATGACCAGCCAACCTGCATGGTTGTGAGCAGGAAACAAGTGTTTGCTGTTGCAAGCCACTGAGCCTTGGGGTTGTTTGGTACGGGGCATTATTGCAGCAACATCTGGTTAATGTAAAGGCCTTAATTTTGCTTGGATTTAGGGTTTTTCCGGGGGGGAAGTGTCTGAGGTATGATTTATGCACAATATAATGAACAGATCTTACTATTCTTATTGTATTTAATGAACTCTGACACTCATGTATCAGGGGCATGGTGAACTAATGTCATTTCCACCCCAAATAAGCTATTGAGCATTTTCTAGCCCTCTAACAAGTCCCCTCATGTCCCTTTCCAGAAATTCTACCTCCCCAGTCAAGAGGCAGCCATTTTCTGAGTTCTAGCCCTACAGTTTAGTTTTGTTTGTTCTTGGCCTCCATATAGTATAGTCTCTTTGTGTCTGGCTTCTTTTGATCTACATAATGTCTTAAAGATTCATCCATGTTGTAAGCATACGTAGTTTGTTCTTTTTATTACTGACTGGTATCTCATTGTATGAATATACTGCAATGTACTACAATTTGTTTCTCCATTTGTCTGGTGATAGACAATTGGGTTGATTCCAGATTTGGGCTATTGTGAATAAAGCTACTTGGTGTGAACATTGGTTTTCACTTCTCCTATTAAATAGTTGGCAGTGGAATTCCTGGGTTATAGGGCCAATTGTTTTCCAAATTGGTTAAAACTTCTTACATTTGGTTAACAATGTATTGTGTTACAGTTGCAGTGCCTTCATGCACTTGGCGACATGGCGTTTCCAATCTTTTTAGTTTTAGGTCTTCCAGTGGATGTGAAATGGCATCTCACCACGGTTTTAATTTTCATTTCCCTGGTGAGTAATGGGAGTGAGCGTCTTTTCTTGTTCTCATTGCCCATTATTGTATCTTCTTTCATGTGTCTGCTTAAGTCTTTTGACCCTTTTTCACACTGGATTTTTTTTTTTTTTTTTGGTCTTATTGAGTTGTAAGAGTTCTTTATATCTTCTGGATACAAGTCCTTTATCAGTTACATGCATTGCAAATATTTGCCCCTAGATGGTTCTATCAATAACTGAGCTAGCATTGACCTCTCTATTACTGTCGTTTTGTCTATTTCTTCCTTATGTTATGTTAGTTTTTGCTTCATGTGCTTTGAAGTTCTATGATTCAATGTTTCCCTTATTTAGGATTGTTTCTGTGTTCTAGATAAATTTCTCCTTTTATGATTATAAAATGTCCTTCTTTATCTCTTAGAATAGTTTCTGTCTTGACGTTTACCTTGTCTGATATTAATACAGCCACTCCAGCTTTTGTTTGCTTATTGTTTGTACGTTAGATCCTTTTCCCTCCTCTTACTTTCAACCAATTTGTGTTTTTATTTTTAAAGGCATCTCTTTAGACAGTAAATAGTTGGGTCTTCCTTTTTGTTCTCTCAGATACTGTCTGTCTTTCAATTCCTGTTTCGTTGTTGCTGCATATTTCAATTAAATATAATTATTGTTGTGGTGGGTTTATGTCTATCATTTGATATTTTTACTTTCTGTTGCCCCATCTCTCCATCTGTCCTTGTAAGAATTAGAGTTAAATTTACTCCCCTCCTGCCCTCTATGCTCTAGTCATTTATTCTTACCATGATATGCTTATAAGCCCTACAGAATACTTTTATTTTGTCTTAATCAATATACTTTTAAAGAAATTTAATATAATATGATAATTTAAAGAAATGTTTTATGTTTACCTTTCTGGTATTCGTCCTTCCTTACCAGTGATCTGAGTTTCCATCTGATATTTTCCTTTGTCTGTACAACTTCTCTGAGCTTTTCTTGCAGTGCACGTCCTGTGCTAAATAAAGAGGCCCCTCCTCCTCCACCCTTGGCTGGGGATGAACAGCCTTGACTCTCTTCTCTCCCAGGAGGATGGTTACTTTCTACATCTTAGCTCATTTACGCTTCTTTGTGTCCTCAGCTCTCCAATGAGTTTGACAAAAATGATTTTAGAGCTTTTTATTTTTGCCGTCTTAGATAGGGTGGGAGCGACAGTGTCTTGCAATTTTCTTAATCTGAAACAGAAGTCCAAGATTTAGTTTGTTCATTTTAAAATGAGAAGTTTAAACTCCATCCATTTATTTGACCAATAAACCTTTCTGAGCAGCCCTTCCAGAAGCTCGGCACACAAAAGATAAAGTGGCATAAAACTTTCCTTTTACTCACTCCTTAGGATAAAGTTTTACATCTTTAATATGACTTTCCATTTTTACATGCTATTTGTACTTTGCATTTCTCTATCTTGATGTTTGATAATTCTTGAGACTTTTTATTATTTGTGTTTCTGACTCATTTTCAGCTGTGTAAAGGAATGCTCCATTCATTCTGAAATGGTTGATCTGTGCTTTCATGTGCATTATTTCTTCCCACCCTCCCTCTCACCTGGAAACGCCTTTTCCTTCCATGTGTGTATTCAATGACCAATCTCCTTTTTCCTCTCTTGAAGTCACCCTAAAACATCTGTTTCCTCCATACTCCACTCCCCAAATCCCAAAAGGCCCATCATTTGGATATGGGTGTAAATATTTTTGGTTTATGCCTCATTACTCAATTGGTTCCAAGTTTGAAAGAAAGTGAATTCTAGGATAACTCAACTGCTTGTGAAGGGTTGGGGTTCATTTTGGTTGGTCAGTACCTGTGCATTACCAGTTATTATTTTGTCAGTCGCCTCAACAGGATTATCAGTATTTTGCAGGGTGCCTACCTCTTCGTATATGCTCAGTACCTATTTGTTGAATAAATTAAGGGTCTCCAGAATGATTGCATCATTTGGCACAGGTTTTCCAGCTGCTAGGCCCTGTTCTATGCACTAGGATTCAAAGATAAATGATGCACTGCCCCGGCCTTAATTGGGATCCAATTAATGTATGTTGGACAGCTACCTCCTCCCATCCCATCATTTTGTTTTGGCCACTGCTGTGGACACCTGTTGCATACCAGTGTACCCCAAGGGCACTTGCTAGGCCCCATATCTCTTGCTTTTTGCATCATTGCCAGTACTCTCTGAATTCACCCTTGATCATTGTGAGGAGAGGACTTGGAGCGTAACTACTCTTTTTTTTTTTTTTAAAGCAGACTATTCTTTACACAGTCCCTCAGAGGTTCCTGACATAGGCTGGGACCCGGTACCTGGGACCCTTTGCTGCAGAGCTTGCACCTGGACAAATATCTCCTCCAGTGACAGAATACAAAGAAACTATAAGGGACTAAAAATAACTGCATGCATGCACAGTTGGGGCAAATTATGAACAATAAGATACAAAAAGACCGAAAACCCAACTGCTGCATCAAAGTTGTCGGGAGCAAAAGCAGGGCACTCCACATGATCCCTGCACTCAACATCACCAAGGGGGTGGACAAACTACCTAAGTCACCCCTCTGGCCCGAACCCACCTTCAACCCATTTAAGGGACCAGCTCTCAGGGAGCGAGCAAGGGAACCTGTCACTTGTTTTAGCTCCCTCGTGCTGCAGCTTGAGTCCCAGTAAAGACTAACCTGAATTTCTCATTTGGCCTCTTGTAAATTTCTGTTGATTAAAGAGTTCAAGAACCCAGGTCTGTAACAGTCCCAGTGGATGGAACCCAGCTGCCTACGGTGTTGATCAGCTCAATGGATTACCTCTTGGATTGCCTTTGCCTCCTCTCATTCTTCCCAGTCCCCACTCCTGTTCCTTGGGATCACTTTCCAAATTAAATTCCCTGAGGGCAAGCCTGGTCTCTGCTTTTTGGGAGACCCCAAAGATACCCTGTAAACAAGTATTCACAGTATAATGTGGTCAGTGTGTTCATAATCATCAGGATGATGAAAACCAGGGGATTCTTTACAGAAAAATTACATTTTAATCAGTCTCTAAGGATGAATAGAAGTAAGGCAAGCCGGCAAGATAGATAAGGGCATTCTGTGCTGAGAGAACAGTGGAGAAAGGCAAGGATGGTAGACAACTTCCAAGACGGCCCCCAAGGATCTCCACTTCCTTGTACTCACACCTTTGTGTAGTCCCTCCTCCCACATTGTACCAGGACTGATCGGTGTGACCCAGAGGATACGACAGAGTTGATGGTATGTTTCTCCTGAGATTGGGCTATAAAAGATTTGAGCTTCCATCATGGGTCATGTGCAGCTGCCATATCATGAGGACACTCAGGCTACTCATGGAGGGGCCATGTGGTGAGGAACTGAGGTCTCTGGCCACCAGTCAGCAAGGAGCTCTTAACAACCACATGAATGAGCTTAGAAGCAAGTTCCCCAGCCCTAGCCAGCCTTCAGTCTATTACTGACCAAGGTTCTTGGCCTTCCCCAATCAATAGAAATTGATAAGAGGCCAGAGAAGAAATTCAGGCAAGACTTTACTGGGACCCCTGCTGCATCAGGAAGGAACAAGAATCAGTAACAGGTTCCCTTGCTTGCTCACTCCCCAAAGAGGGGGTGAGCTGGTTCCTTATATGGTGGTGAGGGTAGGGGTCAGACGAGTGGCTTAGGTGGTCTGCCTACCCCTTTGATGGTGCTGTGTGCAGGGGGCATGCGCAGTACCCTGCTTTGCTTCTGGCTCTTCAGAAGTGGCAGTTGGGTTTTTGGTCCTTTTGTACCTGTTGTCCATAATTTGCCCCAGCTGCGCATACATGCCGTTATTTTTAGTCCCATATAGTTTCTTTGTGTTTTGCTGCTTTGTGTTTTGTCCAGGTGCAAACACTGCAGCAAAGGGTCCCGGGTCCGAGGTCCCAGGTCCCAGGCTGTCTCAAGAGCCAGCCACCAGCTTGACCAGAACCTTGTGGAGGACCCAGAGCCAGACCACCCAGCTTAGCTGCTCCCGGGTTGAGATAATGAATGTTTGGGATAATTTGTTATTCATCAATAAACAACCAGTGCAGAAAAGAATCGTGAGAAAAAAATGATGCATTCTGGAATTGCAAGTGGACTTTTTATGTCCTTTCAACTCCAAAAATAATGATTGCACTGTGATGCAGTTAGGTCAGCATTGTTGGAGTTAAATGCATTGTCTTTGGAGACAGATCCTCCACATTAAGTCCCTCCTCTGGTGTGTACTAACTTTGTGATCCTGAGCAATTTGCCTGATTCTAAGCTTTAATTTTCTTGTCTTTAATATGGGATTGGAATTCAAATCTATCTCATAGAATTGTGAGAGTTAAATAAGATGGTACATGTAAAGCTGTCTTAAATTTCTTGCACATGAAAAGCACACAGTAAATTTTAGCTGTTATTGTATTTACAAAATGACCTCAACTCGCAAAACTCAATGACAAAAATAGGTTATAGAATAAGGTCACAGCTTCCCTTTTTCTGGCTTTATTTATAGTCTCTCTTAGCCATTTTCAAGGGTAAATTCAACAGAAACTTCCCCCTTTTCTTCTTAATCAACTTAGTTCCAGAAGTCTAAGAATGTGAAGAAGTGTAAAGGTATATTCAATACCTTTAATTAGTAACCACTAATACATTTCCCCAATGTGCCAACAAAAAGGTTGAAAGTAATCAGCAGATGAAAGGTTAATTAATCAATCTTTTATAGTTCAGAGTAGGCTGAGCTGAGCTTCAAAACACATCATTTTGGGTGAGAGAGAGACTTATGTCCAAAAAGAAAAGAGAAAATAAAACTCATTCCAAACTAAGCTGAGAACAAAAAACAGACAAACGATGCCAAGAAGATTGGCTGACAGCTCAGTTTCTTTCCCTTTTTTCTCAAGATCTTCCCACTGCGGAAGTGGGCTTGGTGCCAGGAGTGCTGCTGGGATAATAGAATCTGAGGAAACGGTTAAGGCAGTGTCTCCCAGGGCAGGACTCTGGGTAGCAAAGCAGAGGAGAGACCTAGTCAGTGCTCTGAGGCCAGCTGATGGTCGGGTCACATTAGCCATTAGATGAAGTATCTCTGAATGGTCCTGGCTTCTCCTTCTCCCTCACTTCCCATCTCCACTGCATTCTCTGATCTCCCTAGAAATTCTGTGTCTGCAGGGATCTTTTCTTCTGTCGTTCCTACCTTATGAATTGTAGTCATTGGACTTTGCTCCTCGGGGCATTTGTGCATAAAGTTCCTCCATCTTCTTGATAGAAGGATTTCAAGCACCAGGGAACAGTTGGGACAGATTTTTGTCTGGATGTCAGTGAACTTCTCAGAACCCAGGAAATCATCCCAGGGGTGGGCTGTTACCAAGAGCATCCTAAGGGGTCTTACAGCCCAGAAGGACAAGGCAGGACCAGCAGTGATGTGAGCCCAAGAGAAGAGTACAGACTCTAGGAGGGCAGACTGACATCTGCAGTTAGCATGAATTTCAGTTAGCCTCACTGACACTACTAGTGAAGTCAATTTAAGGAAAGCATTTCCCCTTTTCTCATTTTTAAGCATAAGACTTATAACCTGGGCTTCTACATGTCAGAATGTTGCAGTTACATCAGATCATCCTGACAAGGAAAATCTTCAGAGCTGCTTTTCCTTGTCTCCCAACCCAGCTGTGACGGTGTCTTGGGCTTCTCTGGTTACCCATAATTCCCACTGCAGAGCCAGGATGGTGCAAGCAAGGCATACAGTGGCCTGATGATCACACAGTGCTGGGATGCAGGGAATGGCTTGTGGCTTCCAGTTTGGCTAAGACAAAATTCAAGATGGTGAGGGCGACTTGAAGAAATGGTACGTAGCCTGTGTCCAGGACTTATGGTTTGGAAAAACAAACAAACAAATGAAAAGAAGGCTCTTCCATTTTGCTTTCCTTCTCATCTTTATATCTCATTGGAAAATCTTCCTTAGGGAGAGGAGAAGAGTCATGGAAAGAGTGAGGAAAAGTTGAGGAGAGGGTAAAGGGGAGAGTTCACAGACTGACAGGTGCTCTGAAGGGGTTTGCATCCACTGGAGAAGCAGCACTGCAGCTGACAGAGGACACGTGGACGCTCTCTACCGGCCCCTCCGGACAGGGTTGTGCCCAGGTGGGAGTCACCTCACAGCATGTGGAGACAGAACCGCCCCCTCGCAGGTTTCCTCCTGTACTCCTGGGGGCCGTGCCTGCATTCTGCGAGGCTGGGGTAGAAGTGGCCTGCTCCTTTGCCGCTCTGTATCTGAGTAATCTTGGAAAGGATGATCCTGGAGGTCAAGGATGTCTGTTTTCACTGATGTCATCTGGTCCACCACCTAATGCCATGAAACTTGCACTCTCTGACTGCTGACTTCAAGGACAGTGTGTGATTCCTAAATGTGCTTTAGGGTGACCATCAACACCACTGAGACACTGGTGGAGTGGAACTAGCTCTGTCCATACCCTGGAAAGGGGTGTCCAGACTTGGCTATGACACACTGGACTCTTCTGAGCCGCCAGGCCACTCATGTCAAATGAGGGCAGAGGTTAGATGAGCTCATTCTCCCCTTGCTCCTTCATCAGTGTTGAGATTTACTTTACATCAGCTCTTTATAGAGCTAAATTATGTGGGGAGGACAAATGCATTTCTGTGTTAGACTTCAACCTTTGGAATAAACTGGCTTCCTGGGTATTACTTTTTCAAACATGGGTCATGATTTGAAATCTTCTAACCAGCGTGTCTTGCTCAAATCATACCCAGAACATCTTAATTTATGATTTCTATACTGTTGGAAAAAATATGAGTGATGTCTATAGAAACTTGAAACACCATCAAACACTTGCTCTCATTTATATATAGCTATGGGCCCATAATATTAACCTCCACAGGCAGATTAGGGAAATGAATCATTATCCAAACAACACACATCAATTAGCTTCCACTCATGTAAGGCTTTCAATATGCCAGGCACACGTGCCATGTGCTGAACATATGTTAACTCTTTTCTTTCTCACAATGACCCTATAGAGTGAGCTTCATCTTTTTCAGTTGCGGAAACATGCTGAACATGGGCAGTCAGGCTGTGTTGGATAGTGCCTCTGGGTTCCTCCGGACACACCCTCCCATCTCCACAATGCCTGGAATTCAGTTTCACTGCATCTTTCTTTAGCCAAGCAGAGGATCAAAGACTTTGGGGTCACTTGGCCTGGGTGTGAATTCTGACTCCACTTTTAGCTGTGCGATTTCTGGTGTGTTTCTGAACCTCTCTGAACTTCAGTTCCTTTCTCTGTAGAATGAAGGTCATTCCATTTCCATGTCAAGTTGCAATGGGGGCTAAATGGATTAATGAGAATGTCTGGCACAATGAAGTTTCTCAAGTAAAGCTGCTTTCTTCCCTGCCTTGCACCTTATTTCTCCACCATTCCCTCTCCCCCCTTCCACATGGTTCCCTTTGCTTGCTAAGTTGTGCATTGTTTTTTTCTTGTGCTTCCCCAGAAAAGGGATTATATTAGCTTCTTCTCTGTAAGCCCCTTTTGTGACTTGTTCTCTCTTTTCTACCCACAAGTATTTCCTTTTTGGATTCACCAACTTCCTTAGGCTGGGAAGCCCCAACCTTCACATTCTTTGCAGTGTCTCCCATGGGGACCCCATCCTGGGGCTTTGTACATTGTCCCTCCCTGCTTGGGACAATCGCATCCCAGCATCCAAGAGCAGCCATGTAACAGCAGCACAGACAGGAGTCAGAGGAGGTCACTTGATTCTAACTATAAATAAAACAAGCAGGAGTTGTATAATGAGGTTGGAATGAACAGAGTTACAGCTGTTTTAAGGGTTGTGACCCAAACTGACAAAAGATGGGAAACTCAGGGAGGCGAATGCCTCATCAAACTTGCCTTTGGATAGCCTGGTGTGGGAGCTGATATACTGTTCCCCTTCAAGGTATTTTGAGCTTCTAATTTCTGAAAGTTCATTTTTAAGGCATTCACAGAACGTTATACCTAGGAGACTGATGAACTTCTTTGAAACTTAAATAACGCAAAGGAACCATCCAAATCTGTGGATGGAATACATATTCATGCATTTTTAAAAAGGCATATTATATACCTCAGAGACTTGGATGGCTCATTAGGAAGTGTTTGGTGGGGTATGTAATTCAGAATTTAATGTGCTGTCCATGGACTAACCTTACTGGGGCTGTGCTAAAGCTGTTTTATGTTCCACAGTATCATCTAAAGTCTAAAGCATTTACACAAAACGACTGATTAATCATTTGCATAGTTTCATTTTTGAAATCTAAGCCTTTTTCAAGTTAGTTGAAAACCAGATGTACCTGAAGCCAACATGCCCTCCATGAAGCTTAAATAGCCTTGGTAAAACATTCTCCTTTTTCTTCTTTTGATTTACAACTAAGCTGAGAGTGAGTTATTTTAACTTTTGTCTTTGGGGGATTTTCTGTGCTTGGATCCCTGCAATGCAACTTTTGGGATTCCTCATAGGAAACACTTTTGAGTTGAACTAAGCTCTACAAGCCTTTATTAATATTTTATTCTTTAGCATATTGAGTAGGCTTTATATTTTTCAGGATTAAGAAAAAAGAGAAAGGTGATGAGCAGGATTTAGAGGGAAGCCAATGTGATGACCAAGATTTTGGGAATTACATATTCAAGATATAAGAGAAGTAATCATCAGATCAAGAGGGATGAAACTCAACTCTCTGCACTTTTTGTGGATTCCAGGAACTGTACTTTCCCCAGTCTCTGCACATTGCACCTCTTTTCTTCATTTTTGTCTGCCAAAATTTATAGACATAAAGCATATTTCTCATGTTGTTGCTGTTCCAACTGGCCACAGAGAAATATCCAAACAACTAGGGGGTCCATATGGCTACCGAGCATCTCTGAAATTCATTTTATTCTGGACCCTGGGGAACTGCAGAAAGAAGTGAATTCAGTTCTCATCTGGAGAGAAGCAATCTCTCCCCTCTTAGTCTGTGAAGAATGGGTTGTATTGAGGATGCTGTTGAGAGCCTTAGAGCCACAAGCTCTTGCCCAGAGCCTCCTAACCAAGCTAAGGGTATCACAGCTATGAGCAAAGATGCAGGGAAAGGTGGGTTTTTAAAGCAGTATTTAAGAAGCAACATAAAGCTATTTAACACTCCAAGCTATTTAACACTCTGTGGATGGAATGTAGAGAAACATGCTTCATTTGAAATAGGAAGCGGGGGTGTGTGAAAATTCCCTTTCCTAGGTATCCTTAAAAGTGGAAAAGGGTTTGGGTTTTCTTTAGTCTATTGTTTCCGACAGCATTAGGTACAGCATCATGTTGTGGGTAGCAAGAAAGGGTGAATGGGGAGAGGATAATTTACCGAACATGGGCCCTGTGCCAATCATGCCAATCACCGTGTCAGGTATTTTACACACATCCATGATTTTGTGCCCATGTCCACCCATCAAGGTGACCATGATCATCCCTACTTACAGATAAACAAATTGAGACAAAGGTGAGAAACTTCATCCATGACCTCATGCTGGGTTTGCCGTTGTTGTCTTGGTTCTGCAACTAACTAGCTGTGTGACCTGTTCCAATTCACCAGGTATCTCTGGCTCATTTTTCTCCTTTGTCCAGTGAGTGAGTTGGGCTAGGGTTCTTGTGGATTCTGGGAGGAAGGTTGTGGACTCTAATATTCCAAGTATTTTCTGTAGATTCTCTTGTGGTCTCTCTCTTGTGGTCTCTTCCCAGAAGAATAGGTGAGATGACTTTCAGAGTTCCACGGAGTCTGTCAACCCACCTGGTAGAGCAAGTCCACAAGGTCCCCAGCACATGGGGGAGCCCAAAGTGCCATCTGGAACCTCCACGGTTAGGAGCTGGGGGAACCACAGTAAAGGAAGTTTGTCTTGTTCTGCCTGGAGAAAGTGAGGACTCAGGTTATGGGCTTTTGAAAAGCGAGGGGTGAAGGGACTGCACGTTACTTTGCTCAGAAAACACGAGGTGTGAGACTTGTGGTCAGCAGCTGAAGCCGCGTCTTGATCACTTCTCAGGTGTCCCTAACTCCCTTTCCTAGTTGCACAGGGTGCCACGTCCTTCTACTTGATTGGAGACTTAAGATAGCTTTGCCTTGCTTGTCTCATCTCCACCTTTTCTTAGTCCTGCCCAGCCTTCTCTCTAATACTTCCTCTTACCTCTGGTCTCATTTATTTTACATAAACCTCTCCTATACATCTCAAGACTACTTTGCCACTCTTAAGCATAAACTGGTATGCTCAGAATGAAAGGCCCTGGTTAGTTACTCTGTGTGAGACATGAAAGCAACATCATCTAGAGACAGCCCTCTCTCAATCTCCAGATCCTTGTGTTGTGAGAAAGCATTACCAGTTAGAGCCCTGGAGTAAATTATTTTAAAGTACATTTTCTGCAGACACTGTGGGTTCTGGTTCATGGCCTGCTCCACTTACACTCTTAAGTTCGGAAGAAATACTGAGCTTGGCTTTGAGCTTTTCTCTTACCCAACTACTAATATATTATCAGACAGCCCTGTCTCTTGTGTAATTAACCCCTTTTATTTTTTTATTTTTTAGGCTGTGTGAGGATCTTCCCTTAAATTAGAAAAGTAATATGTTTATAGATTAATTCATTTGTGATGTTACTAATTTCTGGGCCAGGTTCTTCCAACTTTTATAATATACTGATAATGCTAAGAACTTTTCAGAAGTATTTTTTTAAAAAATCTTTGACCACAATTGAAAAGCACAAATTGAGGACTTACTCTGAGCTAGATACTGTGTTGGACGCTGCACAGAATGCAGAGTTGAATAAGGCATTGTTTATCCCCCAAAGGAATTTACATTCTTTTAGACAAATCCACAAATTGCTGCTCTGAGAAGCATGCTGCTGTAGTGTCACTGGGGTTCAGAGCTAAGGGGACTGCAGGTGTTTGAAGTGTGGGCAGGTGAGATCATTAGCTGCTTCCCAGCTCGGAGACCCGCTGCCCATGGGGGTGCTATTCTCTGCGGACACTCAGGAATCTCTATCTGGCGTATATATATTCTTCTTATTGCTGTGCTATCAAAGGCCCAGTCCTACCCTCAAAGTTCAAAATTCAATCTCCTCGTGCCTTCAAAAGGATTAAAAATATTTAACAGATTGATGGAGGTAAAATTGACTTTTTGTTCCTGTGTTATTTGGTTCTTCAGTAACACTGGACACAGTTAGCACTCCTCCTGGGAGCGACAGTCTCCCGTTCTCTTAGCAGCAGTGACATTTCCCCTCCCGAACACTCCTTCCTCTGAGGGCTGCCTTTCCTTCCTCCCCATTGGAGGGTCCCTTTCTTTCACTCAATCCAATTTTGAGATTCCTAGAGACTAAGAACTGGGTGTGCTTTTTCTCTTCTCTCCCTTTCTCTAGATGATCCAATCCATTTTCATAATATAAATGCCATCTTATAATGACAGTGCCCAGTTAACATCTCTCTAAGCCAGATCTTTCCTTTGGGCTTAATCTTACTTTTCCACTTTTGTCTATGTGCTATTTCCATTTGGATACTCTCGGGAATCTGAGACATACTGGTCTGAAACGGAATGTTGGATTTCTACTCCAACTCACCCCTGTTGTTATTGTTCTCAGTATTGGTTCTAACGACCAGCCACCCAGATGCTCAAGCCAGAAGTCTAGGGGTTCACCCATGAATTGTCCCCTCCCCGCACATGATCATCAGTGATCCTAGTGGACCTTTTTAATAAATGTCTTGAATCTGACCATTTCTTGCCATCTCCCTCAGCATGCCTTTGGTCATGACCTTCATGACCTTCATCTGGATTAATGCAACTGCCCTCCCTGCTTACCCCCAGCAGTGAATAGCATGAAAATATCACAGTGTTATTTTCACCCTACACAAGTCCCTCCAATGGCACTCTTTTTCTTACATCCACCCCCTCCATATCAGGCAAAAAATAAAACAAAACACCTCTGTGTTTAAACTTTTTATTTTTTTGCATGCAGAGACACAACCATTTTTCTCTGTTGCTTGGGTTTCTACTTGTGATCTTGTTTCTGACCCCATGAGGTTACCAAGGGGTTTTCCAAAACAAAGACAGCTTCCTGCTTCAGAGAAATTCTGGTGAATTTCTCAGAATAATAAAGTGTGCATATCATCAAAAATGGGAAGAAATTGAAGAGGTCCTTTGAAAGGTCCCAACCCTCTCTTCACCAATATTTCATAAGTCAATCTGGCTAATAACAGGTGTCAAAAGAGGAGCATTTATTTTCACCACAATAATGATATCAATGCCAGGAATTCAAATGGAAAATATTTCAAGGGCAGCAGATTCTGTAATATAAGAGTGAGAATTTACTGTTTTTATCTAGATTCTCCCTATGACTGGCCTTCTCCTTCTTTTAAATTTCACTATTTCTGGGGGAGGATGGGGTGTTAGTTTGATTCCTATATGGAAATTAATTTAAGTTCTTCCCCACACTGGGTTGGATAATTTAAAACTTAATACACTGTGCAGACAGCAGTGCCTAAAGGTTGTCGAGGCTGACTGGTGAGCTGCAGGCATATGAGTCTGCCAAGCAGAATAAGAAATAGATAAAGCTAAATTACAGACCTATTAAAAATAAATTAGTGGTGTCAAAAAAGCAAATTAAGATGCAGATAATCAATCTAATTTCAGGGTCTCTGGTGAGTGTTAATGCTTAATTCTTCTCATGTTTGATGAAGCATCTATTAATTAAAAATATTTATATAAAAATGAGCTTGCACAAGGTCTTAATTTCAAGAGGGACCAACTTCAACTGATATGACTCTCAGAAGATGGACTTGTATTTATAGCAGAAGGCAAGAC